>NC_090961.1:6804030-7113494 GCF_040807025.1 Struthio camelus | reverse complement strand
GGATAACTGTTAAAATAGTTGTTAGAGCATGGACACTCAACGTCTGTACATCCTTTTTACTCCTGGGGTTATAACTTTGCTACAGCTGCTTAATACACCTACTCAACACAGTAACAAAAGGCAGGGTTTGCTGAGAACTTGGTTTGTGACCATCTGCTTTGAAAAGAGGAGGGAGAGCTGTTCTTGGAAATGGCCTCAGTTCAGACTTGCTCAGGTAATGAAAATGCTGTGGTCAGGGTCCAGTCACCGCATAGATGGGCAAGCGCTCATGTCCTGCAAAACTGAAATCCCTGTATCGGCTGAATTGTGTCAATGCAGACTTGCTGAAGAGCCCTGTATTGCAAGTAGGTGCTGTATGTAACCATGCTCCATTTAAAAAAAAAAAAAAAAAAAAAGACTATCTTCTCATATGGCAGCACGCCTGTGAAATGCATTGACCCCTGACTAAGAAGGTAGTATGCCAGGAGTCTAGAACGCATGTGCTATACAACGGCTTTCATTTTGTCAAAATGCATTTTCTGTGCCTGAGGCCAAATCCATGCATTTTCAGCTTTTGCTTCTAGGGAGGGGAAGGGGCTTTTTGTGCTTTAACTGCCATTGTCCTGATTTACTTCTTTCTCCTCTTCCAGTGCCTGAATGCAGTACGGACAGTACAGAGCTTGGCCTGCCTGGAGGAGGCTGATCACACTGTTGGCTTCATTCTCCAGCTCTCAAATTTCACGAAAGAATGGCATTTTCACCTACCACAGCTTATGAGGGACACACAGGTAGGAATCAGGACACTGCTCTGGGTAATATGTTGCTTTGGAGTGGAGGGAGTTGTATGTGTTTAAGAGAAAATGGTGCTATCTGGTCTTTTTATTACTGTTCCTTTAATAGGAGTCCATTTAAGTAAGTTTCTTCTGTAACATAAAGTCCTTTATACTGTACGAGTTGAGTGAGAAAAGGTGGTTGATGGAGACAGAGATATAGTTGCTTGGAAATATAACTTGGGAAATTCAATGTCTTGTTCTCAGTCCTTAGTCCCAGGTGCCTCCAAGAAAATACTGCGAAACGGAGAGACTGCATAGATCCCCTAGAATTGCGAGGTTCTGTTTAAGTGGATTTTTTAGCTTCCACAAATGGTACTGGTACTTTGGTTATAGTAGTGGTAATAATCTGGTTTTGTTAGTGATGCATGGAATGATTGTGTGAATGTGCTTATGGGATTTGATCTTCTAAGAGATTATTTCTCCCTCACCCTGTATATTTAGGTGAATCTGTGTTACCTGTGTCAGGCCTGCACCTCCCTCCTGCATAGTCGCAAAATGCTCCAGCACTATCTACAGGTGAGAGTGGGGACCCTAAACCAAGCCAAAGTTTGAGGGTTTGTCACGCCCGTGTTCCCCATCAAAAGGCAAATATACTCAATATCCAGGCTCTGTGCCCAGTGGTGAATGCTGACATTCATCAAACTGGGAGTGTAATAGTTAGGACTTGCATCTCTCCACAGCAAAAGCTTGCAAATAATAGTCTAGGCTCTAAAAATTCTAGACTCTGTAGGCTGGTCCTACAGAAACAGCAGCCGTTGCTTGAAGAGTGCTGTTACCATTTTAGAGCTGCCTGCTCTGCAGCAAGAAAGCTGCATTGCTGTAGCTCTCTGTGGTGTCTTTTCTGATGAGTTAAGACCTGTTGACCTGGTGTCCTTGGTTTGATTTAATTTGGTTATGAGATATAGCTCTTGGGGAATCCTTAGGCGGGTGTGAGGTGCAGAGGATGCATTGCTTTGATGTGCCATTTCAGCATGGCTAAGGCCTGGTGTGTTGGTTAGCGGTTCCTTTCCCAGAACGTGGAATGATAGCCTCTGCAGCTGCTTCCCTGCAATGCAGTGTCTCCTCCAGTGAGCACTAAGCATGCATTCTCATGCTTCTAGCAGGTGAAAAAGTTTAGGTGCCTTACTTCCTCATTCCTTTTGTTAGTAACGTTTTTTTCCTGAAAGGGTTGACTTCTGTACAAAGCAGTGATGTCTGTATTCAAGTTTCTTTTCTTTCTTCCTTTCTCTGCAGACAAAAAATGGTGACTCCCTTCCATCAAGTGTGACTCCACGAGTGCAGCGTAACCCCCAAGCCTCTTCTAAACATCCCAGCCCCGAGTCAGAGGCAGCAGAGCAGAAGGCGCTGCTTACAGTGCAGTACAGCCTCTTAAAAATCCTCAGCAAATCTCTTGCTGCCCTGCGTCATTTTACTCCTGATGTCTGCCAGATCCTCCTCGATCAGGTAGAGAAAGAGGAGAGGTACTGCTCTCTGAAGGGGGGAGTTTCCAGCATCTCAAATGATGCTCTGGGTCTCTGAAGTGTTTGAGAGAGCAACCCGGCTTTTACATCTGTCCACTGTTCTGCACAAAGCAGGAAGGCAGGGCATAAGGAATTCCCCTTAGGAATCAGGCACTGCTCAGTGTGAAAGGAAGGCTTGGCTGATCTTTCATGTGGTCTCTTCAGCACAACATAGTGTACTGGCACAGGCTAATAACCCAGCTAGATTTGTATCCTCAATGTGTCACTCTTCAGAAAAGGCATCCTTTTTCCCTCCACTTGTGAGCAGAGCAGTTGGTTCACTTGTGCAGTACTGTACCGAGGACTCTCTGCTGCTCCATCCGTATACTTGAGATTTGGGAACTGACCTCAGTGCTTCAAGTTCCCCAAATAAAAAGTGTGATATAAGGACAAGGTATTCGTATCGCTATGACAATAGCATACTCACGGCCTCTGGAGTAACTCACTCTTCTCTTCTTTTTTTCCCCACAGTCACTAGACCTTGCTGAGTACAACGTGCTCTTCGTTTTGAGTTTCACCACACCAGCCTTTGATTCAGATGTTGCACCCTCCTTTGGGACCCTCCTCGCCACAGTTAACGTGGCCCTTAACATGTTGGGAGAGGTATTAGCCATTTCTCTCTTTGGGAGAGCACAACAGGTGCAATGATGTCAGAGCACCCATTTAGCTGGTATTTTGAAGAATAGGAGTATTTCCTCTTTTGTATCTCCTGTCTCTCATGCCTTTCTTTTTCCCCTCTAAGCTGGATAAGAAGAAGGAACCTTTCCCTCAAGCTGCAGGGCTGAATATGCAAGAGGGAACCAAAACCCTCAAGTAAGTGTCTAGCTCCTTTATTTAGTCATGGCTGAGGAGCAGATACCAGTGCTCCTTAGATCAAAATCAAGATCCAGAGGCATTAGTGAGGCTTTGGGTAGTCCATCGGAATCTCTCCAAAGCGAGTAGAGATTTTTTAGGGAGGATGTGTGAAGCCATCCCATCCTGGGTCAACCACTGAAGACTCGGGAAAAGAGTTAACGTTCATTTACTAGTACGTTTAAATCAGACTTCTTTGTTGGCCAACGGGCGTTTCCGCTCTGCGGTTCATAGCTTTGGATATCTCTGCTTGAGCAGAATCTGAACAGTAGCAGTGTTCCCTTGTATGTACTTTGTGTGTGAAGCCCTTCTAAGGGTATGTGACCTTGCAACTGGACTAGTACTGATCTGTTTGGCTCTTGCTGATTGGTGTTTCTTTGCACAGGTCTCTGCTCATGTTTACAATGGAAAACTGTTTCTACCTGCTCATCTCCCAGGCTGTTCGGTATTTGAGGGACCCAGCTGTGCATCCCCGTGACAAGCAGCGGATGAAACAGGAGCTCAGCTCTGAGCTGGTAAGCAGCTTGTTACATGCTTGCTGGCTGTTCGGTGAAAATGTGTCTTGTGGGTGAAGGTCATTTGTCTGCAACGGCCCAGTAGAGCCCATTCCCCTACGTGAGTCCACAGCCTCAGGTCATCCTGGGCTGCGCCCACTGGTGCCTGTCCCTGTGTCACAGGCACCTTGCATGGGAGGGAGAGGGGCATGCATTTGGAAGATGCTAACTCATTGCCTGCTTCTCATTTCAGAGTACGCTGCTCTCCAGCCTGTCTCGTTACTTCCGCCGTGGTGGCCCTTCTTCACCTGCTGGTGGGGTTCTTCCCTCTCCCCAGGGAAAGTCTGTTTCCAAGCTGGGTCCCGAGGGGCAGGAGCCTTTGTTCCAGCTCGTGCAGGCCTTTGTCAGGCATGTGCAGAGATAGGTCCTATCCTGCCACTGCCTCCCTTTTCAGGACCTGCGCCAGAATGATTTGTGTCCACCACAGAAGGCATCACCCTTGGCAGAGCTCGTAACAAGGACTGGGAAAGGGAGGGAGGCCTGCTCTGGGCAGTGCTGTAAACTGAGCTGTAACATCAGCAGCAAGATCCCGTTGAACTCTTGCAACCCAGTAGCACAGCGAATGTAAAGAAAGCTAAGAGCGGCTCTTCAGACTGATCAGCCCACGTGCACACCCTGCCGGCTCCATCTGTTAGAGCGTCCTGGCTGGGTACAAGTGCTGAACAGTGGAAATCTTTATTTTTATAGCTTGTACCTCAGCTGGGGAAGCTGTGGCTGGATGGAGAGAGGGGACAAACTTTCCTCTGGGCATTAACTCTGCTCTCAATACAAGGTGCAATCTGCCTCTCCCTAGCAGTCAGTTAAGGCACAACCAAGGGATCAGCCAGCAATTCAGAGACCATCTTTCTACTGCTATTTTTTGTACTGAATGGTTCAAGGCAAGATGGTGTATGTGTGCTCACGCTTCCCCTCCACCCAGCAGTCTGTGTGTTATGTGTGTTTCTGAAGAGCAAGGTCTCACTCAAAGGGTTTTTAAGTCAAAATTCCATTGCTCCAGTCTTGCAGTTTTTTGTAACTGTGCCCTATTTATACTGATATTAAAACCTTTATAGACAGCAGCTGGATTCATGGTTTTGTATTGGTCATAGCAGCCTGCAGTACCAGGCTCTGCATCTTTTATGAAGCAGTTCAGCTTTGTCAGTTAACAGCTCAGAGGCTCTTGGGCTAAGTACAAGCTAACAATGATGCTGAGTTGTGGCTTGTGAGTCACAATCCAGATACTGTTTGAAGTGATTAGAATCAAAGGTTGATTCTTTCAGCTCTCTGACACCCACTCCCTTGCTCTTCCTCTCACGTTGGGGAACTTGTAGGAGTTTTTCAGCTGGCATCACTATAAAAATACTCCTCAGGGATGATTTTTCTGCCCACCATGGTGTAGACCGTGAATACAGATTGCCTTGTGCACAGGACTGAACTGTTACTGTACCCGTTGAAGCATCAGGGGATGGTGCAGGTTCAAGCTAGAGGGAAGACTTGGAGTTGTCTACAGTGAAGTAGGGTTGTGCTGTTGCATCATTCTCAAGCTGATCATCCAATTCTGTAAGGTTCCAAGGTTCAGTCTAAGCTGGCCTTCCCTTACTGCCTCCATCAATTATTGCTTAAAATAAAGCCTGACGTAAGCTCTGAAATCTGGACAGGCTTTCTAAGGTAAGAAATCAAATTTCATTGTAGCTGTGAGCTCGTAACCTACCAGTTCTTTCCTAAAGAGACACCTAATTGCTTTCCAGTCAGAACCTTTTTAAGTGTGATGGTTTTTAAGAGCCAAAATTGAAAAAAATACTTATGTTGCTTTAGATTATGTTGCGTTCAGATTGTCTTTTTTTTTTTTTTTCTTTTTCTTTTAAGCTTAAGTGATGGGGGCTATTCTAGCCCAATTGTCTGATCTAGTTTTAGTTGCCCTGGAGGCTTCAGAGAGATTGGAACTAGTTGGCTGGAGTAAGTTGGTGTTAAAGTAGAAAGGAGAAGGGCTTGATTGCCTTCCAAAAGCTCAGGTGAGCTGCTGTTAGAGAGAGAGAGAGAGAGGGACATTGTGTCACTAGTAAGTTTGATCTTGTTTGGATGACAGTGCTCAGCAGGAGGCTATGGATAACTGGGGTTACCTGCAACGCTTAACCCTTTCTGCCACAGGGGAACTATGTGTGAACGTGGCGATTTAAAAGCGAAGGCCTGCGCAGAGAAGGCAGCAAATTGGTGACAGGCAGCCATGGGTATGGGAAATAAAACCAGAATTCAGTACTTCCAGTCAAGTTCAGTAGTATCTAAGGCTGTTATGTGAGAGCTTTCGTAGTTACTTTTCCCTTTGTCACGGCTTTTGGAGTTAAATGCATCGTGCCAGTCACTTTATTAGTGTTCATCAACAAGAAGGGATAGAATGAGAATTTAGGGACAAGCGGTACTTGATTTAATAGAGGGGATTAGTGTGAGATTTTATGGTGCTAGGCAGGGGGCCTTAGACACCAGATAGCAAACACTAGTGGAGGTTTTACGTTTTAGAGTTAAACCTTCACTTCAAACAGCAGCATTTCACCCCAGAATTACACCTGTTTCTATATCCGCCCCTCGGCTACAAAGTGATATAAAGCAGCTTTAAGTGACGAGCGGCTCACCATGAAGCCTTCGAGTAAGCCAAGCAGCATAAGAGTGTCACTTTCTGCAGAGCCAGTTACTTCCCTAACTGTGCTAAAAGTAGCACTAGAATTTGCTTGTGCTCTTTGTGATGCAGAGGGATAGGACTGCTAGTGGCAGCAAGACTTCCTCCTTGCTCTTCTGAGGGAAGTGACACTGGCTGCTGCATCATTAAACAGCTGCTAGTTTTGCTAAAGCTGTTCTCCCTTTTGATTTAATGCACCAGGGAGAGGAATAACAGGGATGTTGCTGGGCTGAGGTACATACTAGAGGATGGAAGGGGAAGAGGCAGAGGTAGTGCTATAAAAGGTTAGAACTGTAGTTTCTATAATCAAGATAGCTGTAAAACTAATTAAAATGGTAGCATAATTTAATTCCTCATTCCCTTTCTTTTGAGTTTGTTAGCTGTAGAAAAAGAGAGCGCTAATACTACCCTGCAGAGCATTTTAACAGCGTCTCTTCCCAGGAATTCTTTTCATCCCTCCTTCCCAAGCTGAGTGCTAGGGACAAGTCCTTAAAATTAAGTTTGCAACAGAGCTAGTTTCCATAACAACAAAAAGGCCCGTTAAATCCAGAGTAGCATTTCCAGTCCCTCAGCAGTCAAAGTCAGTGTGGCTCTATTTTTGCTTCAGGTTAAGGAGGAGCTGTTGTTTCTTACGAGTTCATCAATCTGTAGTACAACTGAGGCATATGATGTGGGAAAGGAACTGAAAAACATGAACAAGCGTAAGGCACAGTGAGAGTTCCAGCTAGGAGGGGCATAATTAGGGAATTTTGTTTGCTTTTTCTTCCAGCTTCCAAGCCTAGGCCACCCGACCTGCATCCCTTTCCCTCCCTGCTAGCGCGACTTGTCAGTGCAGGCTGCAGTCATGTTGCTGGAGAGTAAGAGCAGCCCTGCACCCACAAAGACACTGAGGCAGGAGGTCAGGCAGTTTGTTTATTGGCAAATAAGTGCTGAAAACCATGAGCCCTACGTACACAGGTGCTCTGTGCCCTGTTACATTAGAGTGGTCACAATACCATTGGGAAAAGTGCAAAAAGATCAATAGACAAGCAAAGGTAGTGTCTGACATACCGAGAGGAGGGTAGTGAACAGAGAACTCGGTGCAGGGGAGTGTTTCTCTTCAATCCAGCATGAATTGAGAACTAGTTACATGGCAGCTGGAGTCCTTTCGTTGAGCTCTAGCTCAGAAGCTCATAATAGGATTAAGAGGCATACACACCTAACCGCTCCCCCTTTGAGCTAAGCCACCACAAACACCAAGGGCAGCCTGGATTGTTTAATGAGAAGAGGATGAGAAAAGCAGAATTGTAGTTGCCTCTGTGTATGGCCAAGAATGGCTTATTGTTGGAGAGACAAGAGCTAGTGGGACTATCCCATACTGTACTAGGATGCCCCAGGTCTGTTCACTGCTGAGATGGGAGAGGAAAGTATTAGTTAAATCAGTGATCTAGGGGGAAAATAAAGTCAGGCTAAAACATAAGCCTGGAACAAACACACTGAAAGAGCCTGGACAATTAACAAGAGGGAGCAAAGCTTGTAAAAAAGCTTGTAAACTCTGCAGTCCAAGAGCAGTTTCTCACAGGAAATGCAAGCAAGATGCATGGTCCCTAGCACTGAGGGTTCATTCTTGACTTACAGGCCCTATGTTTTCAGGTTGGTCTTCTCAATCAAGTCTCTTTCCAGCTTCCCAGCTCAGTTCTAGCTTGAAGCCATCAAGCACCACTAATAGCAAGCATGGCTCTTAGAAAGCCTTGCATCACTGTTCTTCCACAGGTGAGCAGGATGGTTTTGTTTGATGGGCTTTTAACTCTCAAATTCAGCTTCCTTTCCTTAAGGGTTAGAATATGTCAGAGGGTTTGTGGGACACTGCCCCACTGGAATGCTTGATGATTTGATTCAGGCAAGTCTACTGCTGAAGAACAGAGGACGGGAGGGGGAGACGGGCACTAACCAACACCAAACACAAGGGAAGTGTAACTTAAACTCCATGAGCAGCTGCTGAAGGAGACAGGTTGCTGGCCCTGGGAATGCCACTGCAATAAACAAGACTGGGGTAGGGTGCAAAAAGGAAATCAAGGAATCTTGCATCATCAAGATTAACCTCAAAGCAGGCTGCACGGGTAGTTAGTGAATTCAGTCCCAGGTGCCATTAGTCCTTTCCCAAAACCCTACTATTAACAGTTTTACCACTTCTTTCCCACAATTCCCATATTAGCAATGGAGTGTCAATCCTGAAGAGAGCAATGGTCTCTGATGAAGAAATACGCATTAGACGTGCCAGGAGATGAGGGGTGCATTCTGCTCGTACATTCTTCTTGCTGGAGACTTTTAACTTAACAGTTCCAAGTAAGTGACAGGAACTTTTCCTTTCTGGTTCCCTCTTTCCCCTATGAGCCAGTCTGGGTCCATGCCTGGCAGGCTGTACACAGTGATCAGCTGGGGAGAGAAGACAGCATTAGACAGGACCTTACTCTGCAGACACAGCCAAGACAGTCAGATGTCTGACTAAAAGAATAAATTAATTCCTGAAGTTCATTTAGCAGGCATCTGTGCCCTTTCCATCTGAAAGCCTCCCTGGAGCTATTTCCAGCTGTACCAGATGATCTACAGGAATCTGCCCAGCTGCCTTTTCATTCTCTGAAGTGGCCTAAGGTATTCTTCAATACAGGGTGGCTTAATGTTGCTATGTCATCCCTTCCCAGTACAGTAATTCAGTCTAGACACCAAGAGAGCTTGGAATTTGCTGAATTGCCTTTGTTTTCAGTATGATTAGATCAGGCCTCTAGCCAGTAGCTTATCTCATTCTACTCACATGCAAGCTAGCTAGGGCTGAGGGTCCCCATGAAGATACTAGATGCTGGACAGAGTATTTTGTTATCTGGGTACAGCTAGACTCCAGAAGGAATGGAAAAATTACTGTGGTAATATTCTTAAATACCCAATGGCTATGAGCATGAGCTCAGTGCAACTCAGAATGGATGTTAGTGTCAAGGAAGGCATTCTATTGGCAGTTCCATAAAACAGGATTTTTAGGGGCAGGAAAAGTAACCAAGAGTCTACAACTGGGCTGCTAGGCAGCTATACAGAAATTCCACGCAAAAAAGCTACCGACCTCATCTGCAAGAAGTGCCAGTTCACTGCTGTCAGCTGCTTCATAGTCATAGAGGACTCTGGCTTTCCGTGTCCCACTGGCAGGAGGCTTGACTTCGTTTGGGTTCAGCACACCCTCCGCCACAGTATTAGGCACCCCAACAATTGTGGGCACAACTGGAATGGTAGGCACAGCAGGGATGGTGGCAGCAGCAACAGCTGGAGGAGAGGTAGCAGCTGCAGGAGATGGGGATTCTGCATTGCCTACAAATGTGCCTGAAAATCTTACACAGGGGAGAGAACAAGGAAAAAAAACGTTCAGTAAGGCTCTAGTATGAGGAATCAGGAAGGAGCTAAACTGCAGATGAGACAATGCTCAAGAGCACTTAGTTCTCAGGTCCCGAGAGTATCCTACAGGTACTATTTGTCTGCTTACTTTTCTTCCAGCATCGTGTTACAGGACTGGTACCTACCTGACTTGCAGCTAATGAGTTGCTACTCAGGTCACACTTGAAAGGAGCGTTATGCTTTGCCAAAGTCACATGCAGACAGGTCTGGTTTCTATTAGAGGTGCACTACCCCTTTATAGCATACCTAAATCCAGAGCGGAAGTGCAGTTGTGTCCACAGGAGCCACTGACAGTGGTGACTGGAGAGGGCTGGCCAGAGGATACCCCCATACTTGGCTACAAGACTGGCACAGCACCAGAGGCAGGCCTGGGTAGGTGCTATTCTTGGCTCTGCAGCTGTTTTACTGGGTTCCTGGTGCTGTGTGTCCTGGCTCTGCTCTCACATGCTCTGTCTTTGTTTAGCCTGATAGTTCCTCAGGACAGGGACCATCATTGTTGCTGATGAGCTAGACACCATGGTTGGACGCGGCTCCTAGGCTTTCTGAGCTAAGTAGAGGGGGAAACTGAGTTGTCTTGCTTATCTGTAGATTCCCCCTTCTGAACTAGGGGAGGGCAGCTGTGCCCCTTGCTGGCCTTTGTAGCGAGTCTGCAGAGACTGGTCCTAGCACTTTGTCCTCAAAGCTGCTGGTCCCTGAGAGGGTTAGGGCAGCCACACTTTGGCTGAGAGAAAAGAGCTCTTGGAGCTTGTTCTGTGCAACATCCTACTTACATTTCTCCTTTGGAACTGCAAGCATGGAAAGGAAAGCAATAGGAGTATGAGCGGTCACAAAGAAGCAACAGCCCCTCCTCGGTATGACTGACACACTGATGTAACTAGGTAACAGACAAACCAGCCCTACCCACCCCCACGAGACATGCAGCCAGTGGCACAGAATTAGTTACTGCTGCCACTGATCACTCAGGTTTGTTGCTTGGCAGCAGAAACTTGTCTCCAGTGTGATTTAATTTAGAAGAGAAATGTTCTGCCTCACCTTCACGTGTTTAAATGAACACAAAACCCAGATGAATCCCATGGCTCTAAGTGCACTACCAGAGGGATTGGTCACCCTTCCCTACACTCAGGAGCTCTCAAACAGAGCTTGGGCAGGGCTTTTAAGCTTCTGTCCAATGTTATGATGTGGGCTGGGGGTAGGTCTGAACTAATGGTAAGTGGATGAGAGAACTAACCCTTAGAGAAGGGCACTAGCTTGCCTCACCTGCCCAGTTGCTTCTGCAGGTCCAGCATGTACTGGTAACACTGAGCGTAGTAGTTGGTCTGAGATTCCACAAACTCATGGAGACAGCGAAGATGATTTACCTGGAAGGAGAAGGGCTGTTAGCTGGTCTGTGAGTTTGGGGGCTGGGGCACAAGAACCTTCTTCCTGTAGCTACTACCTACCCCCAAGGTACAGGCCACTATTTAGAAGAGTTACTTGGTTGGCTTGAACACGCTCATTTGTCAAGTCTGGGGATACTGCATTGGCCCAGAGTGACCTTAGACAGGAGGCTTCTCTTGGTGCTCTGGTAACACCTGTGTGGCTAGTCCTCAGCTCTAGTGAGGGAAGAGCAAGGTTTTTCTAGCTTGGAAACGCATTGAGGACTGCAGAACTGCTGGCATCACAGTGGCACTGCTTGTGCATGCCTCTAGGCTTTCTCTTTGTGCTATCCAGATCTTATGAGGAGGTTACATGCAAATTTATGACCTCTTTCACCTCTGCTCCCAACATAGGCCTCATCATCCTCTTGGTGTTCTTCTAGAAATGAGCTGGGAGTCACTGCAGTCCCTGTCACCCCCCACCAGTTACCTAGGAAGACTCACGTGTGTGCTGTTGATCCCCTCTAGCAGGAGACGTGTCACCTCTGCCTGTCGATCAAACTCAGTCTGAGTGAGCCGCAGCTCGTGTTCAGCCTGCAAGACAGAGGACAGGGGGCTCAAGACAGCACAAGGCAGGGACCGTGTGCTGCCTCTTCCAGGGAGAGGCAACACCCCCACCTCCCCCCACTCCCGCTTTTTGGGGCTGAGGCAAGTGTACTGTTGGCTCAGTAGGATCCACATGCACCTGCAATACTGAACAAGACCCTAGGTTGGGATCCCAGGGATCTCTGGCTGTATTTCAACTCATTTCCACCTTGATCCCACATGTGATCACTGCTGTTCATGGAATGCCAGTTGAAGACTGATGCATCAAGCTAAGAAGCTCCTACCCTTGCACAACCAGAGCATGAAGATGAAGAGGCTCTATCAGTCCTGAGGTATGTGGAAGGCCTGTCCCATGCCACTACCTGACCTGTTATTCTCTGCTATAGGACTCCAACTAGAATTGGACAACCAGTGCTGCCCATCACTAGCTGTCCTCTCCAGAGAGGTCATTGGGAACAGCACAGTCGTCCCAGTCAGCATGCCAACGAGTCTGCTGCGGCAGACCACCGTTGTGCAGCTCTCCTGAAACCCCCTCCTATGCCTATAGGCTTAGAGAATGTGAAAAATCTCCCTTAGTTTCTCTCCAAAAGCTGCACTTTTTAAAAAAAAAAAGTCACCACAGAACACAGGCTGAGGTCAGGGAGCTTCTACCAAACAGATGTTACTAACTACACCACAACAAAGATGAATGTCCCACTCCAACTCCAATCCAAGGCTCTCTCCTTTGAAGCCAGCTACTTATTCTGTGCTAGGAGTTAAACAATGGTTATTAAAAGGCAGCTATGAAGCAGACATCAGGAATTCAAAGAAAGACTGACACTTGAGACCCTCTTTACCAAGCAGACAAAACATCTCTCCCACACCAGAGACAACATATTTATATTACGGCAGTTTTACAGTACCAGAATACCCAGGTGAATCCTTGCAAAGAGCTCCAGAGGGGTTAGAGCAGTCAGATGCTCTAGTGCCTGCTCTCTCTGCTGCCAGAGTGAAAGGAGGAGCAAACAGGCACAGTTTTTCTCTAACATGCATCAATCCTTAACAGCACCATGTGGAACAGGCCAGTTTCCTCTTAGGATAGGGCAGTTCCCTCAGGCTGACAGTGCTATTGCTTCAGCAATAGCTACAGTTCATTAACTGTAAGTGATCAATTAAGCTACAGTTCACAGGGAAAGAGCTATAAGGGCTCTGCATCCCGCTTCCCCTCCTCCAGTGGCATGCAGCCTTCCTTAGTGCAGTGGTTCTTGCGTGGCTCCAGTTCTGGGATAGAGCACCTTTTGCTGACTTGGAAATGCCCTGATCATTCTGGCACAGGAGTGGTTTGTCTGGAATTGCCCCCAGGGAACTAATTCAGACCAGCTGATCTGCTCAGAGCAGAGGCCACATCTCAGTGGTGTTTCTGAGCAGGATCACCCTAGAGGACTCCCAGTCTTCTCAGTTGGGCGAGTTAGAGGAGCTACTGTGGGTCATTATGCCTCATGTGTCGTGTTACCAGTACAGTTGGGCAGCTAGGCTAGAACAAAGAAATGCTTTGATTGTCTTCTAATCAGATTTTTAGCTCTGTTTAAAGCTACAACTGATCTATTTTCTTGCATCCTCTGTGTGGAAGGGATTATTTGGGGGGGGGGGGGGGAGGGATATAACACGAAACATCAGTACAATGCCTTAAGCACAGAGAGATTTTTTTTTTTTTTCCCTCCAGTGAGCTAAGCAGAGTCTTCTGTAGTGGTAGAGCTATTTGAAGCTTGCTGTGACAAGCAGACCCAGCTCTATTGGCCACTGCCTGGGATTTGACCTGTTTCCTCTCCCTGCTAGCTATGAGTTACAGGATGTGCTTTCCCATATAGCCAGCACTGGATGGTGACCTGGGAGGTCCCTTCCAGACTCATGCTTCTCCAATATACTGAGAAGTTTGCTGACTCCATCAGTGCTTTGGTCTACTCCATCCAGGACCAGAGCCTTGGATACTTATAGCTGACACCCTTCAGCCCATTTGTTTGAGGTACTGGAGAAGGATCTAAAGTACAGAGTGAGCTGTCTGCTTTCATGATGCATTTAGACTAAGTAGTAGTAGGTTATCATGCACAGCATGCAGGAATGTGCCATTCTACCACCTTGCAGTTCAGGGTTGAGGCTAGCATCTTCTGAGGGTCTTTGAGAGATGAAAGGCAATGGGATCCCAGAAGTTGCCTCTGGAAGCCCCATACCATGCCAGAACTCCATGCAGAGCTCACCATGGTCTCTAGTCCACTAGCAGCCCTTCATCCGTCTTCATGGATGGAGAGTCATACTCCCCTTTGGGAGCCCAGAAAGTAAATAAGATCTGGGGCTTGGCCTTGATGGAGCGACTCAGAAAGGCACGCGCAGCTCACCCAGAGTCAGCTCCAAGACAGGCTCCAAACCTCTCACCTTGCCCTCAGCTAGGGCTGTTCAGGGGGAGACCCTTTGTGCTTCAGCTCTGCTCAGAGCTTTTACTCAGACCCTGGGACAAGCAGGCAAGGGGCTACTAGAGGCTAATGCAAGGCACATGCAAATCAGAGCAGGCAGGGCCTTTGCTACAGGAGCAGAGCTGAATCACCATTGCAGTGCATCAGCTCTGCTCCCAAGTCACCCGTGCAGGGCTCTCAGAGCTGCCTTTTATTACATACACACACACAGACACACACGCCTGGTTTGCCTGGGAAGTCTCTCACACTAGATACAGCCAAACGGCCTAGGGGCAGGGCCCTTCCCAATCCGCTATCAGAATCAGATCGAACCTTACAGCTCGAAAGTCAGGAACTGGGCTGACAACAGCAACATCCCATTGATCCTCCCTCTGCATATGTGCATGCGCACGTGCAGGAAGGCGTCTGCAGCACTTCCCACCCCTAGTATGACTGGCACACCTAGAAGGTTTGAGCACTGTTTTCAGCTGGGTACTTACTTTTTCCACCTCGTCGCTCCAAAGCTGTGGGGGCCACAGAGCAACAGGAAAGGAGATCAGTGTTGGAGACGTCGAGAAGCACTCAGCATTAACACCAATTGGCAAGGATGCTCCGTGGACGCAGCAGGCCAACTCCGGGAACGAGCTAGCCCTTCACCCAGCAGCAGCTGCCAGTTCAATGCTCCCTCACCTCATTCCTGCACCCTGAGCTCAATTTTGCAGTGGGAGAGCAAGACTGTGCTGCCAGAGCCAGGGCTCCAGCTCTGCTGGCTGCCAGGGCTTTTTACAACAGCATTCAATGGCCTCCAGGAAGCACAGGATTAAGAAGCAGATGCGCAGGGAGCACAAGCTGCCTGGAGGTCTCTGAACAGCAAGGGTTACTTTGAGAGAGCCTGCAGAGGCTCCTGTTGAAGAACAGCCCTTCTTGTACGAATGGAAGAGGCAGATGGGCTGCTTGAGCCCACAACAGGGCAGGATGGCACACGCAGCCTGGCAGCTGCTACCATAAGCCAGATAGAGGCCACCGTTCCTCACCCACTGGTCAAGAGAGCGCAGGTTAATGGGATCTTAATCCAGCTAGCCCACAGCTACCCAGTAGGCATGTTTAGCTACAGGAAGACAGAAGCTGTAGCTGGATGTGGCCTTTGAGCCAGACAGAACATCTTCAAGCTGCTCCCTCTGCTTTCCTCCCTGACTGCTTTCTTCTAGCCAGGTCCCTGCAGGCAGGGATTGCAGTCCCACCACTGAGGGTGGGCAGCTGCTCCTTGGACATGCTTCCCCCCCCCTCCCCCAGCACAAGTCACTCATCCCTTTTCAGCATCAGCCACAAGGGCATATTTGGGGCAGTGCAATGCTGCCAGCTGCTTGCTGGGATCTGGCTCCAGGACATGAAACAATCGACAATAAAAAAGGTCACGCACAGCAACGAGAAAGGGAGAGAAGAGGCAGAAAAACACATTGATCCTTCCCAGAGGGTCCTCAGCCTGCCTTTTCCTCAGACAACTCCCCTCAGCCCTGGCCCCATGAAAATAAATGACTATGAATCACCTGGAAGTGCACCAACCTGCTGACAACACCCCACATCAGTGGGGGCAGGGGGAGATGGCCTCCCCAAGGCCTTCACCTTCAGATGGCACCTTTACAGATCAAAGTTCACCATGGCACAGTTGCACCTGCATTGCAAGCACCTGGGAGCCACTGCTTCTTGCCCTGTCCTTGCCAGCAGCATGCCAGTGCTGAACAGCACCAATCTGTAGAAGCACCTGCCAGAGTCACAGCTCTGTGGTTCTCCCCACCTCTGTGTTGCCCTGCGCAGAGACAGGGACTACAGTCCTAAGCCATCCTACGTGCATAAATGCCCTCCACCAGCCCAGGGAAAGGGAACACAGGCTACATGTTGTGGTACTGGGGGGAGAACAAGATCTGTTTAGGCTCAAGATCTTCCAGCTGAGCCCTGTGGGTGTTCACTCAGCAGCAATAGCCCTCAGGTGGGTTGTAGTAACCCCAGGTGCAGAAGTAGCTTCAGCTGGGCAATATAAGGAGCATCTGCAGGTGCTGCCTGCATTAGTGAATGGCTGAAGCAGGAAGTAGCTATGTCAGACTTCAGCATCCTGTCTTCCTGTTTTGGCTCCTGTCCCTTAGCCTGTGGCTCAGTTCCTGAGGTAGGTAGCCTGTTTGGTGCCTCTTCTTTACCTGAGGGGAGTTATCATAGCCAGTTCCCTTCTAATCTGGTGAACTGTCCCTGTTACAGCACTAGGGTAGCTGTGTGCTAAGGCTAGATGTTTTCTCTAACTTTTAGATGGATGTTTTGTCAGGTATTGTCTCAAATAAGGTCCAGGCAATTTCAGCTGTGCTTGGGGACACAACTCTCTTCCTTCCCTTTCTTTGTATAAGGGCCCCCTCCTACAGAAGGTGGATGGTGGAAAGATCCTCACAGACAGCTGAGAAGCAGCTCCTAGCCTGAACTGCTGCTCTGGTACAAGGCATATGGTAGCTTTGTGCCAGAAGTGCAAGGTGGGCTTACTACTGGGACAACAAGGAAACCTTTTCACCCTAGCTACAGGTGTTCCTACCTAAGCTCTGTAGATGGTACTTGGGCCATGTCAGGCCCATATAGTCCTTGCAGCACCTATTAAATTCTTATCCAGATTTCTTCTACTTCTGTTGGACTTCCTGAAACAGAGTCTCCACCTCTGTCCCTGTGGGGCTTTCAGGCAGTTCTGCTTTGCCCAAATCTATACCTGGGCTACAGCACTGTGGGGCTCTAGTCAGAAGCACTTTAGAAAGCTCATGAAACAAAACAGGGCCATGGCCTGCATCTTTTCTGTCTTCTTCCACCCCAGGCCTCACTTTAAGCCAGAGGAACCCTCTTTCAAGTACTCAATATGCTTTTCTTGGAATCGTTCCTAGGAATTTGGAGCATGGCAAGGGGCGGGGTCTGAGGGAAAGGAATGCTTAGGCTTATGCAGCCTATGTATACCCTCTCACACAGCAAGAAAAGGTCAGTGTGGAAGAGAGGAGAAATGGCTCCTCAGCTTCCAACTCATACACAACCGGGCTGAGTCAAGGAGGGGCCTCGTCTCCAGGTATATCCATTTCTAAAGCCTTCACATTACAGAAGACGAAAACAAATCCTTGTTAGCCACCTCTCCAAAAGTCAACATAAGTTTAGAATCCAAATTAGAGTTCAGCTGGCCCTGCCCAATGTTTAGAGGACATGGGTCAGGAAACAGCCAACCAGTTTGCTCACCTGCAAGACAAAGTTGTTACCTGGATTTAAGCAATCCCTCCCTCCAGAAGGGAGCAGAGCTCAAAAGCAAGGTTAGCAGCAACCACTGCTCTATAACCTCAGAGTGTACTGACAGCCAAGTAGCACAATGGACTCTGGCCTGGAAGAAAAGCAGAGCAACAGTATGAAGAGCTCCTACCCTGCTGCAGTACCTGGCCCTTTGGGATGAATGCTGGGATTAGAGAGCTTGTTGCAAAGTAGTCCTGCCTGCCCAGAGCTGGGGAACAGTCTGGGCCCAGCTCATTTATCACTAGAGAAGCCAATTTTATATTAAAATCCCCCCTGCTCATGCAGACTGGGTCCAAGGTGGCACTTTGACCACTGATTTCAGCCTCTTAAGGAGATAGTTTTGGAAGCCACAAGGACTACTACTGGCTAGGGTGTTTGCCACAAGGACTCCTGATAGAGGTACTGTAACCACTGAACAGGAGTTAAGTGCTCAAGGTTAGTGTTGGCTAACCTTGTCCTCAAGTCTGCGTCCTAGAGTCCTGCTTGGAGTGCACTGACCCCTATCGTTGTTGCTGTCAGAGTTTCCCTAGCAGGGCTCTAAAGACTGACTAATCAACTGGGCAGAGATGGTCCAGGGTGGACCCCTGTGGGCTTCAAAAACATCATCTCCTATGTCATGTTACTGTACTTGGCGCCTGCTCCCCAAAACAGCTCTATAATTCAGCAGACAAACTTGCAGTTAGGTGGTCCCTAGATATATTAAAGTGGAAGTGAGCATTTGCACGCTCCGCAAGATGCGGCATGTTACTAATGCTTGTTTTCAAGTCTGTTTTAGAAAGACTCAGGGGATGAGCAGGATACACTGGTCTAATTAGAGCTATTCAGAGGCAAGGAAAGCCTAGTTGCTCTCCCCTCTTTCTCCTAGAGCTCAGTTTTAGTTCATTACTGCACTACCTCTACTAGGTACAGACCTCTTCCTAGTAGAGAAGCCAGAGCCACAGGCTGATTGCTAGCTGCTACGCTAGAAGAGGTGGAGACTGAGCAATTGCTACAGCATCCCCAGTAACAGCTTCTTTATAAGGAGCCTTGTCACCCAGCCAGTCACCTGTTGAAATATTTGGGGTTTTTTGTTTAAAGCTATTTCTGATCCCAGTATTGGTCTCCAAGGTCAGGACAGATCTGCCTGGGAACTAACACTGATGCTATCAGCCCAGACATGCCTTTCTCCAAGTGGGATGTTGCCCATTAACCAAACTCAACTTGCTACCATGAGATTTTTGGTTTGCTAGTAGGTTGGGCTGCCCTTTTTCACATCTGCAGATCCCCCTCCCCAGCCCTTCTGCCCCTGATTATTCTATTGACAGGCATCAGTGTTGTTCTGAATGCTATTTAGGAAGCAAGATGATCAGTTTTCAACATTTTAACGAGAAATGTGACATTGTGTAATGGGGAGCCACAAGCACAGCACAAAGTCAATTGCTTGACCACAACCACTCAGTGCAACACACTAGAGATGCAACAGGCCATTCACCCCCAGCACATCTGGCTGCATTACAGCCACCAAGGGCTGCCACCAGCAGGTTAGACCCCAAATTGAAAGAAAAATAGACCTCTATTTGCAGAATAGACACACCTGTACCATCAGCCTGATGGGTTAGTGGTACCATGGGTGGCAGAGAGACTCCCTCCACCTTTTCTTTTCTTGATCACTAGAAGTCGCCAAGGCCTCTAAGTACTGACACTACAGCACTGATCAGGTAGACACAAGTGGTGTTACCAGTGTTATGGCTGGAACCACTCAGAAAGGTTAACCTTTCTGAGTGGATTTCCTTCCAATTGCTCCACCAGCAATAAAACCAGACATATCTCCCCACTGGAAATGGGGAAAGAGGTAGGGAGAGAAACTGGAAAGCAAGCCAAAAGGCAAAGTGCCAAACCCCTGACAACACACCTCGTTGGGGTGGATCTGCATTCTTAAAGTTGAGTCAGAGAATTCCTAGGCAGCCCATGTCACATTAAAATGTTGAAAACAGCAGAGCACTAGGTCTGAGTTGAAGTTGGGTGAAGAAAGGGGCAGGAAGAGGTTGGAGAGGCAATATCTAGGAGGAGGCAATCTTACCGCTGACGCGCTGGCAGAGAGAACATAATTACGAGGTCTAGTCTCCTGGAAGTCAGGCACAGCCTAGTGGGGGGAATAGAGTTTCATGTACAAGTCATGCAGAAGAGCCAATAGGAGTCAGGCAGGCAACAGATGGAGGAAGGGGGCAGTGTTTCCCTGTCTGTGCTGGGAGCTTAGCCCAATTCCCTTGGGGCTGCAGGAGGGAGGCCTCCAAACAGCTTGGGCAGAGATGCATGGAAACTCCCCCAGGTGGATGCCAGGCTTGTGCAAGAAGAGATGGACTGGCTCATGCAGTCACACTAGATTAGTTCCACCTAGTACTTCAACAGATGTTTCTACTGTTAGAAACTCTGCCTGTACTTACAGCTATTTGCTCAAACAGTGGCCATTTGGAGTGGAGAGGAAACAGCAAACAACCCTGAACGCATTTCCCATTCCCTTACAGCCAGCAGGTTGCTCATCTCATGTTGGTTCCCTCCAGTGGGGAGGGCCTTCCTTACCCTTGCTTCCTACCGCTTCCTAGAAGTGTGCCTGTACAGGGCCTTGGCCTTCAAGCGAGCATGTTTATTAGCATCAGTGTGTGCTTTCCACTGTGCCTCTTAAAAACAGAAAGTAAACAGGCAGAAGGGAGACGGACTCATCTGCTTGTTCTTACCCTCACCAAGCCCCTGGGCATGTTTCTACCTATGAGGCTCAGCTCTACTCTTTTCAGCAAAGGCTGTGGCTTGGCAAAAGCAGATCTAGCCCAAGGCTTTGCTGCTGCCTAGGCAGCACACAAGTTTGCGGCCTAGAGGTCAGAAGACCACCAAGCCACCTTCTCCATAGCTGAACCTCTACGCTGGGACAGGAAGGCTTAAGCACTCCAGAGACTTTCCTCACTGGGAACACAAATGATCCAGTCCATCCCCACGAGCAGTGGGGGCTCACTAACCATCATATAACATGGTCTATCCAGCTAAACTCAGCTTATGCCTCCTCCTAGGATAGTATTTGGCCTTAGTGTCACCCAAAGAGACAATCCAGCCTGATAGCTTACATCAGGACTATCATCAGTGCAGTGGATCATGGCATGGCCCTGGTCAGCTTTTATCATGCAGTAAGCTGGGTGCAAGGCTGGCACACAATCCAGCTGTAACCCCAGTTAGATCTCTAATCCTCTCAGGTCCCACATTTCCTTTCCCTGGTTAATCTCTGTGCAGCTCACCCAGATCTACTTAAACAAGCTGACCTGATTTGCTGGGAGCTGCAGCAGCCCTGAGCAGCCTGCTGAAGTGAGTGACCAGTGTGTGGAAAAGCAGTCAGACAGTCCCAACGAAATGATGTTTTAACCATCTAGGAGTTTCGGGGAGGATAGGAGGAAGGAATATGGAGGAGTGATTCCTATTACAAATCAGGCCTGAGTATAGGGAGAAGAATGCAGAGATATGAGGCTCGTACAGTGGCTAGGCTTGATTTCTCTCCATGAGGAAAGAGGATGTTTCACAGAAATATCTTTTTCTTGTTTTAGAGATCAGGAGCAACTCAGAAACCTCTCCTCCCATTTCCCTGGTCTCCAGGGGCCCCTAAACCAGTCATTACCACATGGAATGAAGGAGGCAAGCTGCTCTTTCACTCCTATGCATGGAAAAGTTATAGTTGCAAGCAGTGGTCAAATGACACCCCTCCCCCCCCCCCCCCCCCGTTTCACAGTTATAGTGGGGAAAACAGGCAGAGCCCTGGAGCCTAGAGGACAAAACAGCACCACAACCAGATCAACCTGCCCATCATTGTCTCTGGACTGCTTCCCTTGCAGGAGAGGGACTCGCTACCCAGCCTCCTCCTGCCCAGAGCTGGAGGAGCCTGAGCAGGTCTTTATGCAAGACCCTGCCTCCCTTGAGCATTGCTTGCAAGCAGTGATGATGGGACCCAGAGCATGCTCCAGAGGGGCTGCAGGCAGCTGACAGACACTGTCTTTCTGGGGCACTTTTCCCAGGCTGCTGTAGCCCTGATCACATTCAGTACATGCTCCAGGGCCAGCCCCTACAGGACAAGGGCGATGGGAATTTTTGCTTAAAATGGGAAAGAGACAATGAGAGGTGTTAAAGAAAAATCACAGCACTATTAGCGCAGTCAATACTCACATCTCCCTCACACTGAGCAAATTACAGAGAAACAAAACAAAAAGGTTAGTAAACAAAACAGCATTAACAGGAAGGACAAAGCACAAAGTCCAAGGGAAATGCATAAGCCTGGACACTAGAATAGCAGCTCACAGGTCTGGGCAGCAGCCTACTTGGGGGGGGGGGGGGGGGGTCAGTCATGAGACAGAAGCTGTGGGAACACAAGTTTGCACTACACAGGGGAAGGGCAGCAAGAGACTGGTGAGCTGGGAGAGATGCAATACTTTGGGCCGGCCTGGCTGGAGAGCAGGTATAACAGAGGACTCCAGGCATGTTATAGGGATGGCAGTGGTCTAATCACATGTTAACATGCCTAGTGCTGAGGGCAGCAGTTCTCCTCTCCGTGCTGGGAACTTCCACTCATGCCTCGTCCTCTGGTAGTCAGTGAGGCAGCCCTGCAGCTGACGAGGGGGATCCTGCTTTTAAGCTATAGGCCAGGTAAGTGATGGGTGCCTACAACAGCAGCTGAGGTTGCTCTTCTGCTGCAGTGACCTGTTTTAAAAAGGCAGTCATATGCGGGCAACTGCACTGCTGGAACACAGCTCAAACATGGCTTGGCTTAACACCCTGGAAAGCTTCAGACTGGCTCTGCACCCTGTTGCTCCAGGGGGAGAGCAGGTTGTTCTCTTTTAGCTACAGGAAAGCCCCTCACCCAAAGGTCTGACCTTTCAGATGCAGCTGAAAGGCCCTGAGATCACTTCATGTAGGAAGCGAGGTCAAGAGGGAAGGGGTCAATGGAGGAAGCACAGAAGGTGTTTGAATTTCTACTTTGACTTAAGCCTAAGATAAAGCAATGTCCACTATTTCTCTTTGAGACCAGAAGGACCATCCCCTTCAGGAGGGAAACTGGAGATCTCTGGGGTTACCCTCAGTGGATCTGAGGGACCAGACTGCTGAAATGAGGCCTTTTCTTTATAAGGGTAACTACTGCTTTTGATTGCCCACAGCCTTGTTCAGGGCCTTCCCATATAGGCATGAGTAGCCTCTGTCAGACCTGCTGATGACAGCTGCTCAGCTTAACACAGCTTCCCCATATTGGGTGTACACAGTTAGAGCTGGAGAGAAGGGAAAGTCCCGAGGAACCAGCCATCCAGAGAGCTGCAAGGCCAGAGGCCCAGCCAAGCAGATGGCTAGAAAATGGGCTTATGCCAGGGCTGCCAGGCAGGTATCCTAGTGCATCCCAGGGACTGCCTGACAAGGATCCACGCTTGTTCCGATTGTATGTGTTTGCTAGTTGAGCTCTGTACAGGATGGCAATCTGCTTCAACAAGGCCTTCCAGGGAGTCCATCAGTGCACAACTACATCTCAGTATCTCCTGCCACCCTGCCTCTGCCTGCAGAGGCCAGAGGTCTAGGAGGTACCTCAGGCCCAGGGAGCATGACCAAGTCAGCCTCAGAGGAGCACTCTGCAGCCCACACCTCTGTTGCTCAGGCCTGTGGACAGGGGACACTGGCTAACTTACCAGACCCCTCTGCTCCACAGTGACCCAGGAGTTTTGCTGGTTTACCAGCTGCTAATTTCTCAAGGCCACAGGCCAAGACCAGCCTGTAACTAGACAGCACCATGAATTAAGTCAGAGAAGCTGGAGGAATGGCCTCCTGGTAGCCAGTCTGACCCTGGTCACCACTCACAGGCTGCCCTGGCACTCCTGCGCTGGGAAGGCCGAGTTGGCAGAATCATAACTTGTTTGAAATTCTGGGACTCCTGCAGAGGTGCAGCATGCTTTCCCCTTGCATGCTTTCCAGCTCAGGTCTCTTTTGGTTTGCTTGGAGACCCCAGGGAGGTTTTTAAACAAGTCCTCAGAAGATGCAGCTTCTTAGTTACTAGCACAAGTCACCCAGCCAGAACCTGACCTGGCAGTCAGGAGCCACTGTCAGAAGGCAGGAGCCTGTGTCAAGTGGGAGATCCCACGCTCAGGCACACAGCTCCTGCAGCTAGTTCCCTTACATGCCGGGCTGATTCTTCCTCCAGCCCTGGAGGATCCCCCACCCATGCCTGCTAGAGCCAGGATTCAGTAGTGCAGCCTGATTGTAGTCCTGAGAACATCTGGCATTGCTGATGTGAGCCAAACCCCAGGGCCAGAAGGACAGAAAGGATAAGGGGAAAAATTACCGCTGCTTTTGCCTCAGCAGCTTTGGCTTTCTTCAACCTGGCTTTGCAGGCATCCAGATCCAGGCGGCGGTTCTGCAGGATCCTCCGCTCTTTCTGTGAGGGAGAGAAGAAGGGATTAGAGCAGGCTGCTTAAGAGCTGTTGGGGAAGGAAGGGACAAAGTATCATCTAGTCAAATCTATTTCCTTAGAAAGTGCAAGGAAAGCAGTTGCTATGTTCACCCAGCTAGCAAGAGTCATGGGTCTGACTGCCAGAGGGATATAGACCAACCTGGAGATAGGGCTACGGACTGGAGGTGCCAGCCAAGCTGAAGAGGTCAGGAAGAGAGTTACCTTCCTCGTGTACATCAAATAGTAACCCTTCCCCATGGCAGGAGAGGGAGCCCAGAGCAGATCTAGGATTGGGGTTCCTGCTCTCCTATCTTTGCCTTCTCCAAGGGGAGGGTAGATGTGGAGTCCTCTTTCCTCATAGAGGAGGAAGAGGAGCTCTTCTCGCACTGTTTCCCTCTCCACTCACCTTCCTTGTATCTGGTGATCTGATGAGTTCACCTTTCTTGCTACCATACTTACAGAAATAGTTCGCCAGTCCCCCTCTAGGAAGTTGCGCAGTGGGGTCAGGAAGTTGATGGAGGCAGAGTGGATGAAGTCCCGTTCTGCTGCACCTAAGCGCCTTTGGGTTTCTCCAACTTTTATCAAGGTCTTCCCTGCAATGATAGGAGCTTTCAACTCCACGAGAAACCAATTAACATTGTGTTGGCTTCAGCCAACCCACCCAGAGCTAATGGGCTCCAGTGCTGTGGGATAGAAGGCACAGTTTACCATGCCGGAACAAGGTGACCATGCCCCTACCGTATTAGGTTCACAGTCCTATCTGCAATCTGCCTTTAGCCACTCGCAGTGCAGTTTTGATCTTATCTACCTGTTGAGGCACTTATTCCACTGCCGTCCTTTTACTATTACACCTGCCAGAAACATGCAACGGCCCAGAGTCTTGGGCAGAATAATCTTCGTCTGTCCCATAAAAAGATACACTCAGGGCTGGAACAGAAGCACAGGAAAGAGCAGCAAATTAAAAAGCATCAGAGCAGAAAAAATAAATTGATTGGGACCCAGCTGAGGCAGTGCTAGCTATAGATGCAGTTACAGCAGTTCTGCCTGCAACAGGATTCACTATTGAACTATTGATTTTGGAGAGCAATAACAAAGCTCACAGCAGAGGCAAAGGCATCTGGAATTTAAGATAGTGTTTCTGTGCAGGTCTGCTGCTTAAAGCAGCCCTAATTTCCTCCAGAAAGGGGAAACTGTTAGGTTTTATGGGCAGAAAAAAATGCGCTGTGTGATTAGGAAGTGGGCTGTTGGGGCCTGTTGCCAAGCACCAGCATTCACAAGCATGCTTTCCTGTTCCCTTACTGCTGGAGAAAGGTTTCCCCCCTCCACTTGCAAGACATACTTAAAGGATAGTTCTGTTCCCATTCTCTCAATGGAACTAGAAACCCCTTTAGACAGTTAAGCTGGACAAGCCATTCAGTGCAACTCCCTGTTCATGCCGGTTTATAAAGCCATCAAAATAGCAAAGATGTTTCTGCACCTTGTTGCACTAGCTGATGTGGATCAGCGTCTCCATTGCCCCTCTAGCCTGCCAGATTTGAGGACTATATTAGGGTTGGGGAGGCCCCCCAGCATGGAGGATGCTTTGCTGCAGAGTAAGACTATCTTCCTATCAAGATGGGCCTTGTGCTACTGTGCTAGAGACCTTTCTCTGGCATCAGATCTGACACACTATTAAGGTAGGTGGCTATGCGTGGGGCAGGCCAGCCCGCTCACTTGCGGGAGGCAAACTGCAGAAGTCTTAACCCAAGATAGTAGTGGGGGGGGGGGGCAACCTTTTAGGAAGGGATAATTCACAGGGCTTAATCAGGCTGACTTACCATAAGGTGTCCCTGGTCCAAAGTCATTAGCTGCCTCTGTCATGTACTGTGCCAGCAGCTCCCCATTGGTGACCCGGGAAGGTACCTTCCGGTCAAGCTTCTCATAGAGGAATTCTTCTACTCTGGCACCTGGAATGAGGATGCCACTAGCTGATACAGAATAGAGGATAGGAGGGTCCCTGGAAGTGGCACTCATGGTGGCCCATCCCATGTAGTCCTCTAACATGCATTGGACAGCAAGCCCCAGCACAGGGAGAGAGTGTCCCCTCTCTTTCCAACTACCTCCTGGTCCTCAGGGGTGCTGTCAGGCTATGTAATGCAGCCAGTCCTCTCAGCTACCTGGAGAGGAAGGACAGGCCCTGCAGAGAGAGGTTGTTTCCAACCCCCACAGCCTCAGTAGAACAGGGCTCTCTGCCAGAGGACGTCTTTTAACCCTGCTTAAATGGCAACAGGGACATTGCGTCCTTCAAGCATTAGAAGGACCTCGGCTTACTAGGGTTTGGCTGTAGCAGAACCTCAGTCTGACGCAAGATCTTCTCTGTCCAATTCTTAGTGCAGTCTGCCCTGGCCAGAAGGCTTTCAAAGTGGGCATCTAGTTCAGTCTTCTCAGCTTGGCCCAGCTTTTCTTCTGTAAACTGCAGGAAGGAGGTGGTCGTTAGGTTTGTTCTACTACAACCAAGTTAAAATGTGTTATAGAGCTAAGAGACACCCGAGGCCTGTCTCATGCATCTAAAAGTAAAGCTAAAAAGCTTTCAGAGTATCATTCTTTGTTCCCAGGCACCTTTCAGAGGAAGGGGGTGTTTTTTTCCTTCAAGAGTGGAGCAAGCGCTGAGCTAAAATAGAGGCCAGGTTTGAGATGTGTTCTGGCATAAGCAACTTTTAATGAGGGAAGTGGTTTGGTACAAAAATGCTCTAGTTTCACTGTAAGTCATGTGCATGTTTAAAGACGACAGACTCCTTACTTTGTGCAGGAGAACAAATTACCCTTCAGGTGAGGCAAGGTGCCAACTCCCTTCAGCTCCTACTAAGCAATTTTATGTCCTGCACATTCAAAGGGATCAGAAATGCTACTATCAACTCACACATCAGGCTTTCTTCCCATCTTACTAGGCAACTGCACACACACCTGTTTCCCTACAGGGCTTGTGAGTGCCATCTGACAGCCACCAGATCAGTGTCTAAGTGCTGCCTCCCAGCTCATCTCCTGCCTTGCTGGCAGTGAGCTGCCAGCTGAGCACCTGAGGCTTAAGGAGGCTCAAACTCAGGATTTAGAGTAGAAATACTTCCACTAAGTAACAGTTCTTCAACTCTTGCTCTAGGCCATGTGCTAGCTGGGCAGGCTCTGTAAGCATAAGCACAGGGTATTGAGAGAAGCACTGGTGTCTGACTCTTCTCAACATCCAGATTTGTACTGGCAGACTCTCACCCTCCTCCTGCAATTCCTGTAAGTTTAAAATTAGCAGCAAGGAAAAGCAGGCTGTGCAGGTCTTTGGTGTTTTCACACTGGGCAATGACATCTGATATGCAGGATTTATCAGTTTGGAAGGTTCAATGTCACATGGCATGGTATACCCCCCTGTTGCTTCCCTGGAAGACTTGAGAATGAGATTCCCTCTTCACACCTCAATTTTTCACTTTCTCCTCTCAGTGAAGTTGGCCAGCTTCATCAGGTTTTTAAGCACAACTTCAGTGTTTAGTAGTTTGTTACCAAACTCTTATTGTGCTGAGCATAAGAACAGATAGCGTAAGCTTGATGTGATGCAGCCTAAGCCACTGACTCAACCTCAGGGCAGAAGTCTCCAAGATTCATCCAATGTGGAGGGGAAGCACGACTTGCTCACATAATATAAAAAAGCCCTGCAGTTATCACATGGCCTGGTAGAAGTCTGACTTGGCAGAGAACAGACTCAGTCTTCCTGCTCTGGATGGAAATCAGCATCTTGTTGTATCACACCAGGAAGACCCCTTTTGATAGCTATGCCACTTGGGGTGCAGTTCTTTTAGTCCTTGTTGCTGGCCTCTGGTGCTGCTGCTTAGTTATCAGAACATAGTATGGCACAATACCTGGCACAGTCAGCTGCTGGGAGCTTAGAAACTAAGCTAAGAAACTTTTAATTTAAATACAGCTCGTCTGAGCTGCCAGTTGTACCTCTTCTCCCCTCCTGTATCCCATGGCTCAGTTCTAGATGAGTTGGGAACCCCCTTCCATGGGGTTTTGGTCTGGTGCCCACTGCCTCTCCCAAAAGGCTTTCTGGCAAGCTCTGTTCCCGTGGCTGCAGAAAGCCAAGCTGCTGGAGAGCCCTGGCTGTGTTCACATCCAGAACAATGCTGAGAACAAAGCGAGATAACAAGCGAGCCCAGAACCAGCGTGGGAGGCAGGCACGCAAGCCTTTAGGAGTCCTGTTACCAGCCATGCGCAAATGTTACTAGATGTCCGAGATATGCCAACCCTGCAGGTCTGTTTACACAATGACCTGTTTGGGCAGGATCACGCTACAGCCAGAGAACTGTTTTGTGGGATTTGTTGGAGACTGGCACTGAATTGCAAGGACAGTTCCACTCCATCTCCCAGCCAGGTAGGGACAGATGAGCCACAGAGCCTTGCACAACTATAGATTGTTTCAGTAATCTTTCTCAGCCCCAGCAGCTCCTGGTTAGCCTGGTACTTATTTTCAGCTCAGGCTTACTATTGTGGCTATTGTTGGACATGGGTAAAAGCAATTGAAAACAAGAGGGTCTTTGCACTGCATAGTACCTAACTTCTAGGATTGTCTTGGGGGAGGGGGGGAAGGGGGAGCACACAACCATTGGGCATACATGAGCAGCTGACAAGGCTCCTTTTCCTCTGTAGCTGTTGAGTGCCTGTTTTCAGACTCAGCCAAGCTGGGCTGAGTCATGGCCTTGCAGCAAACTGGGACTTCCCAGGTATTTGGCTCCAGTGCTAGAGTCATCTGTTTAAGAGCTTTAACAAGCCAAGACTCTTTGATGCAAGCCTCTCTCACCTCCTTTTCCAAGGCAGCTTTGAAATTTCATTTCTAAGTCAGGCTCTTCCTGCAGTTTAGACATCCTGCACCAGCATCTACCCTGGAGCTGTCGGGCCTTAGCAGAGTTTCTCATCAGCAGCAGATTTTTAGTCAGCTTCTTGCAGCTTTGCTGCAGAGTCAGATCACTGCTGAAGCCCTCCAGCAGCTCTGCAGTGCTATAGCCAGGCTCCTGAATCACACCAGCTCCAGGGTTCTTTGCTTGGAGCTGCTGCCTGTGACTGTAGCATCGCTGTATTTTGCTGTTTTCTGTGATCTTCCCCTTCTCCTAGGGCACCGAAAGCTTGGGTCACTCATGCAGCACATGGCCAGAGAGCAGCCAGGACAGAGTCACTCAGTTCTTAAGTGAGGTGCTAAAGCTGTTTGTCTTGCAAGAAGGCTGAGGATGTCCATCGTGGTCACTGCAAACCTAGGCTACGCCAGAAAGGGAGGATGGGCAGGAATTTGAGTCACAGCCTATGGCCGTAAAAGGTCAGGCCAGAAAACAATCTCTTATTCAGCCTTCCTTTCAGAGTTGCCAAGCAGGGCACATACATCATGAAGTGGGTGCAAGGGTATGGGAGGCTGCAAGCTCACATGCAGGGAGGTTGTTGCTCAGTTTCCACCCAATTCCCTTAGTGTCTCCCTCACCACTGCCTAGAAGTCAGCTGTGTTGCAAAGTTTGGACCTGGGTGTAGTCTCATTGCAGTTCTCAGATGAATGGGAGCGTTCATCCGGCTACACAGCATGAATGGGAATGTGTGATTGGGGCAGGGGAGAGCAGGACTACATCTTTCAGTAGCAGCTTGCAGTAAGATCAGATGAAGCCTCATGAAAGCACAGCCAGTGACAGAGATTACAAAAGTTACACCAAGTTATCCTATGAGTTAGTTTTCTAGTGTCTGATATAACAAGAGATCTAAGCTTTCAAGTAGCAACATGTCTCAGCTGCTGATGTCCAGGTAAGTGTCCAGGATGAAAAAGCACGTTGGAAGAACAGCAGTTTATGAAGTCCAGCCACTTAAGTCCTCCAAGCAAGCTGCTTTCCACCCCACCTCCCATTTTGTGTCTCTACACTTACAGGACTTGTGTTATGAAAACAGATTTCTAGAAAACAGCTTTTAGAAATTTGATTCCATTTCTCCTTCCCCCTGACAGGCACAAGATTTGATAGTGGGGTTGAGAGCTGCAGGAGAACTAACAAGCTGATCTTACAAGCCTCCTGTCTGTAAAAAGCCAGATTAAAGTTTTTATTAAAGTTTTTTGCTGCTTCTGCACTAGCCATGTTGCAGATTTTTGCGGCTCCAAATACTCCTGATGCCTACAAACAGAAGCCTCATTTGGTTGTATCAAAGGAGTATCAAAGTCCCCTACAGGCCTGGTGCACATCTGCCTGAGAGAGAGCCAGGACAGGCAGAGCACATGCAGTACCTGGGGAAAACCCTAGGCTCTTCAGTTCTGCTGGGATAGGACTAGACCTTTTGCATCTATTTTCTAGAACCTGACGACTGGGGCAACAGTCCAGCCCTGAATCAATGCCAGGATCTGTATCCTGGGATAACATGCCAGATCATGGTGGTTAGAGGCTCCACTGATGCCACCCTGCAGGAAGCATCCCTGCAGCTGGCCCAGCTGAGCACTAGTCCTGTTCTTGTGCAAGGAAGCCAAAGAGGTGATTAATAATGCAGGGCGGCCTTTTGTTGAGTGCCACACTCACTCTCCAGGAAGAGAGCTGTGCTGCATTCCAGGGCATCAATAATTCAGCCAAAGGTTGGGTTTCCTCTGGGAGGCTTGGCTGGCCAGCAGGAACACTAGATGCATTATCAGGGCCTGTGTGGACAAGCAGGATGACAGATCAGGAGAGCAATACTTGGAACAGGCAAGGATTGCAAAAGCAAGACTATGCTGGACTGCAGTTAGGGCAGGGGTCCCAGCTTGGGAGAAACTTCCTCTTTCCCCACAAGAGTTGGAGGAGAGACTACTGGGATGTCAGGGAGGGTGGGCAAGTGGGGCTGAGCTGGATGGGCCCCTCTGCTCTACAGCTAAAATATCAAAGAGGCTGTGCCTGCAGCCCTAATTACTTTGGCCATCAAGACTAGACTTTAAAAATAGCGCATACATCGCTTTGTTGAAAGCATTAGCACCTTTCTCCCTTTAAAGAGGGGGGAAATATAAGTCAGTGGAAGCACTGATATTTTGTTAGCACTACATCTGTTTTGAACAATGCAGCAGAAGTTAGACTTGTATCTCTTACAGGTCTGTGCAATTTTTCCATAGATCTCCCCTCCAGCAGGCCCACTCCTGTACGCTGTGAGCTCTAACAGGGTGGCTACAGCCCCCTTGCAGAGGATGTGTTCAGGCCCTTGTACCACTTTCAAGGTTCCCAGCTTTTCCAGTTGGATGTTCCTTGTTAGACATTGTTACAGGGAAATTGTGTTCCACCTTAAATCACAAGGATCAAACCAGGGTCAGGAGTCTTGAATCGGGACTTCTCTTGCACCTGCCAGTAGATTTTCTGAAGCCTAGAAACAGCTTCATAACACCCAGGTTACTGTAACATTTGCTCTTTTGGTGGTCAGAGGCATGAAAGAACCAAATTCAGACAAGTCTATGTCCTTTCCCTTGTACAGGGTCCCATTAGAAGAGAAGCTATAGCTACTCAGTCAGCATCTAAAAAACTACCACCTGAATCAACTGCTTTGGACCAGATACAGAGCATGCTTCAAGCATTTGGTCACCTGGAGTCAGAAAAGCTAGGATGTGAGCCAAGAGAAACTGTGTTAGAGGACAGAAGGAAGCCATTAACAGGACAGCTTTACTAACTCAGGAGCAAGGCATGTAGGAGAGGAAAAATAACCATCCTATGCTCATACGTAACCACAAATGTGTTCTGACCTGCACCTCTTGCCTTCAACCCCCTTTTCTTCAGTCACATCCTGTTCTCTGATTTTGCATTTTAAAGTGCCCAGTAGCCAAGCAATTAACCCCAGTAAGCTCATGTTAGCAGAGCTGAAAAGTCTATTTTATCACTCGAGTTCAGGAAGATGGGGGAGCCTGTCTTTTCTCAGGAGCTGCAAGATAGTAATTACATTAGCAGTGGGATAAGCACTCAAAAGCCATACTCATGCTTGGGCAATTTCACCCAGAGTCAGCTTCTATCAGGACTGATAGGAGACAGGCACCTACAATTATTTCCAGACATCCCTGAGAAACCCTGTCTAGAGCAGAGACTTCCAGTGTGCTACCTTTGCAGCAACAGTTGCCAGTCCTGGAGGCAGGTTGGAGCTCTTAGTATCGCTCCCTCTGCTGAGGTTTGGGGATCAGCCCCACTTACAGATCACTGAAAGGTCCAGCTGTGCAGGCAGGAAGGCCTTAGTTTTACTCAAGGAAAACAACGAGAGTGATCTATTTGAAGTTTGTCTGCAGGTGCCAGAGCAGGAGCTGTTAGGGGCCAAGCGCTGCATCCCCTCTGAGGAGGTAACTGGAAGTGACTGTTTGGTGGTGTGTGTCAGTAAGGCATACCTTTAAGTGGGATGCCAAGTCCTACAACAGCCCTTTATCCCTGCAGCTGCCCAAGGCAGAGCTGACTGCGTCTTCTTGCTCTATTCCATCCCCAAAACTTGTATCATCTGCTTTGCTAAAGGAGAACAGAGATGCCATGGGGTCCACAGACACTGCCATGTCAGTGAACCAATACACAATCTTAGGAAGATAGCTGGCACTTACACAGTTTTGGGGAGATATTGCACAGCTTTTGTCATGGCCACCTCTGCTCATGCTGGAGATGGGTATGGGCTTGTCCACTGGAGAGCACAGATCCTCCAAACTGCTGGCTTCTCCTCAGTTAGCAGAACTCCTAACTAGCACCCGAGCTGAGAAAAGCCACGTAAAGAAAGCAGTGGTGTTTTTTGCCACTAGCCAGCCAGGTCAAGCCTAGGCCAACATTTTTCCTGCTCATCAGCCAGTCTCTGGGAAGCTACCCCAAAGACAGTGTGCCAAACCAGTTCTGCCTCCTTTTACCCCCCACCTTTGCAGGCTGGGTGATGCCACAGCACTTCTTCCAGTACAAGTTAAGCTCTTGTGTGTTGGCCAGACATCTCAGCCAGACAGTAACAGCTAATGCTGTCTGAGTAGCACAGCACATTAAGGCCGGTCCATTTATCTCCCAGTCACTGCAGTTCCAGTAAAGCATCACTTTGTTAAATGCCTGGAGGAGAAGGAAGCATCCCCAGTGCTCTAGAAAACTGAGCTTATTCTAGCCAGGTCTTATTCCTCTCCTGAAAGATCTGCTGTGCTAAGAAGGCTACTACAAACCTAATCCTTATTGCCAATAGCAGACCTCAACTGTCATTTGCTTCTTGGGGTGGACAGAGCAATGCTCAACTATGCCAGTAGCAGAGCTCTGTGGGGAGAGCCCAAATGCGACTATTTTCCCCAGCAACAGCATTTCAAGAGGTGGTTCTCAGCATCAGTGATCCATATTCTCCCAGTCTGCCCTGCTTATGCAAACACTAGCACACACACTCCAAAAGTACCTGTGCCACTTTGTTTCAAGTAATTACTACTGTAATTAATCATGTGGATATTCATATGCAGGATGATATGGAGTAGGTGTAGCAGGCAGGAGCCACTATTTATAAATGCCTCCCTGCTCTAGAATTGCTGTGTGCAGACACTGTTCCCATGCCTGTCTCCTTCCTACGCCTTGTAGAAGTCTCTGATAAATGGTTGTTAGCTTCAATAGGCCTTCTAAACATACAATTTCTTTACAGCTTTTCTCCTTTCTTTTGTTATCAAGGTCATTTGCATGAGAACAGCATCTTTAAGCTCTCCATCTGCTCCATGTTTTGCACCTGTAGTTAATATTTCTCTTTCCATAACATATGACTCATTGGCACAATAACAGGAGGTGATATCTGTTTACAGGAGACCAGTTTCCAAAAGAGCCTGAATTACTCCATTGCACAGAAGGCTTGGAACAAGCTAGCACTGTTCTGGTTGTTTTTAATCAGCCCCCACATAATAGGGGGAATAAGAAGCCCAGCCCCAGAGTCACCAGCTGACTTTCAGTTCTCAGGCAAGATCCCAACAAACTCCAGCTTAGCCTCCTCCCTTGCCTTCTTCTGCCCATCCAAGAACAGCTATTCCAGTTATTATGCCCAAAGAGTGGACACACTCAGCAGCCACATCTCACTGCTTGCAGCACACTTAACTCTTTGTGGGTAGTCAAGTTTCTTCAGCCTACAGCTTCAAGGGGGTCCTTGCATCCCCAGCAAGCTCCTGGTATTAAGTCCTGGTGCCAGTTTAGTCCAAGCAGACCCTACCAGCTCAGTCTCAGGAGCCCTTTCCCACCATTGTAACAGCACTGCATTCTGCCAAGTCCTGTGAGCTGCTGCCACCCGACCTCGAGGTCGGAGCACAGGCCATCTGCAAGCCCATCTCTGCTGCAAACATTTACCTCACCGAAGGGAACAGCTCCCCAGTGGGCCTGGCCTTTGGCATAGACACAATTAACACAACAGTCACCTGCAAGATAAGCTTTTGCAAATAACCACCATTAGACAGTTATCACCACACTTCCCCTTTCTACACCCTTCCAAAAAACGTATTTATTAGAAGCCTCTCTGAGGCCTCTCTTACTCCGTTCGGCTTCACGATGCCCTGGACCCCCTCCTCATCAAGGAGGCAGCAACACCGTCCAGTTGTGCTCTTGCTCGGCGCTACCCCGCCCCGCTCGAAGCCGACAGCGCCCGGAGGTGCCTGCTCCTGCCCGCGCCTCGCTCGGCGGCTGGGGGGCCGCAGGCGGAGCCAGCCCGGGGAACGGCTCCGGCCCGGCGGGAGGCGGCTGCCGCGGGGCCCGGCCTCCCCTCAGGCCGGGGCCCGTTGCCATGGCGACGCGACACGGCCCAGCTCGGCCGGGCCGCCCCCCTCGTCTCAGGGGCGGCCCCGCTCACCTGCACCGCCCGCGAGAAGAAGACGCCGGCGTCCGACGCCAACTTCTTCACGTTGAAGTCCATGATGGGCGCCCCGAGCCGCCCCTGCCGTGCCGCGCCCCCGCTGTCGCCGCGGCCGCCGCGCAGCCCGCCCTTTATAGCGCCGATCGATGCCCTCCTCGCGCCGCGCCGCTGCCTCTTAAAAGGGTCTCGGCGCCCTCCCCCACCCCACGTCGCCGCCAGCTGTCTTGCAACGCTGTCCCAGCTATGAGGAAGGCCTGGCGGGAGGCAGCAGGCTGGGATCCGCGCTCGCGGGGCAGTTGGTGAGCGCCTCAGGCGGTGGGCCCGCCCGCGGCTGGCATGGCCCCTTTAAGCAGAGCCCGTCGCCTCGAGCGCAGCTGTCAAGTGCCATCGAATGGGCGCTCGCACCGCCCCCTCTCCCCCCCGCCCCGCGGCCGCTCGGCGCTCTCTGCTCAACCGCACCCGCCGCCGCAGCCCCCGGCCCGGCCGGGCGAAGCCACCCGATTGGTCCTCGGGGAGGCAGCTCGCCGCGCGGATTGGCTCGGAGCGCTGGCGGGAGGCGGCCCCGCCCCGCCGCGGCAGGCCCCGCCCCCCGGCGAGGGTAGGCTGCGGCGCGGGGGAAGGAGACGCTGCCCTTCCGCGGCCATGGCGCGCGGCGGGGGGAGAGGGCGCCTCGCGGTGCGCCGCGCGCCCCCCCCCCGTCACGGTGAGTGGTGCCGCCCGCGCTCGCGGGGGCCGGGCCGGGCGGGCCGCACCATCGCGGTGGGGGAGGGGGACTCTCTCGGGGGCGCAGGAGGCGTGGGAGGTGCGGGAGGTGCCCCGGGGTGCGGGGAGTGCGAGAGGCCCGGTGATCTTTGGCTCCGGGCAACACGGGGAATGCCCCAGGGGTGGGGAGTCGGGGGTCCCCCCCGGGTGCAAGGGGTGCGGGGGATACCCGAGGGGAGCAAGGAGCCCGGAGACCTGCATGGGTGCACGGGGTGCGGGGGATACCCGAGTGGTGCAAGGAGCCCGGGGACCTGCATGGGTGCATGGGGTGCGGGGGATACCTGAGGGGTGCAAGGAGCTTGGGGACCTGCATGGGTGCACGGGGTGCGGGGGATACCTGAGGGGTGCAAGGAGCTTGGGGACCTGCATGGGTGCAACGGGTGCGGGGGATACCTGAGGGGTGCAAGGAGCCCGGAGACCTGCATGGGTGCATGGGGTGCGGGGGATACCCGAGTGGTGCAAGGAGCCCGGGGACCTGCATGGGTGCACGGGGTGCGGGGGATACCCGAGTGGTGCAAGGAGCTTGGGGACCTGCATGGGTGCACGGGGTGCGGGGGATACCTGAGGGGTGCAAGGAGCTTGGGGACCTGCATGGGTGCACGGGGTGCGGGGGATACCTGAGGGGTGCAAGGAGCTTGGGGACCTGCATGGGTGCACGGGGTGCAGGGGATACCTGAGGGGTGCAAGGAGCCCGGAGACCTGCATGGGTGCATGGGGTGCGGGGGATACCCGAGTGGTGCAAGGAGCCCGGGGACCTGCATGGGTGCAACGGGTGCGGGGGATACCCGAGTGGTGCAAGGAGCTTGGGGACCTGCATGGGTGCACGGGGTGCGGGGGATACCTGAGGGGTGCAAGGAGCTTGGGGACCTGCATGGGTGCACGGGGTGCAGGGGATACCTGAGGGGTGCAAGGAGCTTGTGGACCGTCCAGGCGCAGCAGCTCCGGAGGCTGCCCAGGGGCGCATGGTGCAGGCGGTACAGGGATGCCCAGGGGTGCAGAGGGCCCGGGGAGCCCCTCGGGTGCACGGGTACCAGGAGCTTGGGGAGCCCTGGTTGCAGGAGCCAGGCGTGCTGCAATGCTTGTGGGCCATGCCTGGCCAGGGGCAGCGGGAGCACCGCTCGGGTGTTCACTCCTCCGCAGCCTGGCGTGCGGGCATTGCCTTGCCCTGAGCGCCCCAGCGGGGCCAGGGCTCGGGCGAGATGCCCGGGGACAGCGCAATGTCCCTGGTACTGTGCACGCCCCCCATCAGCCAGACACGGGCTGGATCCTGAACCCAGGATTTCTTGCCCCTCGCTGCTCTCTTCTGTGCTCTGGCCAAAACGTTGCGTTTAACCTTGCACTGAGAGCCCGTCACGTGAGTCTGCTCCCTGCAGGCTCCAGCCACCTTGAGAGGCGTTTGCAAATGTGGCTCCCGGATGGGGTCATGCCCTCCCCGGGGCTCGTGAGACCTTGGGTCTGAGGGCGCTGCGAGCGCTACGGTCAGGTAGGAGCAGGTAGTTATCACGCAGCTTTAAAACACGGGATGGGTTTAGCTCGTCGGTGTGGGAAGACACGAGAGCCCGGCCCGGCCGGACTGCAAGCCGCACACGGGAGGTGCAGCGTCGCCGGGCTGCGGTGGACTTGGCTCGCCGGAAAGAGCCAGCGGAGCCAAAGCGTTTCTAACTTTGTTGCAGTTAAAAGACACCCCCAGGTTTCATCACGTTCTTTCCTAGCTCTGTCCTTGACGTGAAGCACGCCTGTCCTCCCCGGCTCCCCGCGCGGCCAGCAAAGCGCCGCTTAAACCTCAGCTGCTTTGAAACCCCTGGGCAAACGCTCTTTTCTCGGTGGCTTTTGAGCAGATCTTTGATGCGGTCGCAAAACTGAGGGGGAGCGGAGTTTTGCTAATTAAAGTGAACACAGGGTTTTTTGGACGAAGGAGTTTTTTACAGGGGGGGCTGCAAACAAAATCCCTGCAACTGCGTGCAGCCGCTTTTGGCGCGCGTGGAAATGTCTGGTGTAGTCGCAGCTATCCAGTTCGAGGATGCTTGGTCTCCTGCTGTAGAGTAGTTTGGGCATCTGCCCCCACGGTTAGTAGGAGAAGCAGAAACTGCTGCTGTCTGGGAGAAAACGCTTTAGCTCTCCTGTTTGGCCCTAGCTGCGGTGCTGCGCTGAGCCTGGTCGGCGTTCAGGAGTGCCGCGCAGAGACGTGAGCGCGCGTTCCCTTCACTCGCCTGTTTTTCCCTCTTCGTGCAGGAAGAGGATTGCTGGCTGAAGACTGACCCCAGGACGCCGAGTCAGAGGTCGAGGGCAAGCTGGGTTTCCTTGTGAGCAGCCAACGCAGCGTCTGCAAGCGCTCTTCCCCGTGGGGGCTCCTGGAGGTGCCGAGGTGCTCGTTCAGACATGGCATTTCGAAGGACAGAGGGGATGTCCATCATCCAGGCCTTGGCGATGACCGTAGCGGAGATCCCCGTGTTTGTTTACACGACGTTTGGGCAGGTACAAGAAGCAGAAAAAGCTTTTCTGACCGGTTCCTTGGATTTTCTCTTTGGGGGTTGCCTGCAGAGAAAGAAGAGCCTGCGTTAGTTGAGAGGGAAGGAGGAACAGCAGGGTGATGCTAGCAGAATTTGGCAATTTTCACGCATCTCATCCAGGGAGAACTCTTGGGTTCAACCTTTCTTGTCTGCAAAGGCACTAAAACAAGATTTTAGTTTTAAAGATGACTAATGTATTCCCCACTTGTAATAATGCAACACTTGGAGCAGTAAAGCTCAGCTGTGTACTGGGGTTTCAGAGCTGCATCTGGATAACTTGGATCTCACGTGTTATGGGCTGCATGCAAACTTTTCAGGGTGTTTTGGTGATGCGCACATTGAGACCATGTTCTCCAGGTTCTGTCAAAATGAGGCTACGCACTTTCTCTGCTATCAAGCAGTAGTTGTATAGTGGGAGTTGTGTTCTGTGGGTGGGAGAGAGAATGCCAAGGTACATTTCAGGTCTGTTACGTTTAAGACTGCTTTAAAAAAAACAAAAGGGGTGGTGGAATTAGTTTTTCATTGTTGCTCTTTCATATCTTTTGTGTTTAAAGTCTGTCTTCTCTCAGCTGCGGCTCTCTCCAGGCCTGCGTAAGGTGCTGTTTGCTACAGCTCTCGGGACAGTTGCCTTGGCTCTTGCAGCTCATCAGTTGAAGCGGCGTCGGCGTCGGAAGAAACAAATCGCTCCGGAGAAGTGCGGCGTTAAGCCTGGAGGGATAACAGTGCCCATCTTGCCAACCAGAAGGATCTCTTCTGTGAAGAAAGGTTGGCCTTGCAAAAAGGGGAAAAAAACCCTAAAAGCTTTAAGTGAGGGTGCAAAGAGGATATTGCTAAAGTAGCATTCAAGGAAAGAGGGTGCGCAGGGAGCGATGGGACCGTAGAAAGTTGCAGGCAAACGGGAGGAGAGGAAGGCAAAGCAGTTTCTGTCTAGTACATCGATGCAAAATGAAATTAAGAACCTCAAACGCAGTGCCAGAGACACAGGGTTAGTGGAGGAAAGAGAGAGACCCTGAGCTGAAAGCCTGTGCGAGCAAAAAGTGGTGGATTTTACAAAGGTTTGCAGTTCCCATCCCCCTTCACACAGGAGGACTCTGGACCCGTTACGCCATGCTTTCCCCAGCAGTAACAGCCGCGAGCGTGCAGTGACCTGGTTCTGTGTTGATCTTGGCAACGCCGGGGTGATGCCTGGCCCATGGGTCCCGTGCACAGCTGCCTCGGTGGGGCTGGAGAGCAGAGGAGAAGTTGGCGTGGGATGGGCTGGGGACGTGGGAGTGTTCGTCCAACTCCGGGCTGGGCTTCCTGACCTTGGGCAGCTTCTTCACCCGCTTGTTTTGTTTTTTGGGCTAAGACTGACCCAGCTCCTGAGCAAAGCACTGTAGGGATTAAGCATTAGTGTTGTGAAATGTATGAAAAATCCTTCAGCGTGTTTAATAATAACCAAGGGAGCACCATTGTCTGTGCTGGCAGCTGCTACGTCAGTGCTCTGCTGGGCCTGAGGGAAGCTGGAGAAGTTTGTCTCCTCGATGCTTTCCATTCGTGCTTGCCCTCTGCCACCCAGAGAGGTGAATATTCATCCCGCGGTCTCAGATCCCCACTGATACTGACTTTCTCAGTGTCTCAAAGCAAAATAGAGAATATAGCAGATCCACGACTCATTTCTAGGTGTTGGATGTTGCTTTGCCCTTCTGTAAAGCCACACTTGACGGGGGGCTGTTCCCCTCCGTAGTCAAGGTGCAGCAAATCCCTTTTGCTTTGCACCAGGTTTTCCTGCGACTGCTGTAGTTTCCTACGTGAACCGCGCTCTCTGTAGCTTGCAAGGACCATGCGCCCAGCAGTACTTGCTGGGACAGTGAGGGTCAGGAGGGCCTGCCTCCATCCTCGGTATGCCCAGGCCAGCAGGCCTAAAAACCTGTTTTTATGTGACCTTCCCAACTGCAGGATACTCCAGCAAGAGAGTCCAGAGTCCCGGCAGCAAGAGCAATGACACGCTCAGCGGGATTTCCTCCATCGAGCCCAGCAAACATTCCAGTTCTTCCCACAGCCTTGCCTCGGTAAGAAGCCTTCTCGGAGGTGTGAGTGTACCTACCCGTAACAAGATCACCGAGTCCTTGGGCTTGCACTGACCAAACCTGTGGAAGCAGAACAGGTTATGGCATAATTAGAGGGCAAGTTCCAATAATAACTTTGCAGTGACCGTCTGGAGTCAGGACTCAGGCACCCGACCTCAAATCAGAGCAGCCTTTTCCCGTGGCCAGGAGCCCCAGGGTATAGCCCACTTCTTCAGCCGGTTGCGAGGGGCTCCAGGGGGGGTACTTGCGAGTGAGACGTGGCTGTGATCCCTCGAGGCTCTCCCTGCCCCCTCGAGGAGTGAGGCTGGGTTGTAGCTGGGTCTCAGGGCAGCGGGGTAGCTCGTCCGCTTCCCTCCGTGGCGGAGGTTTTGGATGGCCCAGCAGCCTCTGGGCTAGCGCAGCCCTCCTGCCTCTATATGGGCTGCTCACAGGTTGACCGGCATGGAGCCAGAGCAGGAGATGACGGTGGATATTTCGCAGGGTGTTTTGGGCTGTCCTGAGCTACCAGAGGCACAGAGCAAACTTTATAGTGCTTTATAGGTCTTAGTTTGGATCAGAAGCTGAGAAACTTAGGCACTGTAACCCGTGTGGGTGTTCAAGTCCAGCAGGGAAGCTCTAAAGCTGCTTAGAATTGTATAAAACTGTTTTTTAAAACCAAATTAACTACCAAAACCAGCTAGCTCTGTTCAGGAAATGGAGCAGTGTAGGAACATGGCCTAGCAGTTCTTCTACCTCCTCCAAAGTCAAGAACAACTTATAAATACAGGTAATTCAGGCCTGGCTAAACAGGAAAAGCTACCGCTGCTTATATCTGCCTCTTGGGGACCAAAGGTAAAAGCACTGGGGAGTTTTTGTGGCTTCAAGCCCTGTTTTACATCCCCTTTGCTCAAAGCCTCTCGTGTTGCTGTCAGAGCAGCAGGCAGCACAAGCAATCCTCCGCTCTGCAGCTTCGCGCGCAGCAGCGTACCTCCTGGGTGCCGCCGCGCGCCGAGGCGGCAATCCTCCGCTCTGCAGCTTCGCGCGCAGCAGCGTACCTCCTGGGTGCCGCCGCGCGCCGAGGCGGCAATCCTCCGCTCTGCAGCTTCGCGCGCAGCAGCGTACCTCCTGGGTGCCGCCGCGCGCCGTGCCGCCGTGCGCCGAGGCTGCTTAGCAACTCTGGAGCAGGAAAGGGAAAAATCGCCCCTTTGAAGGGAGCTATCTGCCAGCAAAGCCCTGCAGTATGTGCTTTATTTTAGCTTGTCCTGTCTGGGTAAAGCACTAGAAACCAGCCAAACACTTGTGCTGGCTGGGGTGAGTCTCCAGCAGGCGGCAGTGCCGGCACAGCGCTGGGCGTGCTGCCCCGCACCAGCGCTGCCCTGGGTGAACTGGGATAAGGTGGGAAGGTTCTTGGGACACATCAGTGCAGACCAGGCTGTGTCCAGCCCTGGTCTCTTCCCCTCCAGGTCCTCTCACATCTGTTTAATTCCCCTGTGGTCTCTCCTTTCCCATGGACAGAGTCTGGGGTTTATATCACTGAAGTCTCTTTCCCTTTTTTCGGACCTGGGGAGGAATTCGCCAGGCAAATGCAATGTTTCCAGGTTATGTGTAATCTTGGAGGATGAGAAACAATTACAGAGTCAGCAAACCTGCCCTGAGTTTTGGACCCACTGTCTCCCAACTGACTTAGTGAATTTGGCTGTAGTAGAGGTGAGGGGAGCTGGCAGCAAAGACCTGCCTCTTCTTAGCCAGCTTTGTGACTTTGGCTTAATCTGTTGGGGAGTGTAACTGCTGACTTCCATGACAAACAAATGCACCGGTTCAAAACCTGCTTTCCATGTTTGTGAACTAGGATCTCTAAATCTTTGCTGAGATCCAGGTTAGAAAAGTCTTTAAATACCCTTTTCCACTACTTGTGCATGGGTGAAGGTGAAAATATAGAGAGAAATCTCTTCCTGTACCCACTTCTCATGGTGTGGGAACAGAGCTTGTGTGACATTGTGCTCCTTACTTGTATGTTAGTTGATCGGGAAAATAGCTCATCCTTCACACAACTGCCGTTTCTGCATGCTTTCATCTGCTTCCCTGTGCTCTTCCTTGCCATCTGGTATATAAGTCTGGTAATAAGCAGCAGTGAATTGCCGACATGCAGTTCTGGATCTCAAGGTGGTTTATTAATGTTCCACAAAGATTAATCAATGGAAGCAGGGCAAGAGCACATCTGTGAGCTGTTCACTGTAGCTTGTTCTCTAACATCGGGGCTCATGTTTGGACATCTTTCACTAAGCCATAGGGACTGGAAATCTTTTCTTTCTACCTTTGTTTAAAGAAAAAAAATCCAACCCAGAAGTTGGGATTTAGCAGAATCTGAACACGCTGCGTTGGTCACCAGCATGTCTTAGCAGGGATGGCTTCAGCCTGAGCCAGGGCTGAGCACCAGTTCCTTAGGGCTTGGGAGAGAGCAGGTGGGTCAAGCAGTTTCTATCAATCTGATATATTTGCACCTTCTCACCTGGTTGAGGGAGGGGATAGGTCTAATCAGGCATTGCTGTTGTGGAAGGCAGTAGAGACCTCCAAGCCTGGCTTTGTATGGCCACTTTGTAGCAGATAGGGTGAGACAGTCTCTGGCTCTCTTCTCTTGAACACAGCAGGGAGCTTGCAACCCTATTGCTTGTGTGCTCTGGCTCTTCATCTTGGCCTCTGGGCTTGCAAGAACAAGGTAGGTGGATTCCCTCTAAAGCGGAAAGGTGACCTTAAACTCTGGAATTGTAAGAAGTAATAAGAAGCCTGCTTGAGATGAGTTTCACGTTAAGCTAAAACTAACCCACAAGTTAAGGGATCTTTTAAGAACCCTTTTCATAAAATGGCTGTCTAGATTTCCACTGGCTCTCCTGAGCTGGAGGAGCCTCCTGAACTGCTTGGATTGAGCCTCTTCATGTTTTTGCAGCCTTCAGAAGTTGAAGATTAAATTCCCCTTGCCAGAAAGGCAGTGTGAATCAGTCTTTGGGAACACTGATTTCTTTTTTTCTTCCATCTTGTTTTGAAGCAAACTGGGTGATCTCTTCCCTTCTGCCCCCTTGCCCCCTGTTACAGAGTAATGCCCCAATTTGTTTGGCTCAGGGTTTCAGGGTTGTTTTTTTTTTTTTTTTAAAGCTCTAGAGGTGAAAATTCAGATTGACCCTTTTTTTCCTAACTTCCCCTTCCCTAAAATCACTTGTTTCTCTTTGTGATTATCAAGTAGTGCTTTGTCTCCCCCTGACCCCAAATCCCTGTTTTACCATAATACAGGACAGTTCATAGTAGTCATTCATCATATCAACCACAAGTGATCTGTGTAAGCTTTGGGAGGGGAAAAACAAAGTAAAAGGCAGTTCAACTGATATATTTGACGTGATATACCCACCAATAGCTATCTAATCACAGGCTGTGCAAACATCGATCACTGATAGGGTTTGAACGCAGCACTTCACTGCGTCAGACTTTAAAAGACACTTATGTACTGGTGAAAAAATTTGGAGGTTGACAACTTGCAAAGTGGATTTTAGCATTCAGCCCTCCTATGAGAAGGTTTGGTTGCAAAGAGGAGAGCAGAAACTCCCCTGGCTGAGTCCTCAGCCATGTTTTTGTCAATAATCTGTTCCCTGTTTGGACTGTGGTTGCTTCTCCTATCAGCTTTTTTTGTGTTGAGAGCTGTGGCCAATATGTACTTCCTATCAAAATCCCTGCCCCCTTGTAGCAATTGCCTTGGAGTTTTCTTTGGCTATTTGTCTCCATCGGTGGTATCCTAGCTAGTGCTCACAGCTGTAAGCTGGCCATTTCCAATGAGGCTTCACTGTAAGCTGGTTGGGAAGGTACTTTCCCCACAGCTCTCTGTGCTTGCAGACACCTTTGTGCTGGGTGGAGAAGGGGGGGTGCTTTTCACTTCACCTGCTCCTCTCCGCGCCTGGCAGCTCTTGGCAGCGTTGGGCAAACCCCAAGGAGAGAGGGTTGGTTTGAACAGGATCACGGCACTAACCTGCTGTCTGCAGGGGTGATCCAGGAGATGGGGTGAGCTGAGCTAACAGCTCTCTGCTCCTGCTCTGGCATTTCCCTCCCACGCCAGCTTCCAGCCACGCATGCCCTGTCTGGTGCTGCCAGAGGTCTCCAAAACTAATTCAGCTCCCTGAGCCAGGAAAAAGCGGGTAGTTTTTGATGGGTTAGAGAGTTGAACTGGCTCATGGAAGGGCCCACAAAGTTCAGAGCTGGGACAAGCTGGACTGCAGCTGCGAGCAGGGTGAAAGTTGTCAGATGGGCTCAGCCGCATGTGGAATCGCAGCCTGAACCCTCAATACCTTCCCCTTCAAAAGTAAGGGAACACGGACACCGGACAGGCACCAGGATGGACATGGGGAAGGGGAAGTGGCTTATCATTCAGGTTTACCGGGTGGTGTTTGGGTGGTTTCACTGCCGATTCTTCCCTTGGAGAGAATTCAAAAGGCATTTGCTTCTTTCTGTTCCCTTCCCCCAGATAGTAGCAGTGAACTCGCCAAGTCCGACGCCGGCATCAGCAGGTCCGTGGGAGGCCCAGGCAACGGGGGATGCTGGAGCAGCTGGCGACTCCAGTGCAGAAAGCCTCTACGTTCAAGGTAAACAAAAACAAGAGTAACATCACCTTGGGAGGGTTATTCCTCTTTGCAAGAGCAGAAATAGCGTGTGAATTTGCGTCAAACGCTACCGGCTCTGTGCGGATGCTCCTCTGTGCTTAGACTGGAAGCTCTCTCCCATCCGCAACTTAAACTCAGGCTCTTGATAGCTATAAAATCCTACTTGCACTTAGACAACGCCAATAGATACAAGTCTTCTGTTTCCTCAGTGAATAATTTGCTTCCAAAATACTGTTCTTCCAACAACAGGCTCGTCCATGGCTTTTGCGCAGAGAACAGTATTTTGAAAGTACCATGGCAGATGTTTTAACTGGTTTAGGGGTGTTCTCGTTAACTTCTAATCCAAACTAAACCATATTTAAAGGGGAAAGAAATAGAATAAATTTACTCGTTCCCATCCGTTTGGGAGAGGCTTCCCTCTTTGCTGAATTACCTGAGCAAGTGAGGACTCTTGCTGGATCGCTCTGTTCCTGCGCGGCTCTGTGATCTCATGGCTTGTGTTTGGTCACGTCTCCAGGCATGGAGCTGTTTGAGGAGGCCCTGCAGAAATGGGAGCAGGCGTTGACCATCCGGCAGAGGGACAGTGCTAGTACCAGCACCCCGGTGCCCTGGGACAGCAGGAAACACCAAGAGTCCACGTCTGAGGACATCCCAGAGGTAGGGCCCTGCTTTTCCCTTGCTTTTGCCAAATGGGGAAGAGGCTGAAAGGCCAGACTGGATGCTAGAGCCAGGAATTAGTAGGAGATTAAACACTAAAGAGCAAATTCAGGGCAGAGTTGGGCCAGACTGTTTAAGAGCTGTCTGTATCTGCAGCTTCCTTATCCAGTTTGAGTGGGTGTGTTTTTAATTTCATTTTCTTCTTCTCCTTTTTGTTTCTTTTTTTTTTTTAATAAGTCTCTCCCCCTCACTCTCCAATCTTTCTACCCACCTTTCAGCATCTCAAGTCAGTTGCTGTCATGTGACTTCCTACACAAGACTCTGCTGTCTGAGAAAAGGCTGTAACAAATGCATCACCTGAGTGGAAAAAATAGCTTTTTGCCTGACGGTGTTGTGTCTGTAGCTTACTAACACATTTGCAAGTGGAGCTCTTGGTTGTCGCTGTCGCTTCCTAGGGAGCTGTGAGGAGAAGCAGAGGCCAGCTGCCTCTGTGCATTAATGAGTAAAGCTAAGTGGTAACTCGGCAGGAGCTAAGTGTGCCCATCTGCTGAGTGACTGGGGCAGGGAAGTGGGTAGCTCCTTCTACCTACAGCTGCAGAACAAGTATTTTAGGACATCGCCCTCTTGTCTCGGACCTGAGGACTATGCTGGGAAGATCCCTGATAAAAGGGGAGATGGAAACTTGAAAGGCTCAGTGGTGACCACAGAGCTAAAAAGAGAGCAGCTGTAGCTGAGGATCATGAGAAGAGCTAAACTGCGAACTCGCCAGGAGTTTGTGTTGGTGAAAGACGTTCCCAGGCTCTTATAAACAAGGTCTGGTGTAGTAAGTATGTGGGATGTTTGTCTTTTTGTGGTGGATAATATTTATCCACGTCAAATCTGGATTCTCTTCTTGCTGTCTCTCCTTGAAGTGTCCTACAGTGTTTCTACAACTGCCTTAAAAACAGTTGCTTCATTATCAAAATAGATTTTGTGCTTCTTGTTAATGCTTCTATCTGCTGGGTGAGATATTCATGCAGACACAGGGGTATGAAGGCAAGATGCTATGTAAGTTTTACTACTCTCCTTCATTGTTTCTGTCCACCTGTCCTAACAGCCAACTTTGCTTAGGCCCAGCGCCTTAATCCAAGGACTCTTATTCTGTTGTCCAGCTCTGGATACTCTATTGTATTCAATGCAGAGTTTTCTGATGTGAACAAACATTCCCTCTTGAAATTAGGCAAAAGTCACAAGTAAAGAGAAGTAAATGATCTGTAATTCATTAAAAGGCCTTTTTTCCTGGATGGCAGGTTAAAGTTCTTTCTTTCCTCCTTAAAAGAAAAAAAAAAAAATTCTGAAGCTAAAAATGCCAAAGTGTTTGTAAAGGCTGTGTAGAAGCTTCCCTCTTCCCTTGCGTTACTAGCTGTATTGTAGGATTAATGAGTTGTGATTTTTTTTTTTTCTTTAAACTAGTTAATCTGCAAGCTGTAAATCCTATTTGACTGAGAACTTCCTTCCATATCTGTGCTGTCAATCTGTCTCTGTCCAGTGGGCTAATTAAGGGTAGTGTTTGTGTGTGTTCAAGGAGGGGTCCCAGAAAAGGGAGTTTGCTGAGAAGCTAGAGTCCCTCTTGCACCGAGCCTATCACCTGCAGGAAGAGTTTGGGTCTTCACTTCCGTCGGACAGCATGCTGCTGGATCTGGGTGAGCTGGGTATGGAAGCTGGGTTAGAAATGAATTAGAAGGGCCAGTTTTCTCTCTCTTTTTATGTCCTTTCTGTAAGCCAGGCAATGAAGTGGTGACAAAAGGGCTATATGGGAGGGTGGGGGAGAGAGCACAGTGGCCAAGACGAATAGCAGTCCATACAGTATCTAGCAGATGCATTTTCTTCCTCTTCTCCAGAGAAGACTCTAATGCTTCCATTGTCAGACGGGTCACTACGACTTCGGACAGATGATGAAGACAGCTCGATTTCTGAGGACTCCTTCTTCTCTGCAGCAGAGGTGACTTAAGTTTCCAGCTGTATGTAACAAACCAGCTGCTGGGAGGGGAGCCGCAAAGACTGTGGAGCCAAACAATTCTTGTTAGAGAAAGATGATAAAGCATGGAGCGGTAGCCCCAGGCTGAGGCTTTGGAGGTTCATGCTGGACTTTAGGAAAAGCTATTTCAGTGGGGGAATGGTGCAGCCCTCCCCAGGAAGGCCTGGGAATCTCACTGCTTGGAGGTTTTCAAGACTTGTCTGGACCAAACCATGACTGACCTGATCTAGTGTCAGCAGCAGTCCTGCTTCAAGTGGGAAGTTGGCCTAGAAACCTCTGGAGGTCTTTTTCCATCGACGTTACCATGTCATCTTACTGTCTACTGCAGAAAAGATGCCTTAACAGCTAGAAAAGTGCCACTAACATAATGTGGCTTGGTTGTATAAATGTTTTGGGGGATATTGAGCTGCATCAGGGCTGAGGCAGCTTTTGAAACTGGTGGGAAAAGAAATATCTTTGCCTGAAATAGTTGGTACTGACCAGAGCTTGCCAGCTGAAGAAGGCACATCTTGCTTGTGTGCAATCTCTGCGTATTTGCAAATATTTAACAAGATCATTTTGCTCTTCCCATGTCTCCTGCTATCTTTACAGCTCTTTGACTCTCTTCATTTTGAGGAAATACCGTTCCATCTTTCTAAGCCAGTAGCTGCGTATGAAGAAGCTTTGCAGTTAGTGAAAGAAGGGAAGGTTGCGTGCCGGACACTGAGGTGAGGTGCTAGCTGGAGTCCTGGGTCATTGCTTCAAAGCTCCTTTGAGCAGTGTGGACACAGTATTTGCCTTACAGCAGCCCTGGAACCGGAATAACCCTGGGGGGCAAGGAACTCTTAGCATCTTTCCTGCCAGTTTGGACCTCCTGGAGAACTAGCCCCAGATTTTAGGATGTGCATGTTAAGAAATAGGGTAGTTGTCTCAGGAAATCAGTAATGAGAAATATAACTGTTCTGTGTGGCTGTGCTGTAATAGCCTTCAGAGAGGTGCTGTGGTCCCCTGGTGCCCTGTATGAAAGGGAATGCAGTTACTTTCTCGCAGAGACTGGGATTTTTTAGGGGTGTTGGGTGCTAGGAGAACAGGCATCAGGAGAGCTGGAATGTATGCAATCCTTCCCTTTTCCCTCTAGGACAGAGCTGCTAGGCTGCTACAGTGATCAGGATTTCCTAGCAAAGCTGCACTGCGTCAGGCAGGCCTTCCAGGTAAGAACGCCTTGGCCGTGGCGCTCCCGACTGGCTGTCCTCGAGGCTTGCAGGCTCTCGTGGCGAGTGGCTCTTGGCAGCACTGTCTTCTCTTCCATCCGTACAGGAGTGAAGTCTTCCCCCCCCTGCAGCAAGTAAAAGCAGAAGCAGCAGCCCAAGCTTCCCTTGTTTTGCTCTATGATCCTGTCCCGATTGGTTTGATGTGGAGAGGGAGAGGATCTCCCTGTCTCCATGGCCAGCTGAGTAGCGGCTATGTGGCCGCTAACGTTGTCCGTTACAGTTCTGGGAAGGGAAAGTCTGGGAATTCAGAGCGGCACCGAAGCTGCTACTCCCACTTGGGGACTTTCCACTCTAACCGGGCCAGATTCAACCCTCTGCGGTGGGGGAGCAAGGTTTCTGTCTCCTCCCTCCAATGCCCTTGCTAGCAAACTATTTCTAGAGCCTAAATAGAAAGGTCTTGGGCCCTGGCCCCACTAGCAGCCAGCGGCTCCCATGCCTTTGTTCTTGCTGCTTCCAGTCTTCCAGCTGAATTTTGAACTTTCTTCCTGGAGAAAGCAATCTTGTTTCATAGACTCTAGCCTATTAAAGGCTAATGGTATTGGTGTACACAGCACTGCACTGCTTTGTGCCCTGTCCCTTTTTTTTCCTCCAAACTCAGGGTTCACACCAGCCTAGGTGTTCACAGGAGACTTCTTGTATTCCCTTTGCAGGAGCTATTGGAGGATGAAAGCAACCAGCTGTTTTTTGCAGAGGTTGGGAAGCAAATGGTGACAGGACTAATGACAAAAGCTGAAAAGGTAGGAAGTTTGAACGATCGCTCGGCTGTGTCAGGTGAACACAGGGAGTTGCGTTTCTCCATCTCAACCTAGAGTTCGTCCATTGTGCTGAAAGGAGAACGCTTAATCTTTGTTCTGGTCACCATTATGACAATTAAAATATCTGTGTTTTTTCTTTTGTGTAACCAAATTCTCTTGTAAGTGGCTCTATGCAGCTCCTGTGAACGGTCCGGTACTATGCCTCATTGGAGAGAAGAGAGGGTACAGAGAGCATAAGCTGGCTTCCTGCCCAGAAATATGGGAGAGGGAGAAGACGATCCCACCTTTGCGTCAACCGTGTGCCAGTTCTCAGATCATTGGCTTAGTCACTAGTCATCCCCTAAACAGGGAGACAGTCACTTACACAGTAGGAAACAGGGATTCTTACTGGAACCACATTGTGTATAGGTGCCTCTAACCACTTCCTTAAAGATAGTTGAACAACATAGCTGCTTGCAGCAGCTGAGCCTGGGATCATCCATGCCCCCCCCCCCCCCCCCCCCCCCCAAAATTAACTCTCTCTCTTTGCGAAGTGTATTTTGGCTAAAAACTTTGGCCAGGCACACGTCGTGGTGGTGGTATTTTTTTTTTATAATCTTTATTTATTTTTCTTAGCTCAAAATAGATTGGCCAAACTTTGAAATGTCCACACAACTGTTTCACCTTCTGGTTTTTTTTTTTTTTTTTTTTCCCCCTCTCCTCTGCTCTCTCCCAGAATCCCAAAGGCTTTCTGGAAAGCTACGAAGAGATGCTACGTTATGCACTGAAGCAAGAGACCTGGCCGACCACTCAGCAGGAGCTGGAGGGAAGAGGGGTTGGTAAAGACTTTCTCTCTAGAAAACTGCAAAGGAGTTGGAGTAACTGATATGTAGGAATGGCCCAGGAGTGAAAGAACTGCTGAAACGTGATTATTTTGCAGGTGTACACTGGAGGGCAGGGGAAGCGTTTGGATATTTAAACTCTGTGGCAAATCAGGGTATCTAGTAGACTACTCTAATATATGGGGAAGGAAATACCTCTAATCAGGACTGAGATTGCCTTCAGCAATGTCAGCAGTGGTTTTTTTTTTTCCTTAAACAAAACAAAAACTCAGAGTTCTGCACAGCCAGCTTCTTCTGGAGGGCACAGCTACTGTCTCTAGCTGTGTAAGATTTGTTTGCCTTTTGACTGGACTTCTCCTGGACACAAGATTAATAAGTCCCTTGGCCAGCCCCTCTCTTGATGCCGTGAGTGCTGCCCACTGAACTGAATGAACACAGCTCAGTCCTGTTATGTCCGTGCCAAACTTCCATTCGTTCTGTTTTGCTGTTTTAAGCCAAAAGAAAAAGTTCATCTCGATGGTGTCTTTTTAAGCCTGTTTCCTTTACGAACTGTCGAACTGTTCTGCTGTCTGGCAGGTGGTGTGCATGAGTTTCTTTGATATTGTGCTGGATTTCATCCTCATGGACGCTTTTGAGGACCTGGAGAACCCTCCCTCCTCTGTGCTGGCTGTGCTGCGCAACCGGTGGCTCTCCGACAGCTTCAAGGAGACGGTGCGTGAAACGGGTAGTCCTTGCTTGGAGCATGAGATCACAGTGCCAAGGCTAGAAAAGGGTATAACTACAGCTGTCCTGGCTGAGCTGGATTTTTCCCTTAAAAATATCTTGCTTTCCTGAAACTCCAAACAGGCTTCTGGTACATGTAAATTGTTTACAGGAAAGCTTTCCTTTAAAAGCAGCTGGGTTGGCTCCAGTAGGCTTACTTCTCTAGCAGCCATTATCAGTGATGCCATGGAGATGTTAAAAGATAACAGCGTACACTTTCATGAATGAGAATAAGAGGATCAAAATATGGGGAAAAACAGTGTTTTCTTTGCAGCTGGCCGTTCATTCTGGTGGTATCTCGGTAGACATTGAGGCATGAATAGCAGCACTTTCTTCTAGTCCTGGCCAGATGCATGTATAAGAATAATCAGTTTTGAGGACTGAGATGATGATGGTTGGCAAGTCCCTTCCAACTGTTACCTGCTTACACAGGTAAGGTTGTGTAAGCATGCACATGCAAGCACGTGCTGGGGTGCTTGCCAGCCGTGCCAGATTGTATCAGCGATCTTCAAACACGCTCTGGCTGATCTGCAGAGGATCTGGAGCAGCCGAATTTGCTTCCATTTCCTCTTAGATTTTCTAACTGATTTTAGAATTGTTGGCCACAAAAGGGCCACTGCTTTAATATTTTGATGGCAATGTGTTTGTGAACTCTGTTTTTCTGGAAAGTAAACCCAGTAGGTGATTGTCTCTCTCCCTTAATTGTAGGCCCTAGCAACTGCCTGCTGGTCAGTTCTGAAAGCAAAAAGAAGGCTTCTGATGGTGAGTGAAATAAATTAAAAGTGAAAGAATGTAGCATGGTTGAAAAGATATGACATGGATCTTGCCATGGATATTACACCTAAGTGGTATAAGAATGAACTGAATCATGTTCTTTGTGACGCTTGGGAGTGCTGGGGTCCTGCTGTTGTGCCTTTGCCTCAGTACCACAACAGTTTTTATTGAATCAGTTCTGAGTTTATTCTCCTTAATGAGAGGAATCAAAAAAGTGTTCCCTGTCCGGTGTTCCATCTCCCTGCTCACAGTCCTGCAGGAATGGCCCCAGACAGCAAGGGACTGCTCTTGACTTGTAGTTTACCTGCTGGCAGCATGATGGGCTCCTGCGCTTCCCTGCTTCCCAGCACTGCCAGTTGACCAGCTTTGGCTTAATGCGTTTCCCTTAAACCTGTGGCTTCTTAAGGGCTCACAGCAGATGAGTTCATGGACCTGGAGAACAGGAAACTGCAGCTTCGCAGCCCCAGTTGTGCCACAGGGCCTGTGGCATCTGGCAAGTTTTCAACTCCTATCCCGCAACCAGATGGTACGACTGGATTTGCCTCATGAGATGATACAAAGCGTAATGAGAGCTTTGGAAGCTGGCCTGGCATGGTCATGCAGTAGCTCTGTTGGCTCTTGATGTAGCACTAGTCACCTCATTCTGGAGAAGCTTAGATAATTGCATGCTCTTTCTCATGTTAGACCAAAGACTCTCTTTATCATCTCTGGACTATAAAGACTACCCAATGGTTACCTTCCATTTTCTTCTATTTACTTTCCTCCTGGAATATTAGTTTAGAAGCGTGAACATAGAAAGCTCTAACAATCCTTCAAGGGTTCTCAAAGATAAATATAATTCTGCAGGAAGAGATGTTCTATGTAGCTCTTCAGTTACTGAAATGCGGTGCTTTCTGGCATGGAATTTGGTAGATTCTATATAATAAGCTGCTAATTCTGTCTGAGAACTGAGAGGTATCAATTTTTCTTGCCTCGTGGCAGGTACCAGATGGCTTTATCTCTCATTTCTACTCCGTATCGGAGCATGTCAGTCCTGTTCTAGCCTTTGGTTTTCTGGGGCCCAAAGAGCAGCTATCTGAAGTCTGCGCTTTCTTCAAGGTAAGTTGACTTTTCTGTACCTTGTCTGTGTGGGAGTCCTACTGTCTTGTGGCTTAAAGCTTACAGACTGGTGCTTTTGATGGTTAGTTTTGACTGAAATACTATGAAGAAACTTGGCTCTGTACAAAAGCCTTCTACAAAACACCTGTTTTTTGAAATGCAGATTGCTGAATTAAGATTGATAAGAATTCCCATCATGATTTACCATGGCTGATAGCAAAACTAGGTCTGACGAGGTCACTTTGCACCATCCTTAGTGGAAAAGAATAAGGGTATATATGCATATGCTTAAAGAATAAGTTACTGAAGCGTACATGGCATCTTACAAGTTGCGCATTTGATCATAAAGCCTAAATCCTGTTTTTATTTTTTTGTTGATGAAACCATGAGAGGCTGATTTTTGCATTCATAAAACGTTTGATGTGGCTATTGCAACAGAGATTAGCACTGCACTCCTGACTTTAGGAGTTCTGCTGTCCTGTTTGCTAGGCATGAGTGGTTTAGCCACAGAAGTAATACGCAGCCTGAAGTAGATCTTTACTTGCTGGCAGATGTGCAAAATTCCATATGGGATTCTCTGCTTGCTGCAGTCCAGGCAGTTGGTATTGGAAGGTGTGAGAGAAAGTCTTCTTACTGTCAACCTTCCTCATATCTTTGCAGCACCAGATAGTACAATACCTGAAGGACATGTTTGACCTGGACAATGTGAGATACACAACAGTTCAGTCACTGGCAGAAGACATTTTGCAGCTGTCACGGCGACGCAGTGAGATCCTCTTGGGGTATCTGGGCACCGAGACCTCCCCTGAGATGAATGGCATGCTTCCCGGTGAAAATGAACCGCTGAAGGAGCTCATCTGATGTGAATCAGGGGAGGAAAAACGGTTTCATATAAGGACGTTTTTTCCTCCCACAAGTGGCTAAAACTACCTGCAACGGTCAGTGGTGGCAGCAAGACTTTCTCAACACACAGCAACCTGGTGGGACCGTCTGCTTTTTGTAGCCAGTAGTGTTTGCTGGGATGGATCCTGGACCACTTGCCAGCTTATGGTTTGAATTTCTTCTTTGTTCCACCTTCCTGTTCTTTTTTTTATTGTTATTTTTGATGTGTCATATGAACTATGAACTGCCTGGGCCCAGATTTTTGCCCCATTTTCTTGAATGGGGCAACATATGTACCCGTTCCACCTGTGCGTTATCTGGGAGATGCTTTCTGATGTTTACGATCACATAGGGGAGCAGGAACATCACTGGTAAATTCTCCACTTCACCCTTAGGTCTTCAAAGATAATTTAAGGGGATTTGTTTGCTTTGGGAATTTTTAATGTTATTTCTCTGCTGTGTCTCTTCAGACGTTACTGCTGATTTTTACCTTACCTGTTTTAACACATGCAATGTGACTAGCAGAGATTTCTTTTCCCAGGGAGGAAGAAATACTTCTGTAAAGCACTGAAGTAAAATGCAGACTTTTGTAACCGGCCTGAAGCTCTAAGGGAGTCAGTCTCTTCCCTCCGTGTTGCTGTTCTTTGCAGGCCAGATGTCTGGCTCTGTACTGTGGTCATCCGCACGTGGGAGACTGCTGAAGTCTGTGTTTGCTTCTAAGACAAACTAGTGTGAGGAGGGGGTGGGTTTGTATCTTGCCTGTGCACGCACACAGTCTTTAACATCCATCAAAGTGCCTTGCTATAATTCAGAATTGGCCAGTAACAGTTTTCATGAAGTACATAAGCAGAGGGACCTGGCATAGAGCGGTGTCGATTGCTGTTATGCATAAGGCAGTAAGAGATGAGGTGGTTGGATGTGATGCACAAAAAGGATTATGTGTGCAGGTAGCTGGAGAGCTGGGGTCAAGCTGTTAGAGAGGAAACAACTTCTTATGTAATTTTTCTATAGTAAAAAACATGATGTAATTTTGGATAGATACCAAATGCAGGCGTAGTAGGTCCTTGCCATGCTGAGAAGGGCTCTGCTTAAATATCCTGATACTGGCTTTAGAGCTGGCACCTGAAAGTTAGCTGCTCTTGATCACGTGCTGAGTTGGATGCTAGTGTAAGACAGCAGCATTTGAGTGAGCTGGCCTTGAGGCCGTCCTGGGTTTTGTTTGAGATTTGCAGTGATATGCTTAGTGCTCCGATTGTAATGCCACAGATGAAGGCTGAGGGTGCTGCCTGTCTTTTCTCCTGTTTTTGTCCACATATGGCTCCAAATCCCAGCCTCAGATTGAGGAGGTATTCAGGGAGAAGAGAATGAGGGCTTTCACAACACTAAGCTTCACTTTTTTTCCCCAGTGATTTGTTATCCCTTGTGTCTTATCCAACTATGTTTGTCTGAGTGAAAAATTTAAGAATCTGGAGTTCCCGTAGAAGGGGAAAGTCAGTACGTGGACTTGGAGAATATAAATCTTTTCTTTTTCCTTCTTCGTATCTTTAGTGTGGATTCTGCTAGTAAAAGGAGGAAGGAAATAAGCAGGGAAAAAGTAAACAAGGAGGTGTGAAATGAGTAGCTAATACTCCTGAGACCCTTGCAAGAAGGGAGTGGAGCAGGCAGCACCTGCTGCTCTACAAGCACATCAGACTGATGCGGCTTATCCTGAATACTAGATTAATGCAATACATAAGAAAATGGTGAGGCGGAAGTGAGGAACAGCAGTCCTTGGTAAGGCTTCATGGAATAAACTGCTATGAGAAGGATGTAAGGGAGGGTATTGAAACTAGGAAAGGTTTCTGAGGTGTCTTGCTCCTGCCATCAGGCAGTGAGAGAAGAAACGGAGGGTGTTGTATTAGCAGGTCATACCTGTTACATGTGGACCGTGATTCAAAAGCATGTTAAATTCTGAAAGCAAGTAACTTTGCCAAAAATATTTTGTAGTGCTTTGTGCTCTTGTGTGGCTGGTTTAGAAGAAAGAGCAACTTCAGCAGCTTTGTATAGTGGTTAAGCAGATGCTAAAATGTGAAGATTAATGTAATAAGCTGGATTGTAATTCTAATGAATCAATGCTGTTCATTTCAGAGATTTTTAGAGTTGTTTTATTTGTATTTATTTACTACTTTGAATGTCTTTAGGCCTTGGTGCTTGGGGCAGCCTGCCTGCCTTGCGTACGGACAAAAACACTGACTTTGGTTTTTTCACATCCTCACAGGAGAGGATATTAAAACAGGGTGTCCATGAAGCAAAACTTGCCTTGTGGCTTTTTAAGCTAAGAAACTGTAAATTCTTAGTCAATCAAATGGAAGAAAGACACTTTTATTACCATTTTATTCTCTTCCTTAGCCCCTATTCCAAATAGGGTACGCTGCCCTTCCAGCAAAGGTAAAGAGGAGTCTTCGTCAAGAGCACTTAGAGCTTTTTTTGAAGGTTGAGGTTTCCCCCTTCCACCCGCCAACGCTAACTTGTTCCTGCACAAGCCAAGGATGTCTGCTGAGACAAACTGATTCTTCCCTTTACTGGGGAAGAAGTGAAAGTTTTCTAAAAGCCCCTGTCCTATTTCATTCCTGCTCTTTCTCCCTCCCCCAGTAAAACACATTGCAGCTACAGAGGAAAGGCAAAAGAAAGAAGTGTTTGCAGGCTTTAAAGGATGCCGCTCAGATCACTGGGTTCAAAGGAGGTGTTCCTGTGCAAGAAGCTCTCCTTGACCTGAAGGGGTTGGTAAGTGACCTGCTGCATTAAGCTCCTTTGGACATGAACCCAAATAGAGGTTTGGGCTGCTCCTGCTTACCCTTCCGCAGCAGAGCTTGGCTGAAGTGGGCAGCCACCTCATACACATCTATTTTGCAGGGTAGAGTAAAAGGTTATAGTTGAGCCCCTGTCTGCCCTCCAGCTTAGTAAGATAATCACTAGAAAATCTTTTTGTTCAGCAGCATGTTGTGTTTGGAGCAAAGGAACTTCTTCAGTATTAGTAGCAGATGAGATAGATATATTTGGGTAGAATCTCTAGAGATAAGGTATTTGCCTCTTATTACGATGAGCCCTTGTTCTCAAGGGGTTAAATCATTCTGGGCTGACACTTGCAAGATTTTAGCACTGATGAGGATTTAAAATGGCTTAGCAGCTATAAAATAAAATCCTCCAATAGTTTCTGATGCTTAAACAGAATTCTAAATATGCATGACTTTCAATTTTTATGTGGAGGTTGTTCTGACAAGCTTCACTAGTGCTTAAAGTACATACTCAATACTTCAGTATGTATTTAGAGACTACACCGAATGGCTCTAAAAGGGTCCTTATGATCTTTAAATCACAATTATCTTAATAAAAAAAATTATGAGGAAAAACTGCCTTGCTGTATCTACGAGACCAGTGTGGCTTTACAAGGAGGTGGGAAAGCAGAATTTTATTTACCCTTCTTCAGTAGAACATTCCTCTGCCATATCTGAAACTAATGAATGTAAACTTGTGCCTATATTTTCTTGCTTTCCTAAAGATGTAAAGATTTGTTCTTGTTTTGCTTCTTCTTTGCAGCTATTTTTTTTTTTTTTAAATACCTCTCATCTTAGGATGTGGGCATTAAAACAAGTCAAATAAAACTTTCCCTCACAATCTCGTTTTTTGTTTCTAAATTTTGCTAGTGAAGCTTGCTAGAAGCTCTCAGTCTCCGTTTTCTGATGCGGATGATAGTTCTGGTGATACCTCTCGTGTTAGATGGCTTAAAACAAGACTCTTTCTTCCTAGCGTCAAAATGCTAAACTTAAGCAAATCCTGAGGGTTTTGCATGCATGAACAGTCTTCCTGGTAGTATTAAAGATAAGTTCTTAAAGGAAGTGAGCTAGAAAATAAACAAGACAACTCATCGTACTTCTGGCAATGGTTGACAACTCTGGCACTGCATTTTTCAGACTTCTTTCTCAGTGGTGGTTTGATTGTGTTTGGGTGAGATGTGGACTATACTAGCAAGCTGTGATAAAGTGATAACAGAAGTCCTAATAAGGAGCAGAATTTCTTAAACGTTGTCCAAGTTCTTATAGTACATTTATCAGCCTCCCAAACTATGTGAAAGAAGCTCAGACTAAAGACTGTGGCTTGATATCAGAGATGCCCATCTGCTGAGCTCTGTAGGAAACTCATGCTCTTATTCTTTTGAAGCAATTACAGTATGTTTAAACACTTTCCTTTTCAAGTGAGACAGAAACCAGATTGAATCAGATAAGTTGTTTGCTTCCACAGTGATTAAGATTTCATCCATACACTTAAAAAAAAAAAAAAAAAAAAAGGCGCCTTTGTTAGTGTTAACCTGCCGTGAACTGTTGAACTGTGATATATGCAAATAAAACGTTCATGAGTAGGAACACTTTTGTTTTGTGCCACAGCCTGAATGTCAGTTGGAAGAGTTAAAAAGGGAGTTTCTCTTTGTTTCCATGGTGCCAGTCTGTATATTCATTACATCTTCAGAGCAGCTTCGTGCTTTCTTATGCTGAAGGAACAGAGCAAAGGCTGCTCTTTGTATTGACACTTTATTCTTATATTCAGGAAGGAGTGGGTGAATATAGCAATGAAGCCCACAATTTTTCCGTACTTGTCATGGTACATAGATCAAATGCAATCTACTCTGCCAGCATAACTTTATATTCTGGCACCTTCAATAGCTTGGAAAGGTGGAGATTTATTTAACTGGAATAATGAAAGCAGTAAATCATTCACGCTACCTTTTATCAGTCTTGTGAAATGAACCCAACTTCTGCAGTAAATATTTATTCTTTCTTCTCAAATAAGGGCATTTAATGCTATTTTTCATCTTGGAATATTGGGAAGAGTGACAATTTTAAGAGGCAGTTAAAATTAATTAGACAGAATCGTAATTGATATCTGAAAACAGGTATCCTACAACTGGAGGAAAAGATGGAGCGTTCATCTTAAAGTAAGATCTCAGAAGAGAGAGAACGTGGTTAAGGAATAGAAATTCTAGCCAGTGCACTTTCCTGCCATCTAAAAATCAAAAGCAAACCCTTGCCTCTTACCTATGTTTGTAACTTCCTGCACTACTCTTGCATATTTGTTTTCTGTAACTTCTTTTTAACTTGAATGAACTTTGGTGGTTTTGGGCTTAAGGCTTATTTGCCATCTACAAGCTTTTCTCTGTAATGCTGCTCATGTATCTCTCTTTTGAAGTGCTGCCCTGTTTGTGTTCTGCTTCTTGCTCAGGCCCCCCCCCCCCCCCCCCCCTCCCCGTAAGACTATTCTCTGGCATGAAATACAGAAAGATTCATTTCCATTCTGTCTTCAAAAGGGGTGTTTTCAGTGGTCAAATGTGTAAACCCCACATTGCCTGAACCAGTTGTTTTCAGGCCTCTGCAATACTTTTTAAAGGACACACAGAGTATCACCAGCAGCTTGCTGCCTCTTGAGAGTCTGCAAAGGACTTAACAGCTCATGCTTTTATTTTTGCATGTTCATGTACGCACGTGTGCTATCCAAGAAGCTGCTGGTCCTTTACAGAGCTATAACGTAGATGTGGCTATAAAAAATCTTATCTTCTTCCTGTTGTTAAAAACAGATAAAATAGGCATTTTCAACAGCTCTTAGAATATGTCATGCGAAATAAACTTGCTATGTACTAGTAGCTGTAGCAGTACAATTTATAAAACAAACAGTTCTCTTTTAACTCTCACCAACGTACAGGGTGACATGAGAGGAAGACAACTTCCCATCGTGGTTTGGTTTTTATTTTCTGGCTTGCTTTTTGACAACGGGACCGCAAAAGGAAGCGACGCCTCCTGCTGCCATCTCCCAAACTTTCCTTTCCCGGGCCCTTCCCTTAGGGGAAGGGATGGAAGGTGGGAGAGGGACAAGTACAAGGAGCGGGGTTTGTACCACGGCCTGACCCCTATAGACGTGGGGTGGGGGGCAGGCAGGAGGGCAGCCCCCCAGCAGCGGGCACTGGCCACCCCTAGCCCTGCTCCGGCACGGGGAGCCTGGGGGCTGGCCCGGTGATGGCACCTCGAGCTGGTGCTGGTGCCTCTGGGGGCGTGGAGGAAGGGAAGGGGAGGCCATTTTAACCGCCGCGCTGCCCACGAGCCCCTTCCTCAGCCCCTTGTGCCAACAGCTCCAGCCCCGCTGCTGATTGGCTAAGAGCTCGCGGGAGTGCAAGCTGGCGATTGGCTAATCTGCATCGCGCTGTTCGCCAATGACAGTGGGAGCTGACGCCCGCCTTTCTCCCGATTGGTTTTGCCGCTACCTGCGTCCCCTTTGTATTGGGCAGCGATACTAGTAGCCCATTGGCTCTGCTGCTCCCCGGGTTGGATTTTTAATTGGGTGGTTGTGGGTTGGCCGGCGCCTCACCTGCCGCACCGTGTTATTGGGCCACCGCTTGCAGCAGCCCCGCCCATTGGTCACACCGCCCCTTAAGTGCGCTCCGATTGGCTGCGGCGGCCCGGCCCGGTATCCGGGTAAGATGGCCGCAGTCGGAGAGTGCTCGCTCCCCGCTCCATGGCGGCCGGTCTCCCTCACTCACGTCGAGTATCCCGCAGGTAACGCTCCTCTTCACGGCCCGCCCGACCTTCCCGGTGGCGGCGGCGGTGGCGGCGCCGCCGCTCCCCGCGGCGGGCCCCGCCCGCCGCTCCACGGCACTCCTGAGGGCCGGGCTGGCAGCTGCGAGATAGTGAGCTATTGAGCGGCCGCTCTGGGGCGGCGGGGCGCGCGTGCGCACTGGGGTGGTGGGACTCGCTGCCGGATAGTGAGCCTCGGGGGGGGCACTCGGCGTTGCGCATGCGCCTTGGTGAGGCGCTGGGCTCCAGGGGCTGCTGAGCCCCCCGGCGGTGAAGGGGGCTACGGAGTGGGGGGACCCGGCCCAGACCTTGGCCCGGCCCGGCCCTCCCCTTGCCACAGCGCTGCCTCGTCTCTGTCTGGGGTTGCCTGACCATGTGCGGCTGCCACCAGGCCTCGAAGCGCCCGCCCCGCCTTGGCAGCGTGCCGCTCTCTGCAGCCGCCGCGCCAGCCTGCGCGGCCTTGCCATCCCCTCGGCGTCGGGGCTCCGGGTTGGCCCGTCGGACCCCAGCGCGCCCGGTGTCCTGGGGAGCCGTGCCGGGGCGTTGGCCCCTAGTGGGCTTTGGCGGTTGTTAGGCCGATGGGGTTCGGTGTGGGTGGCAGTTTCGGCGATGTCGCGTTTTGGTCGGCTGGCGGCAGCGCAGCAGGGCGGGAGACGCCTGGAGGATAGCCGGCCCTGGGCTTCTGGCAAGGCAGCTCGCAGCTGAGCGCGTTTGGGCGACAGGCAGTGGCGGGGAGGGTGACAGTTCGTGTGCAGGACGGGCTGTCCTGGCCGCACGAAGGGTCAGCGCCCTGTCCGCTTGGTGCTGGGTGCCTGCGGCCCAGCCCAGGCTGTGGGAGGACGAATGCTGAAAGTCCCAGTGTGCAAGGGCAAATTGGGTCAGCGTTCAGATAGGGGCTGTCTAAGCAGCGTCTTGTTAGTAACAGCGGTCTTTGCGAGCTCCCCTCCAGGTGCTGTGCCCAGGCTGTGCTGTTCTGTGGGTGAGACAGAAAAAACTAGTTTTTGTCTGCTTGTTATAATCAAAGAATACCAAAAAAAGCAGTATGCAAAATGTCAGAGTGTTAGTCCTCACAGTCTGGTCAAAACCAGATTCAGCGTTAAGACTATTCTCTGTATTGTTAGTTCTTCTCTCAAGTCCCTAACTTGTCATAAAGTGTTGCCGCGTGTCTTGTTTCAATAGCTGGATTTTATTTCCTGATGAAAGCTCCTCTCAGTAGTGCAATACCTAAAGCTTCTAGAGTGCTTAGGGATCTTCTGGGCTGAAAGTACCCATTTGGCTACAATACTTGCAACATGACGACACTAAAAATTTGGCACTGAAAGTACAGTTTTCTCTCCTAAATATGGCTGCTTTGTTTTGGTTTTCTGTGGCACCTTATGTGAAAGATCTGCCCTTCCTTTTCTTTCTTGTGTTTTCTTTTCCTCTGTACGCTCTTCTTCTGCCAGTCTCCCTTCTTAATATATTAATGTGAAGGCTTGAGAATTGGGGGGTATAATCTTTGCAGTAGCACTGACACACTTGTCTGTGTATCTCATCTTCTTATCAGAGTCTGGCGGTACACCCAGAGTGTTCTGTACGCTATTTGTTGGATTCGTTTTGGAAAACAAAGTGTTTGAAATGGGCAGGTTTTGTTCCACAAGGGTTATCTGTCAGATCGTAAGGACTGTAACGTAACTCCGTTATTTTCTGTCTATGTTGCTCGCTTTTATACAAGCAAAACGGGGATGACTGAGTGTGCGTATGTGTATCTAGAGGGGAAATCGCCAACAAGATTAGCGTTATGTTTTTTGAGAATTAGTATTATGTTGGTCTTGGATAAAACATGTAATTATGGAAGCCCATAAAATGGAGACAAAAGATTATAACATTAAAAAAGCTGGAGATGCAGAAGTGTCTTTACTTATTGTGGTCTAGAAGAATGAGTTGCAGTAAGATGTTAGATGATACTTTTATCTGGACTTGGGAAAGTGCTTTAACTTTATTTAGAAAGCTGTTTGTGTTCTCTCTGTGTAGGGCTTAAATCCAGGTCCATAAAGTGTCTAGATAATACACATTTATAAAATAATAATGCTGGCAATATGCTCAGTACAATGGAGTTAATGTAGCCTTGTGCTGATAGAAAAGGGTCAGAAAAAGAAATAAATCCTGCTTCTACCAGCATACATTATTAAACTGTTTTGGCATGTTATATGCTGCTGTGTGGCACGCTTCTTGATTTTTTTTTTTTGATTGTTGTTGTTTTTGGTGTTTGTTTGCTTGTTTTTTTTCCTCTTGGCTAATTCTTGAGAAGCTGCTGGCCTTGGGTGCAGCATGCTGAGCCACTGTGGCAACTGGTTCTTAAAATCTCTTATCTTTAAATTCTTTTAGTGCAGAACTGCTGTCATCCCAGCTTTTGTTTGCCGAGAGCGATGCTCCCTCTCACTGTGACCAGTTGAAAAGTAGTCACTGCTGATTTCTGTGTCTGCCATATGAAGCCAGCTCTTGGGCTTCTGCCTGAGTTGTGAAGGGGAGAGGTGCCTCCAGAAGGGTGCTCACCCTCCTTGCCTTTATCTAGCATTTCCTTATCAATAGCAATATAATTCGGACATAGTACAAAAGACTGAACAGCCATCCTTACCGCTTGTGCGGCTGCTCAGTCCTTTGGGGCTTTCTGCGGTGTCAACTTTGAGCAAGATCAAATGAGAAGCAGCAGATAGACACTGTGGTAGAGGTAACTGCAAAATAGCCTAAGCAATGGTGTCCTTGAGGATTGGCTGAAAACTATTCATAATGTCAACATCAAACCTCAAGAGAAGAAACCAACAATTGTAGTATTATTTGACAGTGGGTTAAAGCATGTTGCTTAAGAGGACAGACTTTAAAAATGTTGTCCTGATATCACATTTGGAAATGGTTGGTCCTGGAGCTGTTCGTATTGGCAAGTGTACTTGGTGAGACCAAAGGATGATTTGGCGTAGTGTTAAGTCTCTGATAGGAGCCAATAATAGATGCTTAATGGAAAAGGTATAAGGAGCAGGTATGCAGCAGTAATCCTTCCCTATATAGCTTTCCAGTAATCAGCTGGTGATTGCATCAGAACAGTTATGTCCTTTGATTGATCTGTAAAAGCTATATAGTCTGTGAATATGTCTAATTGCTCTTTGAATACATTTCTGCTTTGGATCTCCTCAGTATCTTTGGCATTGAGCTTTGCAGTTGTTTCTTTTCTGCTTTAAAGTCCACCGGTTGCTAATTTTATTGAACACCCTCTATTTTATGTGCAGTGAGAGGTAACAAATGCTTTACTGTCCCCCCCCCCCTTTTTTTTTTCCCCGCCTCACTCATGATGTTATCTTCTCTGTCCTTTCTGTTATCTTCTCTGTCCTTTCTCAGATGAAAATCTGAGTTATTCAATATTTTTTGAATGGATACTGTTCCATACCTGTTGTCTTTGTCCCCTTTCTATTTACCTTTTTTGCGTTTACTCCTTTTTTTAGATGGTGCAGTCAGACTTGCACAGTAATTTCTTATAGTGTTGTAGCAGTAACCCCCCCCCCCCCCTTAAAAATGTTCTCATTGTCCTCTTGACTGCCACAGTGCATTGGATTGTTCTCTGATGATAACAACTCACACTTGAGTCTGAGATCTTCTGTTTGATAACAACTAAACTAAATCCCATCACTGTGCATGTATGATTAGGGTTGTTGTTTCCCGTGTGCATTACGTTGTATGGAATGACTTTGTTGCAGCCTTAAAACTCATCTTCAACAACTTCCTGTCTGTAGGGCAAGTTTCACTGGAGAAACATTGAGTCCCTCATTTGTTTGGATTTTTTAATTTAAAAACAAAAACAACAAAAAAAAATCTTCCTCTCTTCATTCAGTGCAGCTGGGATTCTTAAAACTCTGGGACTTTCTGGACCTCTTTTATGGGACGCAGCTCTTTAAGGGGAGAAAAGAGAAGAGAAACCTGGCATGATAAATCCCTTTATTGCTGAAGGACAGAGAATCTTGCTATTTTCTTATATAGGAAGGATGACTTACTAAGGGCAGGCAGAGCTGGAGAACCAAGTACGTAGAGTGAAATAATTGGTGAAAAGATGCGTCAGAAGAAAGGTGCACACACTCGCGCTCTGCATGTGCTTTTGCTCAGCTGCTCTCATCGCTGTTCAGTATAAGCTTGTGTAGCTTCTATAAGAATGTTTGTTCTAATAACCCTCATTGTCATTTCTGTTTGGGGCAGCAGCTGACCAGTCAGGGCTCATCTCATAGCTAAGTAATACCTGTTGAAAGAAGCAGATACTGTTCAGTTGTTGTCTCTCTGTCTTTCTCGTTTTGAGTCCGATCTTACTGCGGAAGTTTCATGTCTGATGTGTGCCTTCTATGCCATAACTTAAAGTCTCCCTGAAGGTATTTTACTGTCCCTATCCTGATATCATAAGCTGTGACACCAGTGGAAGAAGTGATGATCCATTGTGGATATTTACTGGTACACATGAAAGCACTGCACGTTGTCTGTGCATCTTGCACACGTACTTCTCATCAAGAACATATGACCAGCAGAGCTGCCGCAGATAGGTGCTTCAATAGGAAGCAGTGGTGGCAGTGGTAAAGCTAGACCTTGTGGTAGGATGTGGTTAGAGTGCTGTTGGTTCACATTTTTATTTTATATACAGGTTAAGCTACTGTGGTAAACCTTGGCAATTTCCACTGGGTGCTGAAAGGATGCTGGGTAAAATGTTGAATTAGATCAGAAGCAGATACTGAATGAAGTCTGAAGAAATAGCATGTTTCAGAGGAAATACTGTTCATTCTTGGGTGCCTACAAATGAAGTAGCTGGATTCAGGTGTGCGTATATGTGTATATACACATATATACTTAATAGTATATGTAGTATACTATAAGTATATAGTAAAAGTATATTTCCATTTTGAGCCCCCAATAGTATCTGGGAAAGGCTGGGGGGGGGGGAAGGCAAGCTTAATATTAAATAGGTTTTTTTCTTACATTTTTCCAGAGGTTTTGATGATTTTGGTAGGTTTTGTTCTTATCAGTTGTAGGAACTTCTTTAAAATTCCTAAGTTTAGCAAAATGAATTTAAAAAAAAAAAAAAAAGTTAAAAAGTAGGGAGGAACTTGCTTGCTAGATCCAAGTGGATGTCACGTTGTCAGCACTCCTGCAGTTGCCTCGTCCCTGGGAAGAGGTCTCTGAGCACACTGGAGCATGAGAATAGATAGAAGTGACACAAGTAATCACGCTCTGAGGCTCTGGGAGCGCTGCGCGGCAATGGGAGATGGCCTTTCTCTCAGAGCTCACTTTGCGTTCTTCACTGGGGATTTCCAGTCGTTTCAGAGCTGTTCTAGTTAGTACAGCCCTGGCTTAATCTGCTAATCCAGTGAATATGTTTATGACAGTGTTAGTGGGTTTCTGGTGTAGCTCCCAGGACATAACAAAACTGTTGCCTTGAGATAATGCATAGCTGTTTGTTTGCCTGCCTCACCTAGAAGAGGCGGCTCTAGAAACGTGATTCTCTTTGATTGCTGTTAGCTACAATAACGTGAAATATTATCGATACTACCTGTGTTCTATTCTAAATGGACAGAGCTGAAACGTTTGGGGAGCTATTGCGTAAAGAGGGAGATTGCCCGAGTAAAGGACTGGTACTCTGCCTGGAGGCAGGAGCTGGGGGAGCGCTGGTAAGGTTTCTGCTTCTTGGCCTCATCAGGTTCAAGTGCAGGTGTGTGCGATTGAAGACTGGATGACTTGATTTATTGGGCATATTATATGATAACCTAATGGAGGATATTGAGTTTGACACGGCTGATACTATTTAATTTAAAGACTACTTCCTTATGTGTTCTTCTACCATCTGTGCAAGAAATAGAATCCTCCTGAGAAGGTAAATAATCTGGCTGGGTTTCTACTTGACAAAACTATGGCTTTTAGTCTTAAAGAGCAATTCTTTATAGACTCGTAGGTTAACAGAGTGAATGATCTGCAATATGGTGATTCCTGAATGAGGAATCCAGTTCAATTCCAGTTGATAACGCTGGAATTGAGACTACTGGAAAGCATTTTCAAGGCTTTCAGATTAATCTGGGTTGCCTGTTGACTGTTTTCTCAGCTCATGAATTTCCTCATCATTTAAGACATGATTCATGATTCATTTTGTAGGATGTCCGTGACTTGTGTAAAACCATAAGGAGCCTGATGCTTTATTGCCAGGTAGCTGATATTGTCGCTTACAGTGTTTCCACAATACACTGCTATTCTGATTTGGTAGCATTTGGCACCCATTTGACAGCTGGGTAAATGCTGCATATGTTTCAGGAAAGGAGTTTTGGATTCAGTGTCTTCTAATGCTTCTCAGGTTAAAAGAAGAAGAAAAAAACCAAAAACAACAACAACAACAAACCTCACTCTTATGAAAACCCAGTGCTCTTAAGGGTTTCTTCTTCCAGCTCTCCCAAATTTCCCTGGCATGACAAACTAAAATTCTTCTAAATTCTCTTTGCTGATGATGTAGCTCGTTCCCAAATCTAATGCGGAGTCTGGAATTTAAAGAGGAGTCTGTGCTGCGCGCTGTACCTGAGATAGCCACGACCAGGTGGCAACATGAGCAGCCACATGAACTTTGTAGCAGTGCGGTCACTTTTCAGTTGCACTATTGAGAGAGGCTGAGGTTGAAGTCCATTGCACCAAGTGCTGTTTTAAAATGTGGGTGCCTGGCTTGTGGAGACTGAGTGTCTTGCAGTGGAATTGATCTAGGAATGAGTCCAACACTTGGCCTTGCAGAGGCATCCTGTTTCCTCCTGAGAGGAGGGAGGGAAGATCGTAAGTTTGTGGGGGAGGACTGATCCATCTGTTTTCTGTGATGGGATGGAGGAGATCTAGTCTCTGAGATAAGGTATAGAAAATCCTCTGTCTCTTAAACAGCTCCCTGGGTTCATAACGCATTTGTTAGAGCGGCTACTGCCTTTAAGGGTTTGCTGGTAGATAGTTCTTTCCCCTGATGGTGCGCTGTTGATCTCGAAGCAAAACGAGTCTGGTAGTTTTCTGTTTCTCTGTGTTTATACTAACATCTTCTCACCAAATACTTCTGTATGTGACCTTTTTCGTGGAACAAACAGACAAAGTCTTAGACAGAAAGGTGTAGCTGTTCTTTACTGTTGATGTTTGCCTGTGTCTGATCGTTCAGAATAAAGCGGATGGTTTTCGGGTACCTTACGTCCTCTTGTGAGGCCCCATTGCTGCTTCCAGGCTCTGGGAGGTGATTAGCTCCTCGGGGTGGAAGCCACAGTCACTTCAGTATGGGGGCTGCTGGTAAAAAGCAGGCTTCCTTCTTTTTCTCTTCCTCTCCCCCTGTGTTTAGCTATTTAATTCCTCTCCATTTTGCTAATGCTAGTGTTCATGCAGACACATGGTGAGACAGATTAGGGAGCTGAAAACTAACCCATTTTAGGAAGGGAAGGGGGAAGACTTGTTTGGGAAGGGTTTGCTGGTAATTGCTGGCACAGGGAGGCAGTATGAGGGGGAGGGAAAGACGCTGCCTCTTCCACAGAGGCCTGTGCATATGTTGGATTAAAGTGACTCTGGGCCCACACTGGTGGTCGTTGTTGTAAATTGGCTGCCAGTAATCTCTGCCGAATGATGCCAAGGTCCTCTCATCGCTGCTCTCGAGCCTGAGTGTAAGCGCTGCTGCCTTCCCTACCTTCTTCCTTGCGGGCTGCAGCAGGAAGAGTCAGTCTGCGAAACGGGGACTTACTGCTCTCCTACTGCGGTGTCGAGCTTAGCCCTCTGCTTTCAGTGATTTGGGGCACCAACTGGCCTAAGTCTTGGGGGCAGGCCAGTACACATGAAGTTCAAGCTGATTTGATTTGTTTGTTTGTGTTTCCCTAGGTGATTTCTCTGGTCAGCTTTTAGCTTATTTGAGTCTTGGTCCAATATTCATTATTGTTGGCTTTGTAACGCTCATCATATTCAAGAGAGAGCTTCACACGGTGAGTCCTCCTCTCCCCTCCCAGCATTTTCCTATGGCAATAATATTTTTCCTTTATGACCTGCTGCTTCTGTGTTCACTTCACTTATTTATTGGGTCTTTAAAGAGCAAGCTTAGGTGAGGTGATCTTCCTGTCAAAGAACAGCAGGAGATACTGTCACCTGTAGCAGGTTAAAAGACTGTCTAGCCTTTGCTGACTTTCTGACTCTGGTATGTTTTGGGCATTCGGTCCACAAGTATCAGTGAGAGATGGCTGAGAAACGGTGTTGCAGAGTACAAATTAATAATATTTTTTCCTTTTCCCAAGATCCCATAGGATCATACCACTGGTAGGTTTTTGCAAGATGGGCAGAACATACAGGTGCTCAGGTGCTGCTGGAAATAATGTCTGTAACTCAGTAGGATGTGCTTTCTCTGAGCTGTACTGAGGCAGCAAATGGGATATAACATAAAATCCATAGATTTCCAAAGGAGTGGACTTGTCTAAAGGCCACTTCCTTGCAGTACGTTGAACACTAGGGACAGAAAAGAACTCTTGCTTCTTTTCAAATGAACATAAAGGGACTTCCCCCCACCCCAATCCTATTTAATGCTTTCCGTCTGCCTTGACGGGTAGTTGGGAATCAATCTCATGACTAAATTCCCTTTAGGAGGTATAAGCCACTTGTAACGTTTGCCCTTAGTAAACAGACAGATCAAATGGGGCCAGTGAAAGAATTTTGGCAGCAGGTTTCTGATATAAGGCCATGGGTCAAGTGGCTCAAGGGCCTGGGAATGGGACTTCTAGGTTATGAAGCTGATGGTGCCTAGGAGAGAGGCAGCTGTTGACAGTTATGGTAGTCCAAAGGTTTCTTGTTGACCCAAAGCAGAGAATAAGCTAGAGTAACAGTTGTCACACATTCATAGGCACTTGAATACAGAGGCTCGTTAGGTGTCCCTAACGAGGGAAGTGTTGAGGTTAGCCTCTGGCTCTGTACGTGAGAAGTCACCACTGAGCTGGAGCAAGGCATTTGCTAGCTGGCTTGCAGCAGACTGGCCCATAGCTCAGGGCATAGAGTGAAAAGTTGCTTCATCACCTGAAATAAGACTGAGCAGTAAGGAGGGAGAGTACAATTATCAGACAAGAACTTGGTCACAGCAGCAGGGATAATTTAGGGGAGGAATATGGACTATGGAATTAAATATTGAAAACAAATGGTACTAGCCTGCCACGATCCGGAATACAACTTTGCATGGTAAACTGAAGACAGCGGTTTCGAGATGGAAATATTCTTAGAGGGAGGAAAAGCCAGAACACCTAAAAAGCCCCTCTTTTAGCCCTTTACCCAAATAATGATGTTTGTGCTCCCCCTGTTGGTCATCAGTATAAAAAAAAAAAAAAACCTCTTGAAACTTGCTCTGTTTGAAAGTATAATTTTCTGCACTTGCTGATGGAAGCGTATTAAAGCAGTGGCTATAACTGCTATGTGGTGTCATTTTTCTGTCTTTTTTTTCTATGAGTCATCTACTGAAGAGCTGTGTGTACACAATGTGTTGTCAGATGCACGAAGTAGGCTGAAAGACGAATGCTCTCCTTTCTCAACTAGAGAATTCTGAGGCTGTTGATTTTTAACTCTAATAGTCAAAAAGGAAAATCGGAAACACATGGCTTGGAGTTTTTATCAACAAAGAGTCTGATAAGTAGCTGGATCTTCTAAATAGGATGACACAGCTGTCTTGCCTTCACAGATCTCTTTCTTGGGAGGGCTGGCTTTCAATGAAGGAGTGAACTGGTTAATAAAAAATGTTATCCGGGAGCCACGGCCCTGCGAAGGTATAGTATGGCCTGTTTGTGTCATGGTGCCGGTTGTGTGGTGTTTTGTTTTGTTTCAATGGAGCAACAATAGTATGGGGTTTAGAGGGTATTTTTTTCGCTTTGCCTCACGTTGGCTTTGGATGTTTGGGTGTAGAGGGCTGGCAGCCATCTGAGTAGAGACATATCCTGTGAGCTTATGCACGCACACACACACACACTCCAGCAGGGCAGTCCAGTCCAGCTTCACCTTTGGAGCATTCCAGCTGCCGTGTACAGAATAGACCTTGACCAAACTCTTTCTTCTTCTCTTCCCAGAAGCCCATTCAACAGTGACCACAAAATATGGGATGCCGTCCAGCCACTCCCAGTTCATGTGGTTTTTCTCTGTCTATTCATTTCTGTTCCTTTATTTAAGGTAAAAACTCACTGTCAGGTTTTGGCTGTTAACATGTTGAAACACCTGCGTAGATGGCTTCCTTGCTGTTTGCCCCTCCTCTTCCCGTTCAGTTGTATAGCAGGATTAAATTGAAGGACCTGTATGATTTGCTCTGTGGCTAGATGGGATGAAACATGCCTATCTCAATCTGAATGTAGGCCTGTAGTTGCCATTGCTAGAAAGTGAAAGGTAGAGGTGGGCCTCCTGATGCAAGCCCTGCCATGAGTGTATCTGAACACAGGTTTTGGATTTGCTCTTTATGAGCCCTGATGTATTGACCCTCTAGTGTGAGGGGAGAGGGGGGATAGGCAAGACAAAACGAAGAGCTGCTTTCTCATGTGTCTTCTCTATTTTGTCAGTGGGGTTTTCTGCACTCTTTCAGGTAATAGCTGTTGCCCACTTGTGTGGCCTTTTACTTTATCTCCCTTGCGAAGTAGTACTTTTGTATGCTGCGCTGTGCTTTTCTGAAATTCTCACTGGTGCATGGCTCTGTCTTGCAGTCTCTAGTGTGGAGGAAGGCAAAACTCCCAGTTCCTTCTAGCTCTGTGGACAATGGAGGACTCTGTCTTGGCTCCCTGTTGCATATGCTCTGCATGTGCCTTTCACACCAGTTGCAGTAACTGAGCGTTCTGCCTTCCACCACAACAATCCCTGTTAACAGTTGGAGAGAGAAGTAGGGCTCTCTGGCTTCTCTTTAAGTGCTGCCAGTGGGACAAACTGATGCTGAGATGGTGTTGAGCTGCCCGTGACCACATTGGAGTAGAGCTTTTCTAGCGTTTCAGGCATAGTAAAAATAGCTGTATGGACTGCTTGGCTCTCTGGCACTGTGTTAATGGCTTTCCATCTCTTTCAGAATGCACCAAACAAACAATGCAAGGTTTCTGGATTTACTATGGCGACATGTGCTGTCCATCTGCCTCGTGACAGCGGCTTTGCTAGTGTCATATAGTAGGTATGGAGCAGTTGTTTGTCTTGCGCTCTTGTACAGTCTTGTGGCCTTTAACAGCAGCAGACCTGGCATTCCTTATCCTGCGCTTCTGATCTAATTCTTGGTGAACACGTTGTACAATTGAGAGCTTTGGGGAAGTTGCAGTGTTGTCACGAGCCCCTTTATATGGGCATATAAAGGTGCTACATGTGTGGTGCTACATAGAAGCATTTATAAAACCCAAGATCTGCTAAGCCTATTTAAATCCCTGTTGGCTGCATGGCCGTGCTCCAGACTCACTGCCTAGCCCTCTTTCTAGCACTAATCACAAAAGTGTTGCACCATGCCTTGGCACGCCAGCGTCTGCAGCATGAGGATTGCTCACAGTTGACCAAACTGATTGTGTTTTGAGCGTTAGTTAATAAAAACATTTATAGCTGTTTGACTTGCATGATTTAGTTACATTAAGATGATGAATCGAGAAAATGAAATTTTGATAATGAAGTTTATTCTCTTTAGTAGATTAAAAAAATATAATGAGATCCAGTGGTTGGAAACCAGACAGATTCAGGCTAGAAATAAGGCCATGTTTTCCACAGAAAAGCAATTACCTGTTGGCACTGTTGACTGTATACTAGAGCTGATTCCTTATTAGTGGTTATTTATAAAAATGTCCTGTCAGAATTCTTAAAAAGAGATATGGTCCAGTTCAAATAAAAATTAATTTGAAGAAATCCAGTGGCCTGTGTTAGGCAGAAGGTCAGATTAGATGATCTTAATGGCTTTATGATCTATGGATGAAAATAATTTTGAATGTGACTCATGCAGCATGCGTGCAGGGGTAACTTAACAGACTTTAATACCACTTGCTGACTGGCTGCAATTGCAGCAAGCGCTTTGTAGTAGTGTAGCCTTCATGCTGTCGCATTTGGGAGCAACAAAACATGGGGAAAAAATGCTCTGTTCCTGAAAGCCTTTAAGTCCCAGTTTTGGTAGTTTGGAGGGGGCTTGTCCTGGTGTTGGCTCTGGAGAAATCTCTCGTGGGAATCAACAGCCATACTTCTACTAATCCAATAATCTGTTGGGAAGAATGTAGAGGGTTATTGAGTTAGGTGCAAACTAGAAGTGCTTTAAGCTGAAAATGCTGTAGCAGGGAAGGCACAGTTTGTTTCCCAGTCTGTCTGTCTGTCTCCCCCCCCCCCCCCCGCCAGCTCTTTAACAAACAAGTAAGTAAAACATCTACTTGTGACATCTGGGGGATAACGTGCTCTGAACTTTATAGAGAGTCCAGTGAAACGTCAACCCTCGAGTCCTGCATCCTCTGTTTGAAAGCCTGTCTAGTGACTTTTTCTCTTCCACTGCAGGGTTTATTTGCTTTACCACACCTGGAGCCAAGTCTTATATGGAGGTGTGGCGGGAAGCATCATGGCCATAGCCTGGTTTGCCTTCACACAAGAGATATTAACTCCTCTCTTCCCAAGGATAGCTGCATGGTAAGTCTCTTTATGCTGTTAAGAAATGCAGACTTGCAGGAATAAAACCTTAGGCCTGTTTTGTCTATTAAGTGAGTCCCTTGGAATGGTGCGATAACAGTAGTGCAGCAAAACTCGCTGGCGAGAAAAGATTTCATGATCAACTGGAGTAGTTGTACCTTACCTCTGAAGGAAAACAAATGCTAAGATACTTAAGCCTCTAGAATTTAGTTGTAGTTGGTGCAAGTCCTGATTGTAAGTGGGTTGCTCAAACCTCTACAAACTGTGTAAGTTATAGATGTTAGAAATGTGAACAAGGATTCCTGGATTCTACTTCAGCTTTGCTTACTATTGTTTGATTATATAACTTGTTTGTCTGTGGTTTTTCTTGTGCTTGTATATACAACGGATCACATATCCTTGCTTCGTGTGGGGAGTGGAGAGAGGAAGTTTAGGAAGCTGGTATGTTTCTAAAGTTCTACCAAAGTTGTGAGGTGTGGCAAAGTGTTGGAGGAAGGCACAGTACTAAGTAGTAGTTTTCAGGTAGATCAGACTGTTCTTAATCAATGCCTGATGACCTAGTGAAATTGCAATCCCATTTAAATTTAATAGGGTCAGGAAGTCTTTTATAAGGAAAGGAAAACAGCAGCATTTTTTTCTGATTAAATTTAACAAGATATCTTCTCCCTAGACTGAAGGGTAACCGAATATTAATGTTAACACTGGACCAGTTTTTATGCTATGTATTTTATTGTGATAAAAAGATTGGGGGGGGGGGAGAGGGAGGGAGGAGTCTAATTATTAATTTCCCCCACCCCAATTCCTTATCCTTTTTCAGGCCAATTTCAGAATTCTTTTTAATCCGAGATACCAGCCTCATTCCTAACATCCTGTGGTTTGAATACACGGTCACGAGAGCAGAGGCAAGGTAAGTAACCTGATGGGTGGGGGGAAGAGCTGTAGCTGGTTTGCCTTGGCAGATGTAGCTATCAATTACTTTATTTTCCAATAGGTAGATAGCTTCTGTGGATAGAATAGCATAGAGTGAAGGAAGACCAAACTGTGGGTTAACTGCAGCATCTGGAAGGCGAGTCTGTTGGGATATGTTACAGCTAATGAATGTTTCATGAAGAAGTCAATATTTTGACTCCTTAGCCTATGTTTTTTGTAAGCAAATGTGATGTAGGCTTACATCACATGTGAGCTTGTGCACACTCGGACAGGGTGGCTGTTGTAGAACTGTAAACAGTAGGGGAGGGACTGATCTGCCTGTAGAGTATGGCGGAGGCAGCTTTATTTTTGTGGAGATAAGCAGAGTCTAATTTACTTTAATCCTTATGTCTTTTGCCCAGTGGTTTGCCACAAAACTCTGCGATGGGGTTAAGGGCCACCTTTTTCACCCTCCGCTCTCTTGTGTCGCTTTTGCAGAAACAGACAGCGCAAGTTGGGTACAAAGCTCCAGTGACTCAGGAGGTGTGTGGACCAGAGTGCACGTTTTAACGGAGAAAGACGAGAGCAGAGACCTGGGAGCAGCAAGGAGCCTTTTAACAGACGGACCAAAGGAACAGGCAGGGACCATACCCAAAACCTGAAAAGCCTTTGCTCTGCTTTAGCAGCTAGCTGGATGCTCCCTGATGCATGTGGGACCGTGCAGGAGTGAAAACTCATTTTCAACACAGATGCACATTGCCGGTTGGAATGTACCATCATGTCTACGTCAGGGGAGGGGGGAGAAAATGCCTGGTGTCTTGTTTAGGGGAGGGAAAACCAAAAGCTAATAATTTCTGTGACTTTTTTTTTCTCAGCATGAAATATACACACTATTTATTTATTTTTTTAAATGGAACTATTACTTTTGGGGTGGGTGAGGCATTGACTGTGTGTTTTGTTTTGCTTTTTGTTTGGGATTTTTTTCTTTTTGGAAGAAGATGACAAAACTAATCTCAAGCTGATCATGCTTAATTAGGACTTTTATTTTTTTAAAAAATTCCTTGGAAGGGAGGGGAACTAGGATGGGGGTGACTTAGGCAGAAGGGAGAAGAAGGTTTTCTTTCCTTTCTGCAGCCTTTTTGGGAGATCAAAATCAATTCCAACTGCACTTTGTACGGATAGGAAGAAAGTACTAAAGATTTGCTTTTAACACTAGTGACGGTTCTGCAGGGAAGCCTGCACGGATACCATTAAGGGGAGTGTGTGCGTGTGTGTGTTAAACAGAGGAAAAACTGAAATATACTAATTCTTTTCCACTGCTGCTCCTGTTGTGTAATTAGCAAGAACGTCTTTCTCAGAATCTTTTAGGTGACAAGACTACCATATGCCTCTCACGTTTACCCCATCTCTTCCTTTATCCTTTTATTATCTCAGGGTTGCTGTGATCTGTACAGCTTCTGTTGTTGTACTTAATGTGCTATTGATGGCACTAGAAAGACACTTGGTTTTAAGCAATGTGATGCTCCAAAAAGAGTCAGCCCAAAGCCTTACAAAATTGAGTTGCTATTCCCTGCCTTAGGCCCTGGATTTTCTGGGTGGTGGTGGTGGTGGTGGTTGTTCTTGTTAAATCTTCAAGGCTAGGGTGTTTTTTTGTGTTCTTGTTTTTTTTATGAATGAACAGGTGACAACTAAAAAAAACTAATAACAAGGTGAGCAGCTGAGCAAGTTATTAGTTGGTATCTGAATTATTTCATAAAAGTCTTGTTTGAATCCAACAATGAACTTGAGGCAGTGAGGTTGTCCTAGCAGATGCTCCTACCACTTGTTAGGGTGTCTTGGTCTGGGTTCTGCAGTAGTAACCTTGACTGCTGAGCTCCTACAAGCTGGTTTTGCTCTTACTCTGTTAGAGTGGTACTCTTCCTTCTTCTGTTCTGATTCTTCGCTTGCTGGTTGGCTCCCTGGATGCCGTGTCTCTGGGAGTGTGCCCAACATCTCTGCGTGCTGGTGACGCCTAGAATTTCTGTGGTCCATGAGTAAACCTGGCGAGGGCTACACTCAAAGTGCTTCAGGGCTATGCACAGATACTTTCTGTATGTCTCTTATATAATGCAGCAGTTCAAGTGTTACTACAGAGAAATATTTATTCAAAGCACAATTGACTTGAGCTTTCACAGATAAAAGGACAGCTTCTGAACTGGCTCAAAGGTGTGCCTTTGATACAGTCATGTGAGCAGAGGTAAAATGACTGTCTCACCTCAGTCTTGCTGCCTGTTTTGCTAATCTCCGCTCCAAACAGATTCTTGCATGATAAAGATGCTTGGAGTTGGATGTGTTTCTGTTCATCTTGATTTTGATATTTAAAGTTTCATCTGTGCCTGTTGCCATAGGAGTGTTTGTTCATATGGAGTGGGAGTTGGCTGCCGTAGAAACCATTGGACAACCAGGGTGTTAACGTTTTACTTTTTTTTTTTTTTTAATCTAGGAGATCAGGAATGAAAGCTATTTACATTTTTGTACTTAAGTATCTTTTTTTTTTTTCTTTGAGTAGCAAACTCCGAAATTGTTTCAGTTGTATTAATTTTTTCACACAACATGAGCAGTCCTGTTTCTGTTAACATCTGAAGGAGCTGAGCACTGGATCTGCTTTGAAGGTACATCAGAATAAAAAGGCATCTTGCAGCTTTTACAGGGACATTGGATCTGACTTGGAACAGCTCTATTAATATCAGAATAGGAAGTCAGGTAGACTGCATGACATGGCAGTACCATATGTTTTGAGTTTGAAAGCTGATATTAATCCCTCATTTCTTGCAAAGCCACTTAATTGTTCTGTTTCTCTTTTAAGTGAACTTACAAAGGCAGAAGGGGGGTCACAGCTCCCTTTCCCAGGGACAAGGCTGAAAAAGTAGATTGCCTCAAGAGCAGCTAGCACCTCCTTAGCCTCTCCTATAGCAACTGTTGTAAAAGACAGCTGGAAAAACTGTGCGTAGAAATGCTGATTGAGAACCAGAGCACGGGGGAGAGGCTTCGTCTCCTTGCAGACAGCAGTATAGTGTATAAAGCTGTACTGCTTCATGTTGCCGTCACACCAAGCTTCCTACGCCAATGCTCGGCAGTAAAGGAGAAGGAGAAGAGCTCTTGTAAGAGGCTGTAACAACTTTCTCCTGTTCTCTACTCATTGTTGTAATCTGCATCCTCTGCCTACTTCTGCTGTACCTTTCTAGAAAGCTTTGCAATACTTGGGATAGTAGAAATTCTTTAGTGATCCCATGCATTTTCTTAACTCAACGATGCTGTGTGGAAAAGAGATTCCAGCCCTACCTAATGATCCTATGATTGTATGAAGCCTCCTGCCACTAGTTTTCTGAAATGAAACTTTTTGTTTGGAATACATGGCTTTGCAAGCAGATGCTTTCTAGTTCCTCCCCTGTACTCAAGGGCTGGATGGAGATACTAAGACAATAAAAGGAAGGTGATAGACCACTGTGGTTCATTGTTCTTGCGGTCCCCACAAACATTCTCCTATAAAGACAGTTATGCAATTTCTAAGGAGATTTAAGCCTTTTCATATTACTCATCTGTTTATTGTGTTTAAGTTTATTGGAAGAACATTTCAAATCTTTGCACGACACTGAATACACTATCAAAACAGTATTTAATACAGCTAACCAGCAAAGCATGCAAACACTACTAGGCTGTGTCATAAATTGCACTCATACCCCATGAGTTAGTTGAATGTTTTCAATCTATGCATTTCTGTAATTATTTGCTCAAAACCAGTAGTCTTTCCAGAACTTACATTCTTGTACGTAATACAGCCTTAAGACTGTGAACATCTCTTGAGAAAGAACCAGACAGTCAAAAACAGGGAGGGGGATATAGTATTTTGTAGGTAAACACCAAAAAAATCAAGAAGGACTAAGTCAGAAGGACATAACAATTTAGAACTTGGACAATAAGAACAAACTTTTTTTTAAAGGAAAAAACTTGTAATGATTTTTAGTGTCCTTTCAAGCACTTCAAAAAACAACTTTGATCTGAATTTTGGCTCCACATAGCATTAAGGATGCATAAAATGGTTTAAGAATCTTTTGACTTTCAGTGTGATACTGTGCTTCTTGCAGCTATACTCTACTGAAGCTAGTGGGATATCCAGATTTAGATCCAAGACTAGATCAAACCCATCTTCTGAGATGCATTCACAGTAGAGCACACTTCTGCTTAATCTTTAATAGGCACCTTCCTTTGAGAGCCTTCCCTTTTGATAAGAGAGGAAACAGAAAAGGGCCAGTCTCAAATACTTTAGTGGCAATACTGTAGTGTCAGTGGTTGAAGGCACTGTAAACAGGGAAAAATAATTCATCCCCTAGTACAGAGGTTATTTCAGTTAAGCGGGGAGGATTATTACTCTGGAAAAAAAATACTCCTTTTGCTGAAAAAAGCTCCATAAAACCGGACTTCATTCCAGCAAGGTGTGGTCTCTTACGTAGTATTTACATAATCACTTAAATCTTGATAATACTGAGTATTCTGTTCGTAGTTGCAGTCTAACTCATAGTGGAGGAGTCAGCAGGGATGTCTGCTTCCAGGTGTGTAGTGCTCCTGTTAGTTTTGGACTATCTTACTCCATTCAGGATTCTTCTATAAAATCAGCAAAATCTAAATCCATGTAGATGATGTGAAAGTGGCAGTTCATACAATCACTGGCTGTGCAGGTGAGTTTCAGTTAAATTTTTCTTTTTTAAGGTTTATTTAGGTATAAGATAGAAGCTTTGAAATAACACCCTTTTAAAAAAAAACAAACACGTAATAGTTTTGGCTTGTATCTTTAAAGAAGCAGATCAGAATGATCTGTTTTTCCCCTCTAAACAGGTTTAGTGCAAGTTTCTTCACATACGTTTACCAAGGCACTTTGACCATGCCCCTTGCTGGCCTATGACCAGAAAAGTGGCAGTTGATCAGATGTTTTCCTGTAACAAAATAGGCCATCACACTCCTAGTTCTTCTTGTTCATGGTGATGTCTCAGCAGCCACATCTTGAAGTGTGTGCAGTTTAAATATTAAATCCCTGTTGCAGAAATAGCACTAGATTTCTTCACTCCCATGTGGTTTTACATACTGCTATTTAAAAGGATAGTTGGGAGCTTGGATTCTGGCAGACTCATAGGAATTTTTGTAAGCACTACCTCCAATGCTAAAACTGTATTTTTTTTTTTTAATGTATAAATCTATACAATCTTTTATCCTCTCAAGTTTGTCAACCCAACATAAAAGCACTGTCATGAGATCATTATCTTTCACTGAATAGAGCTAGTACAAATCCGAGTAACATGACAGCAAGAAAAAAAAAAATCCAAGAGTGGCAGAAAAGGTGCAGCACTGTTACTGCCAGAACAATGGCTGCCACAGTGAACAAACATCTGTGCTGCCTGCAAGTTCTCAGCTTTATTCCTGCTTTTCAAGACCTTTTGCCTTGTTAAAGCAGAATGATGTGGAAGAAAGGTGACTCTGCAACTGTTTGTGTGGTTTTTTTTTTTTCTTCCTTTGGCTCTGACAGTCTTGAACTCTGGGCCAGAAATGGAAGCGTGTTCTGGAGCTCCTGATCAGAAGCACTTTGTTTTATGCAAACTTAAGCATAACATGTTATGCATAAAGATGTTGCCCCTGACAGCAAGGTGTAAAATTGCATTATAGATTTAAAACGTGTCCTGAAGGAGACCATCCATGTGGCTTCTGTAAACAGAAGGTCAATGTTATGTTTCTCTTCCTCAATTCCAAAGAAACATGCAATGAGGTGAGTTGGACAACAGTCCTGCTAAATGTATAGGCAAGCCCTTCTCATCTCCACAAACACTGAAGTACATAAAACTAAAGCTAGCCAAACCTTTGTGAGAAGTTCTGTAGAAGCTTTTTTGGGGGGGGGGGGGGGGGGGGCAGGGAGAGCTTTACTTTGAGCCTGAAGATCAGTAGCTAGGACCACAACAGCATGCTTCTAACAAAAAGGTTGGAGCAAAAAAACCCCAAAAAAACAACAACAAAAAAACTTAGCCTGTAGTGATGATACCCTGTTGTTAGTAGGAACAGCGCAACAGAAAAGAGATCCACATACCTGTAAAGCATATAATGGTCAGGGGCTTGGGATAAGTAGTGCAGTGCACTCTAACAAAATTGGATCTGCTCTGATTTGTAGAATTTATCTCTCCCCTTGCCAAATGTCAATTGCTGCAGTGACAGAAAATCCTTTAGTCAAGAAAGATGCTGCAGACTCTTCAAAAGCCTAAACCAGCAAAAAGACTTGGTCTTACAGTAGTTCCATCATATAATAAGCATCATTCCCTGCTCTTCCTGGAGAAGAACTACCTTCCTCACCAAATTGATTTAGATACTGGTAAGTACTGTGCTTTCTGTATTCCTTCACAGTAACTTCCATAAAAAGATCATGTTTTGGTCCTCTCTGAGGACAGGAAGGTACACTTTGCAGTAATGGGAGAGGACTAGTCAGTTCCATGTTGGATTAAGACAATGTTTCCTCTCAACACACAGTCTAATACCTGTGGATGGCCATTCGTAATCTGTTGTTGAAAACAAATGGTAGATGCTCTCCTAGGATCCCGTTGAGGCCAGCAATCCCCTCAACCATTTTCTGAGGAACTGGGAACTTCAGTGCGTGAGAGAGCCCCTTAATTTAGGGCTTTGGCATTATATTTGCCTCTTACAGTTTGGATTTGGGAGTAGACTGGAGCAACATCCTCATGTCTAGCAGCGCTTTCTCAAGATAATGTGCCATGCGAGCTGCATTTGTCTCAGCACAGCTGTTGAATGCTGAAATTGCAAAGTTGATATGTTCTGCCATAGGGTTATAACAGATTCCATAGCCATCCGGAACCACAGGACCGAAGCACATCACACAGTCTGTCTTTGCTGGGACCTGTGGAGACAATGTGATTAAAAACTTCTATTCAGCCAGAAAGAACATGTAGACAGCAAATGGTAACAACTGGAAACAGTAGAAAAAATTGCCATCTCATGAAAATGCTCTAGAAGAGGGCCTTTTTGGTCAGACCCACCTATGAGTGCACAGGTGCTGGATTCTGCCACTTAGTAGCAATGTGTTTTCATATGCTTTTGCAAAGGAGCACTACTTACCAAGATAAGCTTGTAATAAGTCACAAGCCAAGGTGTATGAGTAAGAACCATAGCACAGATGATGAATGCAAAGCTTTTTAGGCATCTAAATCCAATTGATATCACAGGCAGGTAGACACCAAAACTTCTGGTGATCTTGGCCTTTGGCTCTGCTAGTGTTTGAGAGGGTTGAGAAGGGCTGTGCCTACTGTAATTCCATAAAGCTGCAGATCTAATCTTGGAAGCAGGCTTAACAATTTTTCTCCCTAAACAGAGATTAGTTTCTAATGGAAAGGGATGATGGTGAAACGTGGAGACGAAAAAGACAATGCAGAGAATCAAAGAGAGCACTCCTGGTTTTACTCAGATGAGTCCTACCTGGCTGGTTGAGAGATTGAAGTGCATTGCAACAGCATATGCTGTGTCCATGAACAGTTCAGGCATGCTCACTAGGTCCTCAATAGCTTGAAGCTTCAAGCCTAAGAGGTGGCGGTCTATTGCATTCCCGTTTATTGCCTGTAAGGAAAAAAAGACTAGATGAGGGCCTGTCTAGCACACAAGCAAACAAAATTATCCCCTTCTTTGTAGGGGGCAAGGGGGAAACACATCTCAATATCTTAATGTTTAAAGTTAGGGGAAAAAAACCTAGATCCTGCCTTTAGAACTAAAAGTCAGTCTTGTTTGTAAGGATTGTGAAGTCAAACACCTCAGTGGAATCAACCTTACAGTTCCTCTCTACAGGCTTTCTGGTTTAAGGAGTCCTCAAGCAGCTATGGCATTTACCAGCAACAATGTTTGGGAGAACTGAAGCTGTTTTAATATTTGATTCTCTCCTTTAGGCCAGTCACCAAGGACACTCGAACAACTCCTCAGATTCCCCAGAGTACTCTCAGATCAGTTAGTCCTGTGCAAGAGCGTGAATGGCCAGATTGCTCTGCCAGCATACTGAAAGCTCTTAAGGTCTCTTCTTTCGCCAGAACTCTCACGTGCTATGCAAAACCCCAACCCTGGCTGCATAGAGGACACTCACCATATCAGTGTATTCCCTGTGGGCCTGGGTAGCTCTCCTCAGCAAGTCTGTTTTCTCCTGGTCCTGAGGAGAACACACAGACCTGGCTGTTAGGTGTGTGTTTTTTTTATTTTTTAAAAACAGAACGCATAGCCTTATTCTGGCTGTTCCTCTAGGATGGAGGGCGTATCTGTGTCTATATTAAGCTAACATTAATTTTGAAACCATTTTGCCTGGCTGAGTTACTCCATTCTGAATGGAGTTCTCCATCCATCAGTAGTGGAACTTAGTTTGAGTGGCTAAACAGACATTTAGAGGGGGCATGCTACGTTTTGGTGTGATTAGAAATCTCCACGTGCAGTTTTTCTGGCTATCAATACATAACAAAAGGAAAGCCAAATGAAACCCAAGGTGTATAACTATATACTCCAAGGTACATTTTAACACAGCTTCTTATCAGATGCAGTACTGGTTCATTGAAACCAGTTGACACAGGTTTACCCAAATAGACAGCTTCCCTCTCTTTCTGGAGTGGAGTCCTTTCACTCCACTTCTTGAGCTCCTCACCGATTTGTCAGAGTTGTCCACTGCTTGCACAAACTTAAGAGAGTCCACAGAAGTGGAGCGGATGGTGTCTGTGCGGCCCAGACGGAACATCCTTAGTGATGCACTCTCATATGTGGCACAGACATGGCCGTACATCCTGGGAGATGAAGAAAGTCATAGGAGTGAGTTTGCCTTGACAGGAGTAGCCGTTTGGCGGGCCCATTGAGAGCTGATCTCTGAAGCACTTCTGCAAAGATTCTGCGCGCTTAGAGGGGTAAATTTCACTTGTTCCTTGGCATCTGCCACAGGTGAGATGTTCAGACCCAGTGCATGGGGAAAAGACAGGGTTTAAGAGCCTGCATAGGGCTATACAATGACAACAGGCCATGACAGCCTGCTGGTAACTTGGCTGTGGCACCTTTAACAGACTCGGATATTTGAGTTTGATGCTGAAGGGTGAAGAGACTGAAAAGCTACCTAGTGGTGGTCTTACCTGTAATATGCTAGCTGCAAGGCCAGCTGGATAAAAGCATCAGGACTTATCTTCTCTGATTTGGGGAAGTTTTTCCCAAACTGATGAAAGACCATGACGTTCACATCCAGGTCTTGGACCATTCTGCAAGGAAGGGAAGCAAAAACGTTCCTTTTTCTCTTGCTTGTTGTTGTAACATAAAGGTATGGACTTTGTTTTCACGAGGCTCAGAGAGAACTGGGTTATGATCTACGCAAGGACAGAGGGCTCTGTCACATACAGACTGTGTGACAAGATGAAGCTCTGTGTTCGGACAGCACTGTGGAGGTGAGTGGTGTTTTTTTTTTTTTTTTTTGGCCATTGCTGAAGGTAAGCTGGGTTAGATGGGCTCATGCCTGTGTATGCGCCAGTATCCCTAGTTAGATCCAGTAAAGTGCTCTTTCCCACTAAGGTGGAATGGGTAAGCAATCGCCCCTTTTCAGCATCTTTGCTGAATTTGCTCCTGGCAGGTGGCTTTAGCGTGCTTTTTGGCAAGATTCAGTGTTGACCTAAGAAGTCACTGGGAAAACTCCCTGGTTGCAGTGAGGAAAGCCTCACTGAGTGGCTGCCTAAACCACTGTCAGGTTCCAAAATGGGGACGTGAATTACTCCCTCAGTCACTCACCATACTTCTCTACTGCTTCATACTCACATGTTGAGGTTCTGCTTTGCCTTCTCTATGTCAGTCTTGATTTCTGGAGTGATGTTAAACCGCAGCTTCTTGGGCATCGGCAAAGGAATCATAGGCGATCTTACCAACTCTGGCTTCTTCCTGCATAAAGAAGTGATTGTGAAGCTGTTTAAGCAGATCTTTGATGCAAGGCTTGACACAGCAGAATTCTGGATAGACATGCTCAAAGAGATCATTCCTAGCACCTTACGATGCTTGTCACATGCTGAAAAATTCTTTACGGTGCCATTACAAAGTTGGTTTTGTTTTGGAGTTTTGTTGAAGGGCATGAATGAAATCTCCTCTGTGTATTCCACCCAGAGGAACAGCTTTGCCACGCAAAAGTCCTGTTAACTCTGAAAAGTGGTTTTACTTGCAAATGGGAGCAGTAGCAAAAAAGTACCTGTGTGAGCTGGGCTACTCAGTCCTGGTCATCAACAAAAGAACTGCAATAACTAAATCAGCAGAGCACTACCCTTCCTCCAGAGCAAGCTCCTGGGGCGTGAGCTGTGAAGAGCATATTCTTGGGGATACGGTGGCTTAAAACCCAGCTCCAAAATAGAGGAAAAAATATAGGAAGCAGGACGCACGTGTACTCCACGATGTGATCCAGAAGAGCAACGATGGGTGGGCCTTCTGAGGGAGCATGCTCATATACAAGACCGCAGGAGCCGTCTTCAGCAATGATGAACTGTGAGAGAAGTATGAGAGGACAAAGCAGTGAAGAGAGAGTTGCAGCCTGAAGTAGGAGTTATGCAGAGAGGGATCTTAGCATCTCATTGCTCTGTATCAGAATGGACAGCGATCGTATTCCTGCCTGCTAGGAAAGTAACATATTAGGGTTTCATTTAGCAGAACAGCAATGGAAGTCTTCCAGTGGGCCTAAGAGGAGCTGGTATCACTGCTACATGGGTTTGCAGAAATTATGTGGATAAAAGAATGTTGTATACTGGTGAGCTCAGCGCTTTGGCAACATGGAGTGGTTCAATGGGTTTGATTTACTTAGAAGCTCATGTAATACTGGAATAATATCACTTTGTGCTGACTTACCCTTACTTTTCAATTAGCTGAAACATTTAAGCTTTATTCCATCAATGAGGAGTTCCAAACAGGAACAAAATTTCTGAAAACATTAAGAAGGATTCAGCAGATAAGGGAAGAATTCTTTTAAAGCACGTTGCTACTGTCTAGGAGTCAGAATAGATCAACTAATACAGAAGGAGAAACTCGAATAGCAGCTGCTCTTGAAGGATCGTGACAAGACTGAAAGGAGAAGAGATCAGAGGGATACTGTGGGATGGCAGCTGATGCTTGGGGGAAAAAAAAAAAAAAAAGGGTAGCGTCTGGCAGAGACGGGAAAAGTGACAAGCCTGGGGGAAATACAAGAAACAGACCTCCCTACGTTTGGGCTGCTTCCAAGCAGACAAGGCATTGTTCCCCGCAGGCAGAAAATTGATTTACAAGGAACACAAAGAAGAGCTGTGCTGAACAAGGCTGCACTGAACAAGCGTGGGCAGAAGCAGTGAAAGAACTGAAAAATCCCTGAGGCAAGAAGAGAGTGCTTGTGGTGGCTGCAAGGGAAACCAAAGGATCTTATACTGTCAGCCTCCACGCCTTGTCCCCCTTATTTCTCCATGGTTATGAGGAAAGCTTTCCTGCAAAAGGTTTCTGGGGTCTGTTAGACCTTTGTAGTCTCAGGAAAAAGCATTTCCTCTGGACCCTCATCTTCAGTGTCTCTATGGCATCAGCACTTACTTGAAGGGTTTTGTCAAACCATCGGTTCCCGCTGTTCCAGCGACTTCCTCCACCATGCAGCATCTGACCAGCCACACGGCTCTTGTAGATGTCCTCGGACACCCGTGGCATTGGGGCATCAAGGCAGACAGTAAAAATGCTCTTCTCAATTGCACGCACAGATTCCTTGTTGGTCTTGTCTGGGACAGAAAGGGAACAGGAAATAACAAAGAGGAGTTGAAAAGCTTGTTTTACCTGGAGGGAGGCTGAAATGTGAAAGAGCAGGATCGAAGGACCCAGTACTGGATCCCCATTGTACCTCAATGCAATATCGGTCATTTAGGGGTCTTGTCTTACGCTTCCACTTACTAAAACTGTAGGTGGTTGGGTTGTTACAGATGGGAGCGTGTTACAGTCACACTCCTCTTTGCATGGTTCTTACCTCCCACCCATTTGGCAAGGCAAAAAAAACTCTACGATTTCAGGTCAGTTAGCCAAGCTTCCCTGCTTCACCCGTGTAGCTTCCAAAACAGAAATAGGAGTGCTTTGCAATGAGATTAAGTTGCTGCTTTGGGTGTGGAAAGCTCACGTATCTGCCCAGAACAAGCTTCCAAAGGCTTTTCAAAGGAAAGAGCCAAGCAGAGCACAGTGGGGAGGTTAGTAGTTAGTGATTGTTAGCCCTTCCATGGGAGGGGCTGCACGGACCTTTGAGAAGGTTGTTGTAGGCTTTTGCCCAGCTGTTTCGGTGGTTGGTGGTGAGGATCCCAATAGGCTCTTTGTTTGTTTGGAGGGAGGTGTTCCAGATCTTCTCCAGCTGAATGAAGAGCTGGTCAGTTGTAAGGGGACTTCCATCACTGTTGTAAACATCCAACTCAAAGAACTGAAGATGAGAAGAGCAGACAAAGACAGAAAATGGGAGATCTGTATTGTCCAACCCCAGAATCAAGGAGCAGCCACTTTGAGGAGGTAAGACCAGACCTAGGAACATGGCTTACAAGGAGACCTTTAAAGGCTGCTCAGAATTGAGAGATCCAAGTCCAACTTCCCTTGCAGGGCATAAATACAGTCAGGGTTTTAAGGAGCTCAGAAAGCACGGTAACAAGGGTCAATACATAAGGGGAATTTCTTTTTCTGAGACTTGTCCGTGGTGGCAGGGTTCATTATCCCCTTTCCACCTGCAGTTTCCAGTTCCAGACCCAGTCTGTTAAGTGGGCTTTCAAAGATGGAAATTGCAGGGACAAGAAACAGAAAGAGAGACCTTTTCTGCCTTGCAGTCCCTTGCTCTCACAGGGCAATCCCAGGTGTTTGCTAGCTGAGGCCAAAGGGGATAAAGGGAGCAGAAATGAATCCCTGTTGAGGCAAACCTTGTGGGTTGTTCCCTTTCCCCTGGCACAGCCAGCTGAAAGGGATATCCTCAAACCAATATCCTTGAAAGCCATACCTGGAAGTTGTGGACCACCGTGATGTGTCTGGACTGCTTTTTGCCTTTGGCATAGTTGACAATGGAGTCCCGCTTGGGCCCGGGAATGCGGCAGGATGAGAGGATCTGGTAGTATTGGTTCATGCAGAGGGGCTTCCCACCCATGTACTCCACTGGGAGGGTCTCACTGGAGAATACGGCAAGGTAAGGAAGGAGGGAATAAAAAAAAACACAGCAATGAAATAGGCCTGCGGTCCCAATACAAGACAGGCTTAGCCATGCAGCCAGCTACACTCACTCCAGCAAGGTTTAAACATGTGGGTGCAGGCAGTCTTAAGTGGGGCCATTCCTTCCTGTTCCCACCAGCCTTCTTAGTAGGGACTACAGAAAGTGTCTGTTTGCTGGCTTTTCCCTTGGGAAAGGGGAAAAAAAAAATCACTCTTCTGTCTTATAAAAACATATAAACATGTTTGGGGAATGTAACATAAATAAGCCATGTTCAACAGAGGTTGGTTGGTTGGGGCTCAGAAGAGAAGGGGTAGGGAGGAACAAATTTCTCTAGAGCTCACCGTGGCTTGCCCAGACTTGAGAAACACCAGAAGCCCAAAGACGACGGACACATTCCTGCTGCCTGAGCTGCAACTTATTGTTTGGGAAAACAAAGTATGCAGCTCCACAGGACTGTCATTCAGGTTCACTCCCGCTAAGCGTGTACGCGTGCCGATGCAAGTATTAAGGTAAACAAAGAGCACGAAGAGAGAAAAGTAAATTTGCTTTTTTGCAGTGGTGGTGACCTTGGCAGTGAGCAGCGATGTTGATTACAATATCTCTCTTCAGATATGTGCTGTTTTCCCTTGGCTTTCTACTTGAGAGGGAGATATATGGACTGAGCTCAGCCTCTCTATGACAGAAAGGAACACTCAGGAAGTTTGGAGGGCCATTAACTCACTTGTCAATCATTGTCTTGAAATCCAGGACGCCCTCGATCAGCTTGGCGGCAAACCTGGAAAACAATTGAATGTAATCAGTAGAGATACAAGCCCTGAAGAGCTGGGACTGAGAAGAGAGCTGAGCAGGGCTCTGCTCCTTAGGTTCAGCCTTTCTGCCAGGTCCCTATTGTGTGTGTCTTTGGATAGCTGGTGAAGCCACTCTGAGTCTGAGAGCTGACACTGCTGGATAGCCCTACCACATAGCACTTCAGTGTTTCTTTTTGTGTAACCAGTGAAGTCTGGACAACCTTCAAGAAAGTAGGGTTCAGTCCAGATGCATAAATGACTGTCTAACAGCAGCATTGTTCACGGATGCCTTGTGATTTTTGTCACTCCTAGTTCTGAGTCTTAGCATTAAAACTACACCAAAAAGGGGACTTTTGCCTTTCCTTGGCCAGTGGCCACCTCTGAGTTTCAGGATAAGGTGCAGTTGTGTCTCCCTGTGTCCAAGACTTTGACACGGCTGACTCAGCCTTCCTACCAAATGAATGTTCTGCTGCTAAAGCAATCCTAAGACCATTCCTCTGGCAGTGGAGGATCTGAAACAAATGAGGATAGGCTGCATGCTGATGCTGAGGCGTTGTGTTTACTAGGCTCCACATATACACTGCCAAGGCCAACTCCCAGTGGGGAGAGAGGCTCTGATGAGCCACATCAGGCTGCCTGGCTTGAGAGTGACAGGTTGGACTTCTCTGACCTAGGAGCTCCCACCCACACACAGCAGGAAGGAGGTCATTGTGACAAGAGGTTCAAGTCAACTGAGCTTCGAAGGCATTAAAGTGGGGGGAGCATTTAGCATTTGCAGGCAGTGTCATCTAGGCTTGCTCAGCCTCCCAATCCCTAGTAAAGACCAAAGGAGATAACTCCAAGAACCTAAGGGCTATTAAATAAAACACACATCCTCCAAAGTAGTTTTCAGTGAAAACTTCCCAGCTTTATTGCACAAACCTGAGAAAGTAAAACAGCTGGGAAGCAAAAGTGAGAGAGCCTATGTTTTTTTCCAGAGAGCAAACGGCCTGGGAGCAGAGCTAGAGCTTGAGGGGGAGATAGGGGGAGAGGTTGGTTAGTTGGCTTGTTTTCAATCTGCAGCGTTGCCAGATTAAGGATTGGAGAACTGCACTTCTTAAATTTGCCTTCTGGTTTCTGAATCTTTTGTCTCAAGCCATGCCATCAAACTTATTTCTGCAGCTGCAAACTACACAATCACGCTTTTAAATTTTGTTTTACATGGGAGTTCAGATTCTCATGCTGCTGCTTCATTCCACTGGTTGGGACGCTACGTAATGCTCAAAATCTCTTTTTTTTTTTCCATTTGGATGACTTAAAGGTGAATTATATGAGCAAAAGCTCATAAGATGTCTAGTCTTGCACTTCCTGGTAAGGCTTACCCTCTGCACTCCTGGTCGTATATAACCAAGGGAGTGGAAAGGAGGAATTTGTTCTTGCCCTCACTGCCCCCCGGCTGGTATTTTGATATGTTGGAGCAGCGATGACTGGTTACTGTGGAAAAGGTAACCCTGTATAAAGGCCAACATTAAGTTTTGTAGAGTTTGATATGTGCCCGTGATGGTTGGTTGCTAAAAATGAAAGGGGGCCCATGAGGAAGAGAAAATATGAATCACAGGCAGGTTCAGGAAAGAGTGAGAGAATCCACCGTGTGCTCGGTGGCAGCAGTGGGGTGGTCTGAGGGACACTGTGATGCTCATTAGCAGAAGGGAGCCATAAGAATGGCAGTTTGATTGCAAGGAAGAGCTGGGGTGGAGAGAGGTTGGTGACACGTTGGTCTTCTAAGCTATAAATCCACAAGTGTAATGACACAGGAGGGGACAGAAGAAGTCTGAATGGCAGCAGCAGGCTCCCCCCATCCCTATGGGCTGGCAGACTCCAAAGGCATTTCTATATGGTCTCTCTTAGTGCCTGGGCTACTTTTTATGCCTCCTTTAACTGCACACACAATCTTAGTGCCTCCTAGTCTTTAGTGTGTCTATCCATGCAGAGATCTGTGCTACAGCAAAGACCTAAACCTATATTTTGAGTCATGGTTTAGAGCTTAAGCCACTGGACTGTTTTGTTTTCCCTGTTGGTGAGCTATTTAATCTGGTGCAATTAGGAGCTTCCTTACAGCCCAGCAGTCTTTCCTTGTCCCTACAACCCTCTTGCCCAGCATAGACAGCTATCAAATTTGGGGACCACAAGCTAAATACTCCCTTTTCCGACCAGCCTGAATACCTCCCTGTCTGTCCAGCAGAGATAGCTCATCCCATCAGAAACCTAGGGGAAGGCAGAAAAGGACTTTACCTGAGCTGACCTTGCCGATCCAGAAAATCCTGCTTAGGTAAAACCACGCCTGGGCTGGAGTGAACCACAACTGGCAGGCGATACTCCAGGTAAGCTGTCTTCAGCCACCAGTCAGAGAGCTGGGACGGAGAAAGGTAACACGCAGGCATGGTATCTGCTGCTGTTTGGTCCAAGCTCAGCTGAACAGCCACAACATCCTGCCCCCAGCTCTGTCCCGCACTTTGCAAACAGTTTGGGTTTTACGCTTTGTGTGTGGAAGGGAAGAGGGGAATTTGAGCAAGGCAGTGGGGGATCTAGGTGCAAGGCTGGAACAGAGGGTTTCCTACTTCTTGGGGCAGCTGTGTGATGCTTGCAGGTTTAGGGGCTTCAGCAGCCACAGAGAGGGGCAGGGACTCCCTGTCCTGCCATGAATCTCTGCTCATCCAAGTGACAGCTGGTGAGAAGCTCATGCAGCTCAGAAAGGTGAGCAGCAGACTGGTTAGGAAGATGAAACCAGTGAAAACACAGATGCCAGTGGATGCACCCAGGACTTTGGAGAGGTGTGCATCAGACCTCCACCCTTCCTAATCACAGCCTGGGGATGGAGTCCTGACCTACCCAGTTCTCCGTTTTCTTGGCTCTTCTCTCCAGGCCCTTCTGCAGCCTCTCCCCAACGCCTCCCGGTTTGCGGAACTCATTCACCAGCTCGTGTGTGTGGTTCCACTCCTCCTCGCTGATGATGGGCTGCAGAGCCTGCAGGTAACGGTCCAGGGTCTGCTGGAGTGGTGGCACTGGGAGACTGGGCAATGCTTCCTGATGAAGTAGGAATCTGCCTGGGATCTTGCCTAAAGCTGTTGGTTTCAGCAGGCCATAGGGCCTGGCCTGCAAAGCACAGAGCAAATGTCGAGACAAAACTTCCTCCCATTGTGAATGAGGCAGCAAGTAATTCGCATCTGGTAATCTCCATCCCAACCTCTCGGAGAACACAGAGGCGTCTCAGCATAGGAGCAGAGCATTCAAAAGCACAAATGCAAGACAGGTCTACCGATCACATGCTAGAGATGGTCGTAGGATATACAGAAAAAGTGCAGAAGAGAAACTCGATCTCCCAAGATACTGACTCTCAGCTCATTGGAGGAAATGCTGCTAGGATAATGATGCATCTCCCACTTTCTGGGCACCTTCGAGCTGATAGGCTCCATGTGTTCAGCAAAAGTCAAACCTTTCCATCCCATGGTAAGTGGGAAGAAAGTACGTTATGGAAGAAATATTCATCTTGAGTATTGTCAAAAATTGCTTCATTCCTTCTTAAAGCGCACAGCAGCACAAGGCCAGAAAGGTAAGCAGAACCCTTGTGCCAAATCAAACTACACAGTGGGCTTTTAGGACGCAGAATCTAGTTGAGTCAAGCCTGGGACAAGATTGAAATCCCCCTTCTCTGGCTGGCCAGAGATGATGGAAGGGAAGGGTTGACTGCGATGTGCGGGCTTTAGGGCAATGCTCCTTTATAGTACTGGAGGTTCTCCCAGTTACTGGAAGACCCAGCTATATTAGAAGATCCTCCATCCAATTATACTAGTGTGGGCCTGGCCCAAGTACAGACACCTTTGGGGAGGGAGCAGGCAGAGCAGTCCAAGAAACTGTGGGTGATGCCAACAGTCCCCTAGGATCAGTCTGGGATACGTGGGAGCGAAAACCTAAGCACTGCGCTCATCTCCTCAGGCAGAGAAATGGAACAGAGTAAACCCCATTGCTAACCAGGAAATGAACTTGCTAGTTCCCCCCCCGCCCCCCCCCACCCCCAATTCAAAAAATGTCCCCTTAGGTGACCAGGGTTGGACACCCTTCTGCCTGAAAATGTTTAAATTGTACTCTAGAGTTTCTGAGTTCCCTCTGCTCCTCCCCCTCTGTTGGATCTAGTGAATCAGACGCTCCTACAGGACTCTGGACTTCGCTCTGAGGATGCAAAGCCAGTGAGAACATGCCCTTTGATTTCCAAAGCAATGAGAAAGTAGCCATCCCCCTGCCTCCTCCCAAAGGTAAGCACAGAGAAGTAGAAAGAAAGGGCCAAATCTGCAAGGTGACAAAGTTTTCTCCATGGTGCTGAGCCCCCAGAGAAAATACTCTGTGTTCCTTGTAGGACCTGGCAAGAACTAGGGGATCAAAGTTTGGGGAAGGAAGGTTTTGAGGAAAAAAGAAAGAGAGAGAGAGAAAAGGGGGAACTACTGAAGCATGAATGGAGAGCAGGGCTGGGAAATAACGAAGGGGGTCAATCACGGCAGTGTGGGGATACTGTACCTTCTCTCTTTGCTCCCGCTTCCTATCCATGGCTGGGAGGCCAGAAAAGATCGTAAACCTCTCCCTCGGCCTGCCTCCGTTTCTTCTTCCACCTGACAATGCGTTGCCCGTGCAGGGAGTCACCTCATTAGCAAACTGCCACACAACTGCTCTGTTCAGAAGGCTCAAGGCCAGACACGGGCCTGGGAGAGGCCAGGGGTAATCAAACCATCAAACTGCGTCACATGCCGTGAAGGCAGCTTTCCAGAAAGCCCTCCCTCGGCTACTGACGGTCAGAGCCTGAAGGTGCCACTTTACCCTGTTGCTGTTTGCTGATGGGTACACGTGTTAGGAGAGGGCAGAGTCTCTCTTTGAACACTAGCTCAGCGCTTACAGCCATGGCAGAGGTGCGGACACTGGGAAGTCATCCTATCAGTACGTGGGAGCAAAGAGAGGCTTTTCCCTTGGCTTTTGCCTGGGGTGTGAAGCTACAGCAGCCGTCCCGAGACAAGCCAGAACATCTCTGGACAAGAGAGACCCCAATTTATGTCCTGGAAGCAGGTCTTCACAGGGGACCAGCCATAGGCAGCACTGCTGGAGGCGATGGGGAATTCAGTCCTTCTGCTCAGACTCTCAGCAGAAGCGGCCAGAGGGCGTCAGAGGGGGACAACTCTCTAGCAGGAACTGGACTGTGACCCAGCATCACTATAAACAGACTAACTAGAGATGGGAGCAAATTCAATTTGGAGACAAAAGGTGGTATCTTATACCCTCATCCCCTGTGCACATGTGATCATTATTGCAAGCTAGGACTTTGGGAAATTCTGGGTTGTCAAACCTTAAAAAAAAAAAAGCTATCTCCAAAATAGGGCGCACACGAGGAATATCACACCCTCCTCACTGTCTAATTCAAATAAATGAGAAGGCAGACAAGAGCAGTCTTTGACACAGCTGTGATCTATCAAGTATGATGATTCCAAGCAGTTTCAGATTGACCCTGGAGTAACAGGGAAAATCCCAGATCAAATTACTTGAAAATACTGCCCAGTAAAAGGTGGGGTAGGTTTGTGCCTTCCCTTTCTCCTGTCCTCTGCTTATTCGTTTTGAGGTCAGACTCAAGCGTTTGGTGGGAGGAGGCACGGTGACCACAGCTGAACAGATGGGGCAGCTGGCAGCAAATAGCCCACCTTTCCCCATGAGCAACAGGGGAAACGAACACCAGCCCCGCGCGGGGCGCGCAGCCATCTCCGGCTCGCGGGCTGGCTTGGCTCCCGGGCCGCGTTCCAGCTAACTAGGCAACTGACCTTTTCTAGTGCCTGCAGAGCTGGTGGGAGATCTACCTGCAGCCTGGGGCCGGGGCAATTTCAGAGCGGTATCCGATTCCCAGCCCGGCCGCAAACATTTAGTGTCGGACGACAGGCATCTGTCTGTTCCTGTGGGTTTTTTTTTTTTATTTTCCCAATTTGAAGCTGGACACCTCTCCAATCCGGAGCCAACCAGCCCTGCCTGAGAACAACCCATCACGTAGCTGCTGCCGTCGTCCCGCACCGTCTCCTTCCCGCCCCGGGGACCTGTCCGTGTTCGCGATCAGCGCTTGCTCCGTCCAGGCGCGGGGTCGGCAGCCCCACCGCGGGCTGCGACCTTCCCCCTGCTTTGCCGGCAAAGGCCCGTTTCGCAGGCCCCGCCGGCAGCCCCTGCCCAGCCACGGCCGCCTACCCGGCCTCGAGCCCCGACGGCTCGGCCTCAAGGCATCGCGCCAGCCCCGAGAATTAACTTGAGCGGCGGGTCGTCCCCGCCGTCCCGCGCCCCGAGCAAGGGGGGAAACGCTCCGTGTGCGCGGCCGGGGCCCCGCCCGCGTGTCGCCCCCCTCCCCGCCCGCCGAGCTCGGCTCTCGCACTTACCGCAGCCCTCGCCACGAAGGCCAGCATGGCTCCGCGCCGGCCCGCCGCGGCCCCGGCTGCCGCCCGCCGCAAGGACACCGGCGACACCGGGCGCCGCCGCCCCGCCGCCCCGCTCGGCCGCCAGGGGGCGGGGCCGCCCCGCCGCCATCTTGGAGCGGGGCGAAGCGCGCGCCGCCATCTTGGGGAGGGGCAAGGCGGCCGCTGGCGGGGGAGGGGGAGGGAGGGATGGGGTGCTGCCGATTGTGGGGGCTGGGAGAGGTGGTGCGGCTCCCCCCTCAGGCGCCGGCTGCCGGGGGCAGTGCAGGGGAGCGGGTGAGGTCGTCCTGCCCGCTGAGGCGCTCCTCCTGTCCCGTCCGCGCACACCCCCTCCTCACGGAGCCGGGGGCCGCAGCGCCCCGTACAAACATGGCTGGTGGCGGCCCTGTAGGAGCATAGGGGGCTGCGCCCCGCACAAGCATGGCGGCGTGGGCAGCGACGGTGGCTCGGAGGGGCCAAGCTGCCCGTTGACAGCGCCGGGAGCGGCGGGGCCGGGCGGCCTGCCCTGTTCAAAGATGGCCGCCGGTGGCCTCGGCGTGTCAGGAGGTGAGAGGTGAAAGGTGACAACGGCGGGTGGCCTGGCTCCAGGAAGATGGCAGAGAGCGAGCGGCAGGCAGGTGAGGGGCAGCCGGTGCCCCCCAGCCGAGGCGGGGGGCGGCGGCTGTGGGGCCGTCTCGGATGGAGGCTGTACTGGAGGCCTTTGGGGAATGTCTGCAAGGTTGGGGTGCCCGGACCCCATAGCCTGTGGGGGTCAGGGGGGGCCCGGGCCCCAAAGGGTATGGAGGGGGCTTGGGGTCCGGGGGGACCCGGGCCCCATAGGTTATGGGGGAGGCTTGGGATAGGGGTGGGGGGATATGGGCCCCATAGGTTATGGGGGGGAATTGGGGTCAGGGGAGTAGGGGCCCCATAAGGTATATGGGGGGGTTGGGGTCAGGGGTATCTGGGCTCCATACCAGAGCCCCGACCTTGGTGGGGCCGGAGTTGCTTGCTGTCGAGGTTAGCAAGGGGCTCCAGGGCCTGTGTGGCCCGGGGGGGGGGTGGGGGCTCCCTGCCCCATGGACTGGGCTGAGGCCCTTTATAGGATGGGGAGCCCTAGAAGCTCCCCCAAAGCACAGCTGTCCCCCTGCCTTGCTCTGGGCTGATGCTTCTTCGGCGATAAACTGCCGGCCCAACGCAGTCTTTGTGGTGCTGTTAATATATTATCTCCCCCAAAAGAGGGAGGGTTGGGCTGGTGCCCTCTGTGGGGTCTGCGCCCCGAAGCAGGGAGCGGGAGGGGTGGAGGAGGCAAGGTCTGCAGGGTGTGCGTGTCTGCCTTGCGCGTCCCCTGGGACAAGCTGTTTGGGATCTAGGCCACTAGAGCAGTCGAAGTCTGGGCTCTCTGTCAGATGTAGTCCATCTTTTCTGCCTCGGTTTCCTGCTGGTGAACTAGGAGTAGACTTATATCTCCCAGGAGTGCTGGGGAGCTTCAGAAATGTGCCATACAGGTGAAAAGGTGTGCATAGATCTTTGAGCAAATGTCCACAAGTAATTGAGAAGTAGCAGATGCCATTATTGTGAAAATGCCCAGTGATTTATACTACCTTGTACCTGGCCGCTGAAGGGTTCTCAGTGGTGGTATTGTACGTTCAGCTCTTACAACGATCTGATACAAGGAGCAGGCATAGAGCAAAAATCCAGCAACTATCCCTTGCCTGTGCTGAAATGGACAGGGTTTGCTGTTGTAGAAAGTCCATCTGTCAGCTGAATTTGGTGTTTTGGTTTTTTTCTCCCCTGTGTGGATAAGACTGGAAGTGCCCCCTTTGTCAAAGTTGTGTCTCCTCATAAAACTAACCTTTTCTGCTCCTGTCTCCGTCACGTCGTTGTTCTAACGCTTTTACGTATGTATTAATTTTATAATCTTTTTTTTTCTTGTAAATATCGATGGTCTGTTCCCCAAGAGGAAGTGCACAAAGCGTGCATAAGAAGAAGTGATGGTTGAGAAACAAACGTAAAGAGATGAAACAAGTTCTTTGAGGAGACAGAGCTTGAACTAACACCGTGGTGCCTGTGATTCAGGACGTTGCATTGGCCACGTATCTGTTCTGCACGTATGATCTGTATTAATGGACAAGTCACTGTTGGCCTTTTTGTATACTGCTGCTCTGGGGCAGTGTTTTTATTGTGTCCATGTTATAAACTATGTTTAAAAAAAAAAAAACTGCTCCGTGATTATGGTACTAGTTACTGTGAGTTGTTTGGTGCATTTTCAGGAGACAGGCACACGTCTTTCATTTAAATTCCTCACACGTTCTTCCTCTTAGCTTTGTATCTGGGGCTTTTACTACAACTTATGAACAAGAATGAACCAAACGCCTTAACATCCTGGGCAGGTGATGAGACTACGTTAGTTTTGTAGATGGGGAACTTGAGAGGCAGCAAGTTAAATGACTTTCTAAGGTTATGTGATGAGTCTGTGGCAGAGTTCTCGGTGATCTGCTTGTTAGATAGCACTGCTCTGCTGGACAAAAGGGGAAGAGCTGCTGACGTTTCTAGGTAGTATTTTCTATGTAAATGGAACTTACAATATTTAAAGGAGTTCAGATTTGCTGTCATGTGTTATGGAGCCAGTGCCTGAACTTGTCGTCGTGTGGAGAGCAGTCACTAAAGCGTTTCCAGGGTGCCCGATGCTGAAAAAACTTCAAATTCAGATTTTCCAGAATTAAAATGATGAACTAGGTAACTCTGATAGAATTCATAAATTCACATTAATAGCTGGTTTCCTCAGCTATGGCCTGCTGCACTGCCTCTTGCTATTAAAGTTTTGCTTGTAAAAACATGATGCAAATTGCGTCTAACCTTGTGGAGCGTTTCTGGCTCTGCAGTGTCCTCCTGGTGCAGGACTGCCGGCTGAGGGCAGAGCCAGCACTCTCCTTCGCTGCGGAGAGCTTGGGGAAGGAGTGACCCTTCAGGTAGGGTTGGGTCCTTGGTTTGGATGCCGGGGGGAAGAGCTGATCTAATGCATTGACAATTTGCAGTCACGTTAAATATTACATCCTGGGCTCTTGGAGAGCTTTAAAATTAAATGACCTTCATAGCTTTCCCTTGGAAGATGCTGTGTCCCAGCATTCTCGAAGCCCCTGCACTGCCTGGACTGGGGGCCACCGCTCTGGGCTGTGCTGGGCTGAGCGCCATCTATTGAACTGTTCCAGCTTTGAATTTGCAAGAGTTGTGCTTTTTAGAGGACTGCAGTTCTGGCTTAAAATCCCCTAACCAAAGTATGGGCAGATTGTTAGGAGAGTTCAGTGCTTCTCCCTGACCTGAGGCTTGTCTTCACTGGATAGAAATAAATTATCTAGCTGGACCTTGATTTTGTTCACTCCTGCAACAACCTCTCTAATTTAATGGGAAATGCATCTTTAGCAGTGAAAACAAAGCGTAGTGCAACTTTCTGAAGCCTTGCAGTGTCCTTGGGGTATGTTATCCAGGGACTGAGCGATTATTACTGGGTGACTGCAACTTGGTGGGTTAACAGTGCAAGCTAGGACAGATTTGTTCACTCTCTCTCCTGAGAAATGAATGTTGATTTCTAAGGAAGGGCTCACATTAGAGGATTCCTTCTCCACCGGTCCTTTTTCACCTCTCTTTTTTGTATGTCCCAGAGACCTCTGAGGAGGTGGCTCCTCCCCTCCAGCAGAGCTTCATGATCCCCAAAAAGGAGATAAACATGGTTTCTGACATGGCCAAGTGGAAGCGCTCTCAGGTATGGGTCTGGGCTCAGGGAGAATTGGTAAGTGCTTTTTGCATTCCAGTGGCAGCCAGGTCTAGCCTGGGAACAGCCACTAGGTAAGGTGGGTTTGGGCAAGTAATGGGAAACTAATTGATTTGTATTTTAAAGCAGAAGAGTCACTGGCTGTTTGTAGTGCAGAGGGCTGTTTGACATTGAAGTGCAGAGTCTGGTAGCCAAGGGCTCTGACAAAGGAGGGAGCCAGGGAGAGCCCCAAGGTTGACCAGAAAATTATCCCTGTTCCCTTCCGACAGGCTAGTCTAGAAACTGTTAACTATTTCATCCTACCTAGCCTGTACATCATATCAAAACTAGATTTACGCAGCATTGTTTGAACTCAGCTTGAACATGGTCCAGCTGTGTGGCCCTCTAGTAGCAGCAGACTGGGTTGGTTCCTGTTGGTTCCTGGGGCCTTCCCCACCTTGCTGTGCTGGAAAGGGCTCTAGAGCTGAGACCTTCAATTTCCTGGGTAGTTTTTATTTATTGTATGCGTGGACCTGGCAGAACAGGCAGGTTCTCTACCTTTGAGGGATCAAGATGATGACCCAAGCTTGCCCTTCCTGTTGGTCCCACCTTTTAGAAACACGTTCTTACTTAATGGCTGACCTGCGATGGCTTAAGATATAGCAAGGTCTCAAGAAAAGCCAAGGGGGGAACTTTCTTTGTGAAATCTCCTGGGCTTAAGGACTCTCTCCTGGTCAGGGTTTCCATGCAAGAGGGTCACAAGGAGGGAGATCTGACAGCATGCTAATCTGGGGGCTTTGAAGACTTCGGGTTGCAGAGCTGCTCTGGATATGATGCTTCAAAACTAGCCAATTTAAAGAGGAGAGCAGAGAGGAAAGTCTAAGCTTTCTTAAGATTCTTCTCTCTGTAGTTTCTTCGTGGATGCGGAGTTCTTAGTGCAGTCACCATCATCTTGGGGGTCTGCAAAAAACCAGCAGCAACTTCACAGCAAGCCCTGCATCCAGGGAAGCGGTGTTGTATGTTGGGAAGGGTTCCCTCTGCCTATGGGAGTGCTCCCATGCTGTATTGCTTGTCCAAACAAACTTTGTGTGTTCACTAACGCCCTGCTCTCTCGGGTGCGTTTGCAGGCATACGCAGATTACATGGGCTTCATCCTCACTCTGAATGAAGGTGTCAAGGGCAAGAAGCTGACCTGCGAATACAAAGTCTCAGAGGTAGGAGGAGGGTCGGATCCTCTTGTTTCTCCTTTTTTAGTGCTTTTTCGGGACTCCATAGTGAATGTTTTCTAAGTGAGGAATGAATTGGCAGCTTATCTGGGGGCCAGGGAGAATAAATGCATTTGGGCTATGCATGGAGATATGAGCTTCAGCCCGCAGTGCTTCCTCCAGGATGCGGAGGCTCTGTGCTTGCCTGCTGGATGAGAAATCAAGCAAGTTGCAAGCAGACAGAAGCTGAGGATGAAGAGGAAGATGCAGAAAGAATGTGTTTTGGCTCTGCTCTTACAGTCTGGCTTTGACCAGTGATGCCTTTTGAAGATATGGCATTACCTGTCAGCTAGAACCAAAAGGCTGAGACCTCTGTACTGTTCCTGCTTCTGCTACTGCCTTTCTGTGTGACCTTGGACAAGTCACTTATCTCCCTGTGCTTGGGCTTCCTCCTTACTCATGGTGCTGATCTCCTGGGCTCAGGCTTTAGTGGAGTTGTGCTGAGATATGTCTTGACAGCATCAGTGGGTGTGAGCTTGAGGCCTGCCCTTGGTTGGGCTTGCCTTTGCCAAATGTGCTCAGAGTTACAGAGGTCTGAGGAGGGCAAAGCTGAAGTGGGTCAGAGCAGTAAGTTTAGCCTATGGGGCAGGATCGCTTGTTCTGAGGCATTTGCAGAAATGGTCTTTTATTCTCTTGCGTCAATGTGACTGTCACCTGGCTCTGTCTGGTGCCATGACTGGTTTTAATGCCTGTTCACCTTACCAGGCCTTAGTCAAAGGAGGCAGAGACCTGTCAGCATGGCAGGATTGTTAGGAGCCAGAGCTGGGCTACAGAGTGAAGTCGGAGGGGAAAAAGCAGCCTTCCTCACTGGCATTATTGCACGATCTCAGCTACGTTTTCTTCTTGAGGTCATCCTGAGTGTTGCAGTGATCTGCAGTGAACATGCTGCCCGCCAGCTTTGCTTCCATGTTGCAGGCTGAATTGTTCTGCCTTGTTCTGCATTGCAACAAGGAGATTCTTGGGTGTCTTTTTGCTCTTCAAACTTATTGCTGCTGTGCAAGAAAGCTGGGAATGGTCTGTTTAAAGACGATTTGGACAGAATGGGAAGCAGATGGGCCCTGCCTGTTGACAGCTTCATTCTGGTGTGGAAAGGCAGCCTACAATGATCTTTAACCTAGTCCTTCATGTCTGAAAGAGGCATGTTAAGTCCAACCTTCCCTTCAAGGAGCAAGTGTGTGAATGAGAAAGTTGCTTGTAGTTCACAGAGGGGATCAGGGATAATGAATCCCTCTCTCTAACACGCTTTCTGTCTACCTTTTGTCCCTTCAATCCACTAGAATTTGCTGGCCTGAGATGCTGCCTTTGAACGCCGCTCTTTCAACTGTTTGTATTTCTGCTTTGAGTTTTGTTTTTGTCATTATCTCCCTCATTCACAGTCATTCACAGATGAGTTATAGGGAAACAGGGCATGAAAAAGGAGCAAAACAAAGAAGAGGGGGAAAAAAAAAGCCCTCTTCCTCCAACTCCTTTGAGCTGCAGGCTGTCTCGGAGAAGCTGTGTTAGGGCTGCGTCCATGCAGCAGATCCCTCTTGGAATGAATATGTTCCATCTGCGGTCCCAGTACAGGTGATGGTCAGACGTGATCCTGACCTCCTGGGAAGTGGCAGGGAACGTGTCTCATTCCCCTCCCACTGCGGAGAGCAGAAACCTGTGACTTAAGGCACAGGTGGAGCGTCCCCTGGGTCGCCTTGTTGATGAGATTGCCTGTTCACAAGGGTTCGTTTGTAGATCAAACTGCTTATCTTTGCTTTTAAAGGCTCAGCCTCTTGTGGCCTCTGCTTGCATCTCTGCTCTGCTTTCTTCTCTTTTGCTGTACCTGCTGCTGATGTGCTTTTATGCCGTCCCATTTTCCTCCGTGATCAAATGCTGGAGACGCCTTCCCTCTGCAAATGACCTCCTGGAATCCTTTCAGCTGGATGCATATCCTCTTTGTGACTTAGTGGTGTTGCTTTGCCAAAGAAGAAAGAAAGTATGGTCTGCTCTGCTTTGAGAGAGCTGCCCTAATGGTTTCTAGAGTAGTGTGTGTCAATTCCAAGCTGTCCAGTCAAGTGAGGGCTGGATCCTGTGGGGCCGAGCTCCTTCTGAGAATTGCTGAGCTCGCTCTGCTCTTACTGAAAATGGACAACTTGTCGGGGGCTGAGCTGCTTGCTTGGCTCTGGTTGGCTTATCAGGGAGCCCTATTGCATGGAGCTGTCTGAAGCCTGGCTGGAGGCATCTGACAAGTAGTGATAGCTGAACAGTTGTTCAGGGCTCCAGTGTGGCCCCTGTGTCTGGCACAAGGTTGCATGACTGATAGGCTGTGGCCTGCCTTCCCCTCCTGGAGGGAGTGCTTTCACACGGCGATCTGTGCAGCGACTGCTGGGGCTGCAGCCTGGGCCGCTTCTGCTAAGCACTGACTGATCCAAGGAGCAGTGCAGCAATGAGGTTACTTCAGCCGTGCAAGGAACAGACCTTCCCTTTAAACAGCCTGCTTCCCAGAGGCACTGGGGAAACTGGTTGTCCTTGTGGCTTGCTCTGGTTCTAGGAGGGAAGCAGCAAGTGCCCCAATTTCAGCAGCTTCCTCTCTGGTGGGGGTTGAGGACCCCAAGGGGGCAGGCTTGGTCCCTGCAGGCAGTGCTGCCTGGTGATGTCATCTCAGCACCTCTGTGTGCCTGGCCCCTGCTCTTGAGAGATGCTGTCAGGTCTCTGCCCTCTAGGAGACTTTGGGGTTTGCCTTTGGGACCGGCAGCAGGCTCGGGGTCAAGGGGACGCAAAATCAGCACAACAGTAGGAGCAAGGAGAGTGGGAGGGCTGCCCTTGCTTTGATCACTGGAAAGGTAAAGCAAAAGTAGCTCCAAAACCTGACCAGGCAAGACAGGGCTGCAGTGGTGCTGATGGTCGTGTCCCCGTAAGCTCTGCTCTTCTCCCCCTGCTCCCTGGCTGGGGTCAGCCCTGGCTGCACGAATTTCCTCTGCTGGACAATGGGAAGCTGCTTCTTTTAATAACCCCCTTTTCAAAGGGCCTCGAGCCCAAAACAAGCCACATCTCTTTAATTATTTATTGGCATGGCTGAGCCGGCAGCTGGGTCCTGCTCTCCCGTGTTCAGCGGGGCTGGGCTTTTTAATCCCTTTAAAGTGAGCAAGCGAGCGGGGAAGGGGAGGTGCGACTCTCCCTCGCGCTCCCCAAGGCCTGCAGGCAGATCTGGGGAGGGGGAAGGAGGCAGCTCTTGCCAGCCATTTATCGAGGCAGCACGGAGCGCTCGGTGAGAGGGGTTTGAAATACAGGAGCTGCTCATAATGAGCTGCTGCTGCTGCTGCTGCCGGGGGATAAATCACCAGCGCGATTTAATTATTTAATACAACCCAGTGCTGAGGACGCTGTCGCTTAATTGGAGGGGAGCGCAGTAGCCAGGCAGGGGTGGAGCTGACTCCAAACTTGACCTGCAGTGGGGAGATGCTGGGTTTGTGCAGCATGTGGGGCAGCAGGGAGCCGAAACCGAGGGGGTTGCGCTGCCTCGCTCTGCACAAATCCTGGACGCCAGCTGGTTACTGATTCCAGCTTGCACCCTCACAAGGGCACCCAGTGCTTCTGGCCTGCTGCCTCCCTTGGCACACCTGCGCTTGGGGTCCTTCATGTTCCTGGTGTGCTTGAGTCCCAGCCTCTGTCCCAGCCTGTAGCCTGCTCGACAGCCAGGTTGCCGAGATCCCTCTGGAGTGGGTGGATCTCTCCCCTGGCTGATCCCTGCTCCTGCTGTGCTTTACCCTCACCACATCCTCAGCTTCCAAGGAGCTGCTGTCTGTGCAGGAGGCTGAGCTTGCTACGAGACCCTTCCTCTCTGTCTTCCTGGGAGCAGAGGTGATGGGGAGCAATTTGTGGCTGGTTCAGCAGCAGCATGGCTCTGCCTTGTCTGTCTCTCCTCCCCCGCCCCCTTCAAGTGGCACTTCAAGGGCTAGAAACTTGCTGGGCTCGGCTTTTTCCTTGTCCTCCCGGCAGGCAGCATGAAGAATTGAACCACAGCCCAGGAGACCAGCCAGCTTCACACGGTCAATGCCTCCAGCAAAGTCAAACGAGCCTCCGTTTCTGCTGTCCTTTTTGTCCCCTTGATGGAGGAATCCCCTCTCGAGACAGTGGAGCCTACGTTGCCTAGGGCCTGGCCAGCTGCTGCAGCGGCTGATGGCTCTCCAGCTCCTTCGAGTCAGGCGAGGCGAATCCCAGACCCTCTGGCCTGCTTGACTGCTTGTCGGCAGAGCCTCCTAAAACTGCTAGGAGCTGCTTGAAGTGCTGCCTCTGGTTTGAATGCTGATCTTGCTGTGGTACCTCCTCTTAGCACATGGTGCTATAGCTGGTCCCCAGCTGTATGGGCAAGGCAGGAGCCAATCCTGGTAGTGACAGTAGAGCTTGAGATGCTGTGCTGTGTGGCCTATTGCTCTCCGCACCTCCCCTCTTCTTTTTCTTCGTGGCTATGGCAGTGCCTCTTCCCGATTGTGCCTCTCCTACATCCTACACGGGCTCCTCACTTCTTCTGGCACTGGGGGGGGGGGGGGAGCCAGGAAAGATAGCTTTGTTGTCTTGCTGTTTCCTTTGTCTTCCCATCAGCTTTGTGGTCTTACTGGGGCATTTCCCGAGGTCCGCATAGTTCTTATCTTTGCTCTGATGAGACCACTGGTGGGTAAACCAGGCTGTCTCTTCCTAGGGATGCGTTGTATGTTGTCTACACATATTGGCTAGGTGTCCCGTGCACTTGTGCTCTAACACTGGGTTGGAGCCCGCTTAGCGGTCTAGCTGGTACAAGTTTGAAGCAACGGGAATCATGCTAAAAAGGTTGAATTGAGGTTAGGCCCTGCTGTATGAGGTGCTGTACAAACACTAAGACCATCTCTGTTAGTCCTGGCTCCTAAGAGACACCTCAGGACAAAGATTAGAGGCCCTGAGAAGGGACGTATATGTGCAAGATCGCATTACTAGCCACCGATGAGGATAAACTATAAGTGCTGTGCTGTATCCCATGGGACGTATAGGACCGTAAAGATGCAGCTCCTCAGTTTTGTGTTGGAGATGTCTGTTAGGTAACACTTTGTCTGCCCCTGCTTCTCAGTCCTGTATGTCCTACACCGAGGAGCTTGCTTTAGCGCTTCTGCTAGAGGTTTTAGAGTATGGTGCTGTTGCAGCTCATGAAAGGCTGCGTGGGCTACTGGAGAGCCTACCTCAGGCTGCGTCTTGTATTAGACTGGTCTTCTGAGGGAAGGGAGGTTTGGCCTGTCCCCTCTGCATTTCAGGGAGGATTGGTACGTCCTGTTCCTACTGTCCACCCTTGGGAAGAATGGCGTTGGCTTTAATGACCCCAGTCCAGGGCAAGGATATCAGAGCCTGAGGGACTGCTCTGTTTTGTGTCACTGTGACCCCTCATCTTCTTTGTCTCCATAGCCCATTGAAAAGCTGGTGGCTCTTCTGAACACCCTCGACAGATGGATCGATGAAACTCCACCAGTGGATCAACCATCTCGCTTTGGGAACAAAGCCTTCAGGACCTGGTATGCCAAACTAGATCAGGTGAGCATGTCTTTCACGCATACTGCCAAGTGCAGCTTCTACAGAAAAGCAGTGTGTCCAGCCAGCAGTGGTAGCAGAATGGCTGCATCCCTCTGTGGTAGCCAGGCAGTCTGCAGAGCAGTTGCACAATCTCTGATAAGTAGCGGAGTGATCCACCTCTTGATAGACATCACTTATTCCTGAGCTGGTGCTATCTTTACCTCTTATGAGAGCAGAGGCTCCATGTAAATGCTCTTGGCTGGGTTACCAAGCTCTGAACGTCATTCCAAGGAACTCCTTTGCTATAACCGCTCACTGTGTCTGCTAGCTGATGGTGACACAGAAGATCAGAGGAAGGTTGTGAAACTGCCTGACTTGCTTCAGCTCAGAGCACTTGCCCTGCACCGAGCTCTGGAGGTGGCAGAGGCAGAGTCCAGGCAACAATGTGCTTGTGGGTGGTCTGCTGCTCTTTCATCCTTGAGATGACTCGGTGGGTACCTGGGCTGATGTGCCTGGATGCTGAAGTCCTTTTTTCCCTGCACGCTGCATGTGTCCCCAGTAAGCATCAGGAGAAGCTCTCCCCTAATTGCTCTATGGAGGTGTCCTCTCCAATAGGAGAGTTCTCTCCTCTGTCAGGCTGGCCCTGGGTGCTGTAGGAGTGCACCAGTGCAACTCCCCCTCTGCCTTGCTGTGCAACGCTTTGTATGAGCAGAGGATGTCTTGCTCCTGGGGACTGCGGCAGATCTGTGCTTGCTGAGGGGAGTCTTTTATGTCTTTCAGGAAGCAGAAAAGTTGGTGGCAACGGTGATCCCCAAGCATCTGGCTGATGCTGCACCAGAGGTAGCTGTGTACCTGAAGGAATCCGTGGGGAACTCCACCCGCATTGACTATGGCACAGGTACCTTGGCACGCAGGCTGCCCGAAGTTGGACTCCCTAGGGTAGCTGCCCTTTGGAGCCTGATGCTGGGTTTATTGAAATACATTATAGCCACTGTTTTTCGTGTCAACTTGATATAAAGGCCAGAAGTTGCCCACCTTCCTTCCTGGGCCTCCTCACCCTAAGGCCAGTGTGGGCTTCTGACTAAAGAGGCTGCGCTAGAGCTATGACACCCTTCTCGTGCCTCCTCCAAAGACCTCAAAGTGAAGTTTGAATCAAGCTTTGCAAGCCATTCTGGCGTGAACTTTGGTAGCTGCTTTATCACATATAGCAGTACTGCACGGCTGATCTGCAATAGGCAGTTTGGAGGGAGAAAATGTAATTGCTTGAGTTAGAACTAGAGTGGGAAACAAATTTGTGTTCAGCGGGAAGTAGCTTGAGTTCTGATGTTTCCTTTGAGTGGTGTCACTGCTTAAATAGGGGCTTTAAAATCTGAATGCAGACGCGTTTTTTACCTAAGAAAATACGGAATTGCAGGCTGGGGTAACCACAGTGGTTTTAGTTAGATGTAAATCCAGAGCAGTCATTGTGAAACCACATGGTTACTCCAAGAAGGGTGCTGAGAAGGATGTCCTCACCAAAAGGCAGGAGAGTGGGACACTGCGGGAGCAAGGAAACATGACTTTGGAAATGGGTGAAAGGATGAAGCGCAGAGGCTGAGCAGTGCCTTGCCGGGAGAGCTACAGCTCGCTGGCACCAGGGGGAGATGTTGTCCTTGGAATGGGACCTAGTGGCTAGGATTTTGTCGGGTCAGGGAATAAAATTCAGTCTTTCCTCCCCTCCTGTGTGTCCTCAGCCAGGGGCCCATGTCTTAGATCCCAGTGGCTAGACCGCAGGTGCGCTTTGTTTCTAAACGGGCAACTATCTTTCTTTATAGAGTGAAGCTGCTTATCTTGTACTCTCCCTTGTTCTATGGTCCCTTCCACTAAAGGACATTGCTCTGTTTTTGGTGGTTGCTTTTTTTTCTCCTTGCTGTTGACTGGAGGACAGAACTGCAGAGCCCCAGCCGCTGATCCCACTGCCTTCTGGGAGGGACTGCTCCCAGCACTGGCGTGGTGTCTGCATCCTTCTGACACAGAGGTCTTTCTGAAGCGGGAGGGAATCTGTTTACTTGCAGGTGTGAGGTTCTCCCGCATCCCCAGCGCAGGTGGTTCTGCAGTGCTCCACTTCCCCTGCTATGCTGAGCTCCTGGGAAAGGCCCTGCCTTGCTCCCAGCACACCCAATGTTGGAGCTACTTTTCCTCAAAAACTATCCTCTTTCTTTCCTGGAGTTAATAGTCATCTTGCAAATGTCTAGAAAGCACTTTGGCTGGGTATTGTGTGGGGATGAAATGTTCTTGACTCAAGTCGCTAATAGGCAGCGCCTTAGGGACAGCTGGCTGGGGCTTTTGCCCTGGGAATGTGGCTGTTGTGGTTTCTAAAGAGCCACTGTGGTGCCTGCACAAAGTTTGTCCCAGGGACTGGAAACACCTGTGTCATGTCTCTTCATCTTTTTTAACTTCAGGGCACGAAGCTGCATTTGCGGCCTTTCTCTGTTGCCTCTGCAAAATCGGTGTTCTCAGAGTGGATGACCAGATGGCCATTGTCTTTAAAGTGTTTAACAGGTGAGATAATGGGAAGAGAAGGGCTGGAAGCACTGGGCCATTTGGGGTCAGATCTGACAGTGGCCCTTCCAGCTGTCTGAGATGTGTAAGATGTTACCACCTGTTCCGTACCTAAGTTTCTTCCTGTAGTCTGGGCAGACTGTGCGCCCTTTCTCCCCCCATCAGCATCCATTTGGAAATAAGAAATTGTATGAAGATCCTTCTCCTGGGGCATGATCTGGCAAAATCAAGGTCCTTCTGCGAAGGTGCTTGCATAATAGAGAACACGAGTGCTGAAGAGCTTGCTGGCCTAGGGAAGAAGGGCAGAGTAAGAAAACTGTGTTTGAATATAAATGTAGACAAATTAAAATTAGGCAGCAGATGTACTTTTTAATGGAACATATCGTTACCCATTGTGACTGTCTCCAAAGAGGTTGGTGGCACCTTGTCTATTAGAGGTTGGGTGTCTTTCTGGAAAGTTGTTCTAGTTGAATGCAAGATATCAAGCTCTGCAGAGGTATCTGGGTGAAGTTCTGTGGTTAGTGATAGACGGGAATGTCTGACCAGATGATCTAATGTCTCTTCAGGCATTAAAAAAAAAAAAAATTATGAAACTAGCAGGCCTCCGCTGCTCCTTTAGATGTGTTTCCCGCCCAGGAGGTGGAGTTGATAGTGATGAAACCAGTGGAATGGGCATTTGGAGTCCGTCTAATCCCAGATGTAGCATTGTTTGGTGGCATGGAAGTGATTTCCCTCAGTGGTTCTTCCTTGCATTAATTTTCCACCTGAAATGATTTCCCTCAGTGGTTCTTCCTTGCATTAATTTTCCACTTGAAAATTGGAAGTGGCAGTTGCCATACGGTGGAAAGCCTTCTGAGCTCTTTTGGAAGTTATTGAAGGGAAGTATCAATATTCTCAAATAACAGTGGGAGTGGGGGAAGGTCTGCACCAACATAAGACACTGTGGCTAATAAAAACCTCTGGCATTGCTTTCTTAGAGAATTCAGTCTGAAAAACAATTTAACCTGATCAGGCTCTTCTGTGGGGTCAAAAAAATGGGCTTGGGGCCATCTAAGAGTAGATGGTCTGTCTGTTTGAGTCTCCCTCTTGTTCCACAGAGGGAGAAGCCTAGATGTGGTGTCTGCAGTCCAAAAGCCTACCTGGTCTTCACTCTTCTTTCTTCCTTTTGTTTCAGGTACCTAGAAGTGATGCGGAAACTTCAGAAGACCTACAGGATGGAACCTGCTGGCAGCCAGGGTGTGTGGGGCTTGGACGACTTCCAATTTCTACCCTTCATATGGGGCAGTTCCCAACTAATAGGTAATAATAAAAGTCTTCTACTGTCCCAGCCTGCCCTCTCTCCTGTTTGTCTCGCTGGCAGGGATGATGAGGCTTGGCACTAATTTTTAAATATAAATAAGTCCAATTTATGTATAATACAGCAGAAGAGTTTGCTTGGGGCTCAAAAATTTTGTTCTCTGCTTTCCAAATAAAGCTGGTTGCTTAGGTTGGGAGATGGAAGGTTACCTTGTACAGTACATATGTCATTGCATACTTTGCAATGCTTGCTAGTTTTTTTTTTTTTAAAGGAGAATAGTGTTTTTGCTGCCGGAAGACACATTTTCCACCCCGGTGAGTTTACCTGTTGATGTTGTTGCTAAGGCACTGGAGTAGGAGCTGGGAGATGAGTTGGAAGGGAACAGCTCTGTGCTGACTTCTGAAAACCTCTGTTGGGAGGTTCATGTCTCTTGTGGAGGTGGGGCAGGACAAGACCTGACTGCTTGAATCCCCCCTCGGAAGAGGGGGTGCTATACAGGTTACTTTCGATATTCTTTTACTCTTTAGACCATCCAAATCTGGAGCCTCGGCACTTTGTCGATGAGAAGGTGGTAAATGAAAACCACAAGGACTTCATGTTCCTGGAGTGCATCCTCTTCATTACAGAGGTGAGGACTGGGAAGTTTGTCCCCCAGGGAAGTGCTCTTGCTATTAGACACTTGGCTTTGGCTGTGGCTTTCTCTTCCTTTGCCTTTTCTTCTCCTTTGCTTGCTTGTTTGCTCTCATGGAACTGCGTGGAGGAGCTGTTGTTGCATGTCTGAGGTGCTCTCCTTGAATGATTTGAGCAGGGATGTTGAGAGGAAAGTATAATTAAGCTAGATGGGCTGTGGATTGCTCTTGAAGGGAGTTCTAACAAGAGCAAACAAATAACCTTGGATCATCATTTGGATCAGTCAGTGGGAACTCGCATGGAGCAGACTGGTGCCTGCATGTGTGCTAGGAAGATAAAGCAGGAGCTGCAAAATGGCTGTGCTTGCCGAGATAACCTCCCTTCCCTCCAGCCGTTTGGCCCTCCCTTCCTTGCGGCAGGCTCCCAAACCTCCACACAACTTGGTGTCCTTCAGACCTGGCCAGACTCTGCCACGCAAGTTGCAAAAAATGTGCATTTCTGTAAACTCTTAAGAGGAGATGGTGCTGAGGTTACCCCAGCTGGCAGCACTATCAGGACCATATTTTTGCTCAAGGACTCTAGGGTCCCTGGGCGAGGGACTGGCGATACTCGATGTCCACAGGCAGCTTTTCTAAATGAGGGAGTTTGCAGCTTCCCGCCCTCTGCTGCAGTGAATGACCTGCCTGTTTGTACTGTCCCCCTTGCTGCAAGGTCTGGACAGGGAGAGCAAGAAGCACGTGCTCTGTTCTGGTGAGGGATTTCTTGTCTCTGGCAAGAAAGAGTTGATGTGATGCATTCTGAAGGATAGAGTGCAGTTCTTCCCCTTTGTTCTGTTTGCTTTTTCCCTTCCTCGTCTCCCTAAATTGGTGATGAGATGAGAAGGGAGGTTACAGAATATGAATTTAGCCTTTCATGTCGAAAGTTTTCAGAGGAGCCTTTGGCCCAAACCCCAGGAGGTGCTGAGTCAAGTCCTACTGAATTTGGTACAGTTTGTTCGTACCTAGCAGCTCATAGGATTTAACTCTGTATGCAGAGTTAAATTGTGCCGTGGGTAGTAAAGAGGGGCTGGCTGAAGAGACAAAGATGAGGACAGGAAATCTGTTCTTGCTTCATCCTCACTGGGAGCAGGAGCCAAGACGCTTTAAGATTTATTTTAATTTGGGGCTGTGTAATATACTTACAGTGCACTACCCTGAAAAATACAAATCTTGTGACACTTTGTGGAAAATTCTGCAGTATACAGATGAGACGTAACATTTAAAATCCACAGCCACATACTGCTTCTAGTCGCTGCTTTTGCCTGCAGAAAGTTAGCTTTTTGGTAGGCGTTTTTAATATGTGATTTCACTTCTTTTTCTATGCATTTATTCGTGAGTAATAGTGGAATCTAGTTCTTCAGTTGAGCTGCCCAGTGCCACCTGGTGGTAGGACAACCCACTCTTGCTCCCTCCTAGTGCGAGCTGCTAAAGAATTGGAACAACCTGGATTATCCAATGCAGGATGTTTCCAACCTGTTTTCATGGGAATACGGCTCCCTTTTTTAAAGATTTTTGCTTTCAAAATTTGATTTTTCTCTCTCGAATGCTGGAAAAGGTTGTTGCTGCCACTAGGGGGGGCTGAGACAGCCTCTAATGCCTCCTTTCTCTCCAAAATCAACGACGACACAAACAAAATATCACGGAAAAAAGATAGAAGGGGTTAAAAGACTTTAATAAATTAAGAATTTTTTTCTGAGCTTTTCAGTTGGAAGCTCCCCTTCTTTAAAGGTGTTAGTTAAACAGAGAGCAAACACCGCAACAGTTCCTACACTGGGTTTAGTACGTCTTACTGACATGATCTTACATGACTTACGTGACAAGAGCAGATCTTGTTTCAGCAAACTGCAGCCAAGGTGGGTTATTTTCTTTTAATCAAGAGAATATTCTCTTGAGCGCATATTTTTCTCAGCCTCTGGGTGACGTTTCAGGGATGTGAATCTACAGTGTCGTGGTGTTTGCCACGTGTATATTTAAACCTCAGTCTCTTAAAGTAACAGCGAGATGATGTCCAGTCTGAACCCACTGAAACATTCCCCTTAGAGCACCACCCTGCGCCGCACGCAGACGCGGCAGCAAGTCTTACGTGAGCTGGCCTGCTGTTGGGAAATCTGTAAGGTGGTTTTAGACCTGAATGTTTGATTTTTTTGAATAGGATGAAGTTTACTGAGCTGGCCGGGGTTTGGGCTGTTGCCCCCACCTCCTGTCGCCGTGTTTTGCCCAAGCGTGCTCTGGGGCAGAGTGCCGGGGCGTTGTGGTATTCCTAGATACGCGGATGAGAATGGTTTGGGACCGTGTCCGCAGTGCCTGATGCAATAGGAGCTGTGAACGGAGCTGCCGTGCTGGCAGTAACGGGAGGGTTATGTGCATTTCCATACTGTAAACGTGAAAGAGAGGTGCTGGGGTACGGCCCGGTTGTCTCGCCGGCTCTGCGCGGGGGTTGCGTGATGGAGCAGTGAAAGCAGCCAGACGCTCGCTTTGAGCGGCCCTCTCTTGGAAGGAAGAAACGAGGATCAAAAGCAGCCTGCCCTTGAACCCACCGAAACCCAGGCTCGTTGGAAGCAACACCCTCCCGTCGGGATCCCCAGCGCTGGAGCGATCCCCTCGACCCCGCGATGCCGGGAGGCGGCGTGCCCGCAGGGGCCGGGGCGCCCGGCGGCCGTGTTGCTTTAAGAGCCAAGGGCAGGCAGCAAGAATTTCAGTTTCAATCTGGCTTCTAAATTTGGAGGTTTGGGAAGGGAGGGCTCGGATTTCGGCTGGAAGGGAAGGAGCTGACAGGAAAGCACTGCCTCAGCCGTCCCCCTCCCCCAGTTACTGACAGAGGAACCATTTACAAAAGGCTGATTCTCTTGGGAACGGAGAGGCAGGAACGCAGCGTCTGTGAGTAATTTCCTGCTCAATATGGCTGCTCTGACTCACTCCATTCCCCTGGGGTCACTGCGGGACTGCAGCGCTCTTGCCGTCTCTCTCTCTCGCTCTCTTTCTCTCTCCAGCTCGCTCCTTTTCTCCCTCTTCTCCCTTTGTGGCTGGAAGGAGCTAATTTTTCCCCTCTTTTGCCCCCCTTCGCCTCCCTCTCCGGTTTGAGACAATAGCAAAGGCGTCCCGTGCGGGGCGCCCCGGCTGAGGAAGGCCGCGGGTACGGCTGTGCCAGGTGCTGGCGGAGCCCGAGCCGTCGCCGGCTCGAGCGCGGGGCCGGGCCAGCGGCCTGCGAGCGCTGCGGCGCGATCTGCTCTCCCCTGCCCCAGCTCGGGAGGGGCGGAAAACGCCGAGCGCGGTGGCAGGGGCTGATCCGAGCTGCGCTCACGTGAAGGAGGGAAGGGCCGGGGATGCCGGAGGCAGGTTTGCCGCTGAAGCGCGCGCAGCCAGCTCTGCCGTGCACGGGAGATGTTTTGTACAAACCGCCTGGCGGCGAGTTCGCCGGCACGCGAGACTTGGCCCTGCGCTCTCGGCCACGGTGCAGCGCCCCGTCGGCATGCGTGTCCCCCCCCCCGCCCCCCCTGCCACGTGCACCCTCCAGCTCAGGTGCCCGCCACCGCCAAACCCTTGTGCTTAATAACGCACCGGCTCTGTGGGACAGCGTTATGCTTTGTGTGTCTGTGCGTTTCATCTTGTGTCTGCAAGGAAAACGCAGCCGGCGGAGGGGAGCAGGAACGGCTTAGCCGCTCATCAGTCATTCGCCAGCTCGCAAGGGCTGCAGAGGGGAAGCAGAGACGGGGCTGCGCTCTCCTTGCAGCTGCTCAGAGCAGGCAGATCTACAGACCCGCTACCCACAATGCTCCAGCCCCGAGGTCAGCGGGCTCGAAGCGTGTCCTCTGAGCAGCGTTTTCCCCCTCTTTTCCTCCTCTTCTGCTTTCTTTGTTGCAGACTGATGCCACGCAGACCTTGCAGAAGGGCAGCAGCAGTTTCCCAAAGCGGATTCATCGGCCTTTCTTCCTTTCTAGCAGACAGAGATCTGGTTTTGAAGCTCTTTTCCCACCCTCGCTCTAGGCCTGTGCGCTCACGGAGGGAAGGAGTTAGTTTAAACCCCAGCCTGAGCCGAGACCGGGAGTCCAAGAGATTCCTGTCTCCCCACGCTCCTTTTTAGTGTGAGCTTCGGCCTTGTGGTTTCTGATGTCATGGGAAATTTGCTCAGTTGGAGTCGCTGCATTATATTTCTTTTTCTCCCTGAGGGTCTGTTTTTGTTCATGGAGGAGAGGAGAGGCAGCTACCCAGGGAATCTACATGCAACTATCCATGACTGCAGCTTTCTCCCCTGCCTTCCCTCCTCTAAACCCCTCTCCCTGGGAGGAGAAAGGCTGGAGTTTAGGAAAAAAGAAAAGAAAAAAATCAGTGTCTGCTGCAAGCTGGCGACTCACAGCTCTGGAGACTGTTTGGAAAGCGGGACTTGAGCATGGCCCCCGTCCCCTCCGCTCCTGCCTCCCCCGCAGCCCTCCTTTGCTCGAGGCAGGTGCAGAGTGGGCTGCGGACACTGGAGCTGCTGCCAACCTGCGCTGCCCTCTGTATTCAGGGGAGGCAGCAGCGGTTGTCACTGCTGCTTGTTGTTGATCTGAATGGGGAATGAGTCATTTTCTTGGAAAGCCCAGCAGTGCTGCACTGGGAGGTTTCTGGGTAGAATAGGAACAGCATTGAGCCAAGTTTTACTGTGTGTGTTGGGGGGGGTGGAATGGGACTTACGGGGAGTTTTTTAATGCAATCATTAAAAGGGAGGTGTGTAGAGGGAGATGTGATTAGAAGAAAAGCGTGGCAAGAAAAGGCTTAACATCATCAGGGAGAGGGGAGCTGAATTGCCCCTACTTGATGTGATGTGGCTGCTGCAGGATGCAATGCAGAAGGACGGAGGGAGGGGAAGGCGCAGCGAGGTGGTTGCTGCGTGGGTCACGGCGCCTGGTGGGAATGTTTGCTTGGAGAGAGTGTGATCGTGAGTCACTGCCGGTACGCAAACTTCCTGGCTGGCCGAGCTCCCTCATCCCCTCTCTGGATCTCTTTCAGATGAAGACGGGCCCCTTTGCTGAGCACTCCAACCAGCTCTGGAACATCAGCGCCGTACCTTCCTGGTCCAAGGTGAACCAGGGCCTCGTCCGCATGTACAAGGCAGAGGTGAGCACTGTGGGCAGTGGGAGGCTGAGTCAGTCTTGCCTGCTTGGCTGCATGACTCCTCCCTTCCACTTCAGTGCAGATCAGCTCTTCTGCTGCCTGCATGTCTGCTCCTTGGCCTGGGATTCCTTTCACAGCCAGTTGCTGGCCCTTGCTGAACGTGGCTCGGGTGCCCTTGGCTTGCATCCCATGCGGGCGCTGCTGGCTGGAAGGAGGCTCCTGCCTGCCTGATGTTTGCCCCCAGACCAGTCCCTGAACTGTCCCTTCCTTGCAGACGTGACTTTGCCATTGCTCGTCTTTCCATTATGAAAGTTGCAGGTGCCTGAATTAGAGCCAATGTCTTGACATGTTTGTCTTTCTGGTCCCTGCACTGCTATTGCTCCAACTTGAGGCAAATTGGTTTAAATTCTCATTCCTTGTTTCAAGAAACTCAGAGCAGCCTGAACACTTCCTACGAACCTCATCTTGCTGCGAGTCCTGTCTGCGCAGCATGCTGGGCAGCCAAGGCCATGGCTATCTTCCTCAGCTTGGCCAGCCTCCATCCACCAGAGCTCTGCTGGCGCTGCCCCAAAAGGCTTTCCTGGTGAACCCTGACCTGGGGAACTGAGTAGTTTTGGCTGTCCCTTATCTCTCCTTCCTGCTAGAGCTAACCCTGAACTTGAGGAAGCAGGACAGGAACTGCCACATCTGGCCCTCCTGAGGGAGCTGGCTGAGAGGCAGCATCTCTTGCTGGGAAGGCCAGAGCCGTACTGGCTCTGCAGGGCGATGCCGGCTGAGCTAGATGCCTCTGGAGGAGCAAGGACAGCCCAGCTGCCTAGCCCTGGAGGCGTGCCGGTCCCACCACATAGGGCTTGAAAGTGTTAATCCTATGCCCTGTGGTCCCTGGTCAAGGCAGCCATGCTCCTAGTGCTGAGCCATAAGGCAGAGGCTTGGCGGGCAGCTCCGCTCCGGCCCAGCGCACAAAGGGGTTAACTGAGCCGAAATGGTGCGCTCCCTCCCCCACCCCTTCCTCTGCACTTCACATCCTGTGTTTAGGTTCCAGGCCACATACCTCTCTAATCTGCGAGGTGTCACTCCCAGGCCCGCCGGCTCCTTCCGCCCCCAGCTCAGCTTTCCTCCAGCAGCCTCCAACCAGCGAGCCAGGCTGGGGGTCGTCCCCTGCAGCTTCTCAGCCGGGGTCCTCTGTGCTGCCCTTCCACGTCTGCCCTGGGCCAGAGCTCTATCACTAAGGCTGGAGATGCTGCCTGTTGGGAAACCCCAGGTTGGACACTCTGGTGTGGGAGCTGGGGGGGTGTGGAGGGAAAATCCCAGCCCCGAGAGTGCTATTAAAGTCAAATATAGGTCCACTAACCCCTAGAGCGTGAGCGAGACCTACTGCTGCCTCGACACCCCTGCCTTGGTTGTCTGTTGTCTTTGGACTGGTTCCTTCTAGTGCTGTTCAGGTGCTCCGGCCTGGCAGCCCACGTGCCCTGTACCATATGGGTGCTCCTGCCTTGTGCACCATGTACTCTACAGGAGGTGACGTGCCCACAGTGCATTGTGCGTGTCTGCTTGCATCTTGGGGCCGCCATGTTCTGGCAGATCCACCTGGCCTCCTAGGAACAGCACAGCCCTGGGGTACTCTGGAGAGGATTATAATATGTATTTCCTCTCCTGGGAGAAGCTCTGGCCAAGCTCAGGTGCACCCAAGGCTCCAGCATTGGCTGTTTTTATGACATGGTTTTCTCTGGAGACCTTGACCTCTTCTAAATAGCAGGTGACATTCTGCATGGAACTTCTGGATCTAATACTGGTGGGTTTCTAGAAGTATCTAGGGAAGTAGCTGTGTCTGGGGAAGAACGCAAAAGCTGCTAGGAAGGACACTAACGTAGGCTAAGGGGCAGAAACTATTGAGTACAGCCAAAACTGCTGCACGACTAAATTTAGCTTTTTGCTCAAAGAATGTTTGCAGATCTTAGAGGAATATTAGTCTCATTTCCTAAGCACGTGGCTCTTGCACAGCAAAGTGCTCTCCTCACACTGCACTGTGCCTCTGCTCGTCTGGATGGGGAGAGGAGAGAGGGACTCTTGCTGAGGAGTCGGCACTGGTTCCTTGTATCCATTCTGGAGAGTCTCCCACCCCACGGCTGACTCATGTGGTTCTTGCTAGCCTGGGAGATGAGAGAAGCATGGAGATGGCAGTGTGGTTGGGCAGAGCTTTTTGTTACGGTGTGCAGTTTTGTTATGACCTTGCAGTTTCGATCAACACATTTGCAACTAAGGGATCTTTTTGCATGATGTTTTGGGAAGGACCTGATGTTTGGGAATTGCTGAAGCTTCTTTCTTTGAAAACCGAATCCTTTTTGGGTGTGTCATGCTAGGCACCCCCAGTTGCTCTTGAAAATCTTGTCTATTTGCTACTGGCTCTTGAAGCGAGTTTCTGCCCGCTGTTCCCAGCTGTGTTGTCTTTGCCTTCTCAGTCTTTCTCCTATTAGCCACTGCCAACATTAGCAGAAGGTAAGTGAGCTAACAGCCCCCAACTGCTGACTTGGGTCTTCGTCCAGCTCAAGGCAGGCAGCTTCTGTTGACAGGGCCTGTGGCAGTAAGCAGGTTTGTGTCTATGCTGTTGCTTTTTGTCTGACTGGCTAGAGTGAGAACAAGATTCTCCCCCCTGCCCCTCCCTGCCTGTGTCTCTACCCTCTAATCACTTGTAATTAGATCAGATGAAATCAGACACCAGGATGGAGGCTTCGGCCAGTGATAATCCAGCTCCTTAACGCTTCTAGGGGTAACTGGGAAGTGTTTGGGGCCTGATGGTGCCGACTGTGACCAGGCTTGAGTGGAGCCATCAGGGCAAAGGGGTCACTCAGTAGAAGCTGTCCAGGAGAAATCGAATGTTTGCTTGCAATCAGCTCTCACTTGGTAGAAGTGGGGCAGTTCCCAGGCTTGGTTTGTTTAAAAAGCAGTCCGGCCACTTTGTCTCTTCTCTGTCCCCTCAGTGGGATGACTTTAGGCAGCCAATGCAAAGCCCGGGTGAGTCCGTGTGACTGACTAGGAGCTCTTGTCTGGATCCAGGCACCGAGGCTGCTTGCTGCAAGGTCTGTGGATGGGCAGTAGATTGAAGACAATGTATGCTCTGCTCTGTATGTTTATGAAATCTCGTATGTGTCTATTTATAATGTAAATACAATGGGCGAAGAAGAGTTCCTTTGGAAGTGCAAGGGCTTTTCTTATTCTCTCCGTCAAAGGCAAGCGAAGAAGTCGACAGAATGGAGTGTGGTTAAAGCAGTAGCCTTGATGTTTTCCCCTGAGCCTGCTTCTGAGTCTCCTGACCTTTCCTTCTCTGTTGCAGTCAGACAAGAAATACTTTCCATTGTAGCTAATCTAGGCCCAGTTCCGTCTTTAAAGGTTGGACTTGATGCTTGAATCTAGCTCCCCAGTTGAGTCCTCTGCTTTCAGCAGAATAGGAATGACGAGGAGAAAAGAATAAGCCTTTCCCCTCCAGATGCATCAAGTTAGTGATGCATCAGTTTCACCTACAGGTGATGGGAGAAGGATCCTGTTTCTTGGCACCTCTAATAATCCAGTAAATTTGTGCTAGTCCTGCTGGATATAGGAGGAGAAGTTTCTCTCTTTGTCTCTTCTTGCGCCATCAATGTGTTTGCTGGAATGGATACCAGTTCTTCCCAGTGGTGGTACAGATGTTTCGTTAGGAGCCCAAACCAGTCCAGCCTTCCATGGGACTTCTTGGAGCTAGTTGGGATGCCGTTTCTAGCTGTCAATATCTCAAATATTCATTTCTCCCCATCCTTCCTTCCTGCCACTGTGTTCCAACACTGCATCCTCTGAGGGTTCCTCTAACAGTGGTTGTGCTGGGAGATGGTGGATGCTCTGCCCGTGCACTGGGAAGCTTTGAAGGTGATGTGCCCTAGTGGGTATGGGACTTCCTTCTTTTTGATGCCTTGCCCTGGAGGTTTTCTACGTAGCTCTTTCTCTACATAGCTCAGGAAGGGGTGCAGCCATGCTATGCTTTCTCCATCACCAAACTTGTTTTGACTCCAGAATGCTTGCAAGCAGTTCAGTTGTGCTGGAAGTTGCCTGACCTCTGGCTCGAACTGGAACGCCACGGGCCTGGGCTTCTGAGCGCAAATCCCGCTGCTTCCCTCTGACGCCAGCACGTGGGCAAACTGCCTGCCCGTGGCTGTGCCCTGCATTGGGGAGAAGGGCTGTCCACAGCACACCAGGTCCTCCCCATCCTTGGAGCCAGTGTCTTGGCACTTGCTAGGGTCTTCCCCCTGCAGCGGGTCCAGCTCGGCTTTGTGGAGGGTGCGAGGCTCTTCCCTGTGGAAAGGAGTGTTGTGGCTAATAGGTGGCTCTTGCCTCTCTTCAGTATGAAGGAATGGTGCTTTGAAAGAAGTGCCTGGAGGAACGGGCTGTGTAGCTCATCTGCAGAGCCTGCCCAGGAGGCTGTTGGTTACGGGCAGAAGCTGGTGTGGCCCTGACACCTTCCTGTGGCTGGAGCTGCAGCCAGTGGGGGACTGGAGGTGCCCGCCCAGTGCAGCAGGGAGTCTGCTGTGTCCCATCCTGTCCCATCCTGGCTCTTGGCAGATGCTGCTTGTGCCAAGGGCTTGCTGGGACTAGATGGACTCCGATGAATTATTTTTCTTACAGGTAGCTGCTGTGCTTTGATTGCTTGTACTTCATATCTCCTCTAGAATAGGACTCCCATAAGCAGGTCCATGCCTCAGCTGGCTCAGGGGAAAGGCTCTCCTCCCAAGATGCAGAGCACTTGTGTTTCTTTTCTCCCCGTCATACTGTGTCGTCTAGGGAGGCGGTGAGAAGGTGGCCGCAATCCTGTTAGCTGTGCCTTCAGGGCCCTTGTAGATGAGTCCCCATTGCAGCACGGTGAAGTGATCTACGACCCTCTTGTTTAGCACAAGGTCTCGCTGCTAAAGTAGGTGCTGTTAGTGAGATGTAGATAATTGATTGACATATGCACGTTGCTGAAGTTTGTGTGTCTGGAGCTGAGCCTGGATAGGCTGTTCTAGGCTCTGTATGGGTTTTGGGCAATCTGAATCTGCAATGATCCAAAAAACAGAACTTGAAGGGCTCTGCCAGTCATGTTCTGGCAAACTTTGATGTGCTTACAGACCGTAGTCACTGGCCTTCCTGCCCTGATGGAAAGGCGCGCAGGAGGGGATGTATGCTCAGAGCCTGGCTCTTCTGGTGCAGAGCCCTGTCGTAGCTGAAATCCCTGGAGAAAGCAGCTCTGAGCTCAGCTGCCTTATAGCGGACATAAGCGTTTGATCTGTGGTCCACGCTCCCTCTATCCTGACTCTGCAACAGGGGTGGGAGTTTCAGGAGTGAAGGATAGCTGGGAAGGCAGATCCTGTCTTAAACTATGGCCGCCAAATCACTAGTGTTTCTTTATCAGAGACTTGAGAGTCTAGAACACAATTTGGGCAGTGCTTCATGGCTGCAACATGATGCCTCAAACCCAGAGCGTGGGCACCATCCTGGGGAAGGAGAGTCTTTTCCCAAGGGGGTTTCTGCCGTTCTCAAGGGGTGTGTAGGGTGAAGCTCTTCAAAGAGATCAGCTAAAGTTTACAATGAGAAGTGGCTGACGTAAACATATCTCCTCTGCTCATGCTCCAGGACTGAATTTCAGCAAGCGAAAGGCTGGAAGGGGATGGGGATACAAAGCATTACTGGGCTCAAGAGCCTGATGGAAGCTGGTGGTGAGAGACATCAGTTTGATCCCCCACGCAAGCCGCTGCTCTGCCTAAAGCTGAGCCGAGCTGTCCTGTGCTTGCTGCCTCCTGACCTTGGAGGCAGGATGTACTCTGACTGCGTGTTTAAGGTGGAAATGTCTCCTGAATTCACCCCTCTTTATCTCTCCTCCTGCAGTGCTTGGAGAAGTTTCCTGTGATCCAGCACTTTAAGTTCGGCAGCCTGCTCCCCATCCAGCCTGTGACGTCCTAACGAGGCCGCGGGAGGAGTCGAGGCAGCGGAGGCATAGCGCGGTGCTCTTCCTCCTCCCCTCACCCCCTCCTCATCACCTCGCCCGTCGCACAGCCCATTCATTCCTGCGCATCCTCATCGGCAACCACAAATCCAAAGCGCTTGTTGGCCTTGCACGGGAGATGGGACCGAGAGCGGCTCCTCCTGCACGTCCCCGCCACGGGGATCTCTCGCAAGCGACCAAGCCAGGGCTGTGCTTCTCCGCTCTGCTGCGGCAGCGGGGCTGCTGTCTACGGGTCTGGGCATGCAAACAGGGTTTGAGTAGGGGCTGCCTTGCGGGGAAGGCCCTCTGCCTTCCTTCCCGGGAGGAAGGGGGTGGGGAGGGGAGGAAGGCACGTGTGTATGTGTTGGGCAGTGGTAACTGCAATTTCCCGTTTGAATTTCACTGAAGTTTCCTGTTGCTGTTTGGTTTGGGAAACCACTGTGAGGGGTGAGGTGTGAGCCTGCACGTGTCTGCATGCAGCCGCCTTGGCTTGCACAGGGTGTTCTTAAAAGGGTAAAGGAAGTTGTAGGGAAGGTCTGTGGCTTGCTGGAAGCCCAGGGTGATATCTCTCTCTTATTCTGGGTAAAGAAAGCCATCTTCCCCCTCCCTCCACCTGCAAGGTTTCCTGAGTCTTCCTTTCACACCACCGCCTCTTCTCTAGGGTGAAGCTAGGAGCCTTGTGGGCCGCGGGGGTCTGAACTGGCTCCTCCGTAACTGGAGCCAAGGTCCCCAGAGGTCCCCGGCTCTGTGGGAACGGCAATGCAAAGGCACAGCTTGAGCGGAGCCTGCTCAGACTCCCTCCCCTCTGTAGTTAATGGGCACAAAACCTCACACGTTCATTCATTGCTGTTTAGGGATCAGCTGGGTCCAACCCGCCCTCTGCACTGCCCCTTTCCTTCTCGGTGCTTTGCTGCCCTGCGGCTGGGCTGGCCTCAATGGCGCGAGGGGACTGTGGCTGCTACCGCTTGGTCATAAATCGTAGCGACAGCCCCATAGCGAAGGGATTTTCCCACGAAGCAGCATGTTCCCCAGCCCTTTTACAGAGCATCCCCAGAGCAAAGGCAGCATGGGGGCAAGCATGCAGCATTAAGTATATTTATATAAGTGTGCTGGTAACAAAGCACATAAATAGCCCAGGACGGTGATTTACACCTGGAGAAATCTCTTTCCCTCCCTCCCTCATTGCCTGCTGGTGCTGCCATGCTGGACCTCAGACAGAGGGACCACAGGTCCAGTGCCACCAGCAGCAGCATCCAGAAGGCAGGTGAATGAATGGGGACATGATCCAGACCATATTGACACTAGTGCTAGGAGGGCAGAAGCAGTTGGTGGTGTTCAAGAGGAGCTATTGTGTCCGCGTGTCTGACCAAGGTGCTCTACAAGTTTCTGGCAGGAGGGGGGCTGTTTCCCTTTGGGATTCCCATGCTGGGTGTGCAGGGGAGAGGGCTCTGGCCCAGTGTTTGCTGGGTGTTGGGGACAGCCTGGATCCTTTCCCTGGCATTGCCCCAGGCCGCAGAGAGGGTGGTGGTGCTGCCTCCAGCCAGGCTGCTCAGCTTTCGCTGCTGCGCTGCTTTGCTGTTACTTTTTGGAAGAAAAAGCCTGTTTGCGTTTCTCTTTGTTTACAATTTTCTTGTTACCAGACCTAGCTGCTCCCTCTTATAAAGGTTCTCACAGATGCTCTGGGGAGGGAGAACAAGAAAAGCGTCTAAATTAAGAGGCAGTGAAATGCAGGTGTCCATAGAGCTAAAGCAGAGCTTTCCAGCACTGCTCCTTCCCTGTCTGCTCCATTGCTTGGCCCTGGGCTGTCTGTCATCTGTGTGGGACAGTGGCAAGATCTTTCTACTATCTGAAGCAACTTTATAAAACTGCATTTTAAATGAAAGTGAAGGAGACTCAAGTTAAGTCTTTACTCCTAAATCTTTAATGGGATGTGTTTGTCAACTCAGCTTTCCCAATAAATCCACTCTGGGAGTGCTGCTGGTTTGCTGGTTGGGGCCTGAGGAGTCCATTTCTGGTGGAGCTGTTCAGCAGCCACAACCTGGAGCAGGGAACTCGGGCTTCTCGAGCTGCCTCCCCTCTCTCTGCTGGTGGCTTTTGGCAAGTGCCACCCGGCTGCAAATGGCTGTACAGCATCTGCCGGCACTGGCTGAGCCAAAGCCTATGTTTCTCAAAGCTGCCCAGGGGCTGTGAACGCATCTCTCAGTAATTTTATGGAAATGGGGCTTCCATGTGAAAAGGTGGATGGAAATGTTGACGTGCACTTCCTAGATGCTGGGAGGGACACCCAGAATGTGAAACAGGGCACCAGAAAAAGGTAGGGAGGTGTTTCCTTCCACTGCGGCTGCACCCAGTGGGGGGTGTGTCCCTGGGCTTGGGACCTGTGCAGGAGGTGGGGAAGAGGTTCACGTGGAGCTCTGTTTCTTGCTTGCCTGAGTTTGCACGTTTGTCCCATTAGGGATTTTTGGACCTTAAGCAGTTAATTCTTGTTTGATTTGTATCAACCCGCTTGGGATCTGCCCCCTGTAGCGTGGCAGTGGGCTGCTTCCGTTCTTCTGACTCCCGCCAGCGTCCACTGCTGGCCTGCAGGGCTGTGCTCCTCTCCCAGTGGGTCCACACATGTAGCAGCACCCAGGGCTGCTCGATGTCTAAAGCAGCACTCCCCCACCTCCGACATTGTGGTTTTAATTAAAATCTCTGTTTTGCACCGGTGACTGTGTTGGTGTCTCTTGGCCTGCGCTTTGCTCCCACTTTGGGGCCCTTTGGGAGCGAAGCTGGTGGCTATAGCCTTTGGCAGGGGGGATAAGCTTTCCTGAGGCACTTGCCATGTTGGTAGTTGATCTTTTGCTGGCACGAAAATTGACTTGTTATTTAACTGCACGAAGCAAGTAGCTTCAGTCTATCCTTGTATCCTTGCTAGGTCTGTTTCTTACTGTCATATAATGTTTTATTTATTTCACTTCTTTGGTATGGCCAATCTCCCTCTTTCACAGCTTGGATCTGGCAGGTGGGTGATGTGTGAAGCCTGCTCCTAGGCCAGCAAATATCTCTTGAAGATCGGGCACTCTCAAAACCAAAGGATGTCTGAGCCGTGTTTCTGGGGCAAGATGAGAACTGGAACTCTTCTTCTTGAGATGTTTTTCCTGTTCTGTTGTAGGTGCTGACTCAGGACTTCTAGCACCAGTTTAGCTCAGCAATTTTGCTGGAGTTATACTGAAAATTGTACCTGGATCTTCTCGGGATCAGTAGAAGTGTCTAACAAATGCTAGCTTTCTTGTCACTAGGTTACATCCTTTCCTTCCATGTAGGCCAACTGTGAGTGTGCGTTGCTAAAAGCAGCAGCAGACTGGAGGGCTGGTTGATGAGCAGTAAATGTCATCTTGGATTGCAGATGTTTTCCTTGAAGGTACTTGAATTTGTCTTGAAGGTGTCCCTTGGTGAGCGTGACACACTAGTGAAGGGGAAGCAGACATGATGTAGTCGGTTTCTCACCGTCTTCTCTCCCAGCCAATCCAGGTTTTCAAACACAGTTTTCAGAACTGGACTCTTTGGAGTTGAGAACGCTTTGGCCAGTTCATGAGAGGGTCCATCTAGCAGCTGCCGCGCGCTCCCTTTGTGCAGGGTGCGTTTCGCAAATCGCCCTCAACCTTCCTCTGTTTCTCTCATAGCAGCCCTTTGCAAATGATCATTTGTGACAGCGAGTGATAAATGAAGTAAGAGTTAAGAGAAGCATCCTTGTGCAGTGATGGTAGTAAAAGAATGAAAACTCAGAACCATTTCGTGCTATTGTTGCTGTATTAACTTGTCCCTGGTGTGTGGCTGAATTCCATTACGTAGCGCTGGGTTTCTGCTATTAAATAAACAAAGACATCTCCACTGCAAGAGCAGGGTTTGTTGAGTAGCGAGATCCTAGTTGGCAATTTTCAGGACAAAGACATACTTCATACCCCAAGGAACTTGGTACAGAACCACACAATAGGCACTTGGGCTGGCAGCAGCTGGCTACTTCAGCGAGCACAAAAGCTGGGTCTAATCCACTCTGGAAAGTGGAAGTGGTAAAATGCTTGGAAGAGGATGGGGCTCACCAGCCATGGGAAGGGCATGCAGACCGAGGAAGGAGCGGTGACAACGACGGCAGAGATGGCACTGCGTCTCTCCAACTACGCTGACTCGCTGCCTTCAGTGAGGAAACGGCACAGGAGAGAGCCAGAAACGGGCAGGGTGAGAGATGATGGACTTAGCAGTACAGACAACTACTCCCCTAACTGACTCTGAACTCTCCCACTGTGAACACGTCAATGTGAATCTTCCACAATTGAGAAGCACGTGGGGGTCCCATCGCTGCTGTGACGAAGAACTGTCCAGGCCAAGACGCGGAATTTGGCAGGGCTTTCAGAGGTCATTTCATGCTCTAATAGCGAAGAGGAGAGATCTCGGACCTTTTATGTCACAGGTACAGTTTCCCCTGCGGTAGATGAACGCTCAGCAAACTTCCCAGTGCCATCTAGGCAAGCTCCTTGAGTATCCTGGGAACAGTCTTGTCTTCACCTGGTACCGATCTTGCAAAAACTGTGCCAAACTGGGATTAGCTAAATTGAAAAAGGGCTGCATCCAGGTCAGGTAGGATTTAGGCTGAAACATGACAAGCGTCTTCAACTTGGAGCTATTCTCGCTGGGAAGAGCACAATGCTGAGAGCAGGCCCCGAGGTTAGAAAAGGCTTTTGAGGGGGTGGAGTAGGTGCTTTGGGTTGCTATAAAAAGACTAGGCTTGGGAATGTCCACATTGGCTGGCTGTACACAGCATGTCAATACAGTTGTTGCTAAAATTGGAACAAGTCACTCCCCATGTTCCCAGTTGCAACTGTAACATGGATAATAAATAACATCAAAATCCCTCATTACAATTTGAGATGCTCAGTGCGTGCAAACCCGTGGAAACGCGAGGGGTCTCCCGCAGGAACAGCAGTTTGGGGCCCTGATTCAGCAGGGCACTTAAGTGCGTTGTTAAGTCCTGCTGGGCAAATACTCACTTCCTTTTATAAAAATGGATTAAGGATGTGCTCAAGGATTTGCTGAGTCCATAAAGGGAGGAAGGAGAGAAAGCAGAGAAGCAGTTCCTTATCAGTTCTTACGTTTCTAAGATACCTGGGAGAAATAAACCCAAGCAGATTGTAAAGCAAAAGTCAAGATACCAAATTATCTCTTTTTACGTGAATTCCTCCCAATTTTGTGTGTGGAAACTGCCTTTTTGGAGACCGTGAGGTCTAAGGTGTTGAAGCCCAATTTGGGGAATGGTTGCATAGCTTTAGGCCGCTTTGTGCATGCAGAGTTAATAAGCTTCACCAGCACTGCACTTTCACAGCCTTAATGTAGACACAACACTTTGGATTTCAGCTAGAAATGGTAATATTGCTAAGAGAAATATATGATACGCTATTGCTAAAGGGGCAAACTATTCCAATGTTCCTAAGAGTCAATGTGTCCTGTAATGGCTAGTCTATAAAATTGACTGGTATGGTGGTTATAAAGAAATTCCAGTTACATATTCTATATATTCTTTTATTGGGTACTAGCTGATCCCTGGAAGTGCATGTTCTGTGAAGTGCCTTCCTTTTTTGTGTTCAGAGCATATACCTTTAAAAATATTAGTTTAGGTATTACATATCCCCTTTGAAAAAATTCCCTTATAGGCAAGAATGAAAGTTACAAAAAGGCTGTTACAGAGATCATCAGCTCTCTATTAGATAGCTTGGAATATGCTCCACTAGCACCAGAGTTTAGTCTTCTCCAAATTACTGTAGAGGATTTGACTGTATCTTGCTGATCCATCCACATTTTAATTTCCTCTGCACGGATACATATTGCAGGATGCTGGAAATCCCCAAGCCCACTGGAGCTGCAAGACTGGATGTTTCATCCTGTAACACCAATAAAATGTTAATGCATACTAATAGCAACAGCAAAGGGGTTTATGGAGCGAGCTTGGAAGTATTTTATAATTGCCAGGGTATCTGTGTCACAGAGAATTTGGGGTTAGCGTCATCGAGTATTGCACTTTGCCAGCACAAGAGACCCCCCCCACCCCAGCTCCTCCAAAATACCTCAGACCTACTAATTTTTGTGATTAAAGGTGGAGGAAGGGAGCTGATTCCCTGGGGATGGAGTCAACCATAAACTATATGTACACGATAGAGCTGCCCAGTGTTTTGGACAGATTCAGAGGACGCGGGTTTGATTTGCTGCTCTTATCACAGACCCCCACTGTAACCTTAACGAAGGATGCTGCCTCAGTTTCCCACCAGCAGACCAAGAATAAAGGCGCTGTCCTGCTTTGTAAATCCACGCGTGAGGTGCTTTAAATACATAAGTGAAATAGAAGCCAGGGAGGTGGTGCAGCGTTAGCTGGGCTTTCTGCACGTTGCACTGCCCCCCTGGATCGACAGCACCTACTCGCGTTTCAGCTCAGCCCAGCCTGGTAGCAGGTCCCTCCCTGGTTATTGCAGCCTACAGATACCAAAAATCGACAAATTTGAGCTCTGGGTTGGGGGGAAAAGGTTCCTCTGTCATGCAGCGTTTCCACGGGCTGCTCTCACCAGAGCTGTCAGCCTTCAGCTGTGCCATCATCCCCCTGCCCCAACCGTGCATCTCCGGGACGCTCCGATCGCTGCCCGCCGGTGTTGGAGGACAGCGCGGCAAGTAAAGCAGCAAGCCTGCCGCGAGGGCGTCCCCTTGGAAGCACCGCTGCGGGAGCCACTGATGCTGCTTAGCTGGCGCCGTGGTTTCTTCCTCACGCTGGAGCAGAGCACGGGGGCTCAGCGGTTCACAGACTGACCAGGAGGAGCCTGGATGACCCCAGAGCTGCTTTTTTTCGTACAAGTGCTCCAAAACCTGGGGATTTTCCAGAGTCAACAGATCCTGAGCCAAGGTATATGCCAGAGGTGTTGCCTAAACCGTCAGACAATGGCCAGCCTGGCTGAAGAAGCTGTCCACGAAAGCGCTCCTTAAACTACGTTAGGCTGAGTTAGTCTGTCTGTTGCTTCGGGGGGGACAAACCGAAGGCTGAGCCCTCTTCCCTCATCTCTTCTTGTCACTAAGCTGTGGGAATGAGCCCAGCAAACAGCAGAGCATGGGGTGTCTTTTGGTCTTTTTAACTGTTCTGGCCTTCTGGTTCGAGACGGAGCGGACGAGCCGGGATACGTGTGGTGCTGCGGAGAGCACAAGCATGGCCTTTCCTGGGAGGACAACATCCAAGAGAGGAGCCAGCCGTGAAGCCGAGTGCGGGTGGTGGGTCCCCAGCCCGGTGAGCCCACCAGGCTTTTGGGGGAGCAGGGAACGTGCCAGTTCCCTGCACGAGGTCTTCCCGCATCCCGACCCACGTCCTTCTGGAAGCTGCCTGCAAAGTGCCGCTTTCCTGTCCCTCACACGGGCGCAGGGCTCTTGCAGGGGACACCCTCTCGTAACACGTGTACTTGGGGCTTTTGCTCTCCAGCACCAAAACAAACATAACAACAGGCTTCTGCAAAGCCGTTCCCGGGGCTCTGAGCGGCGAGCTCCCGCCCCGGCTACCCCGAGCGCCTGCGCCCAGCTGCCCCCCTTGCAAACGGGGGGCTGGGAGAAGGCGCAGGCTCTCGCGGTGGCCGTACAGCACCCTGCACCGCGGCGGGCGGGTGGCACTGCAGCTCCGCGTGGGGTCCCGGGGCGGCAGCGGGCTGCGCATCACCACCGCTGCAGGCAGCGGTGGAGAGGAGGAGAAGCGAGCAGAAGGGAAGCACATGAGCTGGTGCTTGTTTTGTTCAGGCTCACTAGGGAGCACGGGAAAAACAAAAGCTGGAGCGGTGCAGGGCACTGGGTAGGCTTTGCAAAGAGGAGGAAAAAATTGTGCAGGATTTCAGCAGGGAGGGACGTTGGGGAGCTTGAAAATAGGCGATTTTGCGAGCAAACGGTCGTCTTTCAAAGCAGAACCTTCCCCGTTTCCAGTTTCAAGATTCTGTGCACATCAACATCCACTGTCATGTGCTAAAACCTGGGGAAAAAGAGACAAAAAGCAGCTATTCGCACGTTCCAATGCAAAAGCCTCATTTCAGAGAGGAAAAGGGGGGAAAAAAGCAATGCTTTGTAGGTAGTTTAAAAAAAATCAGTCCCCCAAAATGAGAAACTGTGCAACTATTTGTGGAGCAAGGGGCAGGCCTGCCCAGCCCCATCGCCTGCGGGGCTCAGCCCCAGACGGACCATGAAGTGGCCATTAGCTTTCCACCCCCGGCCTTAAAGGATGCGACTCTAGCTTTACCCTGGTTAGGAAGAAAAAGCGGAGTCGGTCGGGATTGACTTCAGAAGTGCCTCTCTGTTCTCTCTGCAGCCACCGTCCCCGTTTCCCACATCAGAAAGCCGGGAGCAGGGGGCACGGTGCAGGCGCCGCGCTCCCATGCCGCCTGCATACATATGAGCCCGCGCAAGTTTGGCACCGCTCAGAGCCGGGAGAAAGCGCTCTCTCCTTCGCCACGCTCCTCCCTTGCCGGCCCCAGGCCTCCCGTCCCAGCGTGGCCTGCTGGCGACGCGGAAGGGACATCTTCCGTCCCGTACAAGCAGCCGGAGATGGGTATGGAGGAGCAGGGACATTTCACGGCAACACCTGGGGGCAACTGGTGCAGAAATCCCATCTCCTTCCTCCGGCCAGACGGTGGTGGGGCTCCAGCAGCACGTGCAGAGTTAATGCGGTGTTAATGCCCCCAGGTGTGGGGCAGCTCGCTCTGCCCAGCTGGCCTGATCCTGGGGCCGGCAGCCAGCAATCAGCGCTTTCCCCTGGGAGGGCACCTGCCCTTTGCTACGAGGCAGCGTGGGGGAACGTCTCTCCCAGCTCCTGCTTCGAGCAGAGGCTCCCCGCGTGCCTTGGGCGGCCTCCGTCCTCCCTCCGGGGCTTCGCCGGCTCCTTCCGGCCAGGATGACCTCGGTGCGCCTTTACCGGTGAGCAAAAAGGGCAGTTTGGCATCGGGCAGGTCCTGGGCAAAGCTTGTGCCCTTCCTCCTTGCTCAGCACGGAAAGCCTGAAGACTCGGTCAAACGGAAACGCCTTTTGCCCTGACGAGGCGCTGAAGAAGCGCCCGGCCCGAAGGGTCTCTGCGACCGTGCCGCAGGACCCCAGCGCAGCCGAGGAGAGGCAGGTAAGCCCCCTCCCCGCCGCGGCTGTGGGGCGGCTGAGCTGCGCCAGCCCCGGTGACGGAGCCGCGAGCGGCTGGGCTTTCGGGTTTCCCGGCAGATGGGGATGGGAGGTCCTTCTTGGAGACCCTCTACGTCGGCTTCGGTGGTGAAAACGCAGCCGGGGGGGTCTGGCCTCCGCTGACAGCTCAGCGTGTTACCGGGGCACGTCGCCTCCCCGCCGCCCGGCTCCGCTTGGCCGCGGGCAGCGTGCCGTCCGCGTCCGGCCCCCGGAGCACCGGGCGAAGGCATCGCCTGGGCAGCGCTCCGCCGCTCGGGGCTGGCGGCGCCGCGACCCTCCCGCGTCCTCGCGGGCGGCGGCGTCCTCCTGAGATGGCCGCTTGAGGGGTAGCGTCCGTTTCTGGTGGGCAAAACGTGTTTTACTCCGCTTTCTCTGTCGTAATCTCTCTGCCGCTGGATATAACCGAAAACACCTTCCGGCGCGCCGCAGCCTCCTGTTGGCGCTCACGCAGCCGGCGAAGGCTTAACTCGAGCAGCCGCATCGATCATCAAACCTATAGGCAGGCTATAGAAAGGCCAAATGTGAATAATTACCGCTCAGATGCTAATTACCCAGCCCGAGACCAAACCTGACATACTAAACGCCCCGCTAACCGGCGCGGCCTCTCCACCGAGCTGCTGCGGCCCCCGTAGCTCCCGTGCCGGCGTCCGCGTGGGAGCGGTCCAAGCGCCTGCCAGGGCGCCCGGCTCCCAAAATACACGTTTTGCTCGTTCCCTCCCGTCTCCCCAGCTCAAGCGCGGAGCGGTCTGGCGTGGGGCGACGCGGGGCGGCTCCGTCCGGCGCCTGGGGCCGGCGGGAGCTGGGTGCCGGTGGGCCGAGCCGCGCCGGCGGCCGGGAGGGGCTCGGTTGCCCGTCGCGAGGCCGTCCTGGTCCCTGGCGGTGCGCGGGGACCCGTGGAGCCCGCTGGCGCGGCAGCAAGGACGTCCGCTGGCAGCTCCCGGCCGTTTTCCGTCCTTTCTGCCCGCTCCGTTGGGGGCGACCCCCCCCCCCAACCCCAAGGAAAGCGGGGTGGGTGCAGCCGCATCCCGAGGCTTGGGCTGAACTCCTGCCTCTGCACCCTCGGGCTCCCCCCGCCTCCCCCCCGCGGGCAGTCGGGGCCTCCAAAGAGCTTTTGCGCGGTGACCAGTGAGCGCGTGGGGACTCTGGCCCTACGCGCTGGAGCCCGGCCCCCGCTAACGCCTCGGAGCGCTCCTGCAAGGCGGCGAGTCGCCCCCGAGGGGGAGCGAGTCCGCGGGGACGCGGCGGGGACGCCCGCCGGCGCGGTCCCTCCGCTCCGGCCGGGTTTGATGGAGCGTCCCGCGGCAGGGCAGGCGTGCCCGGAGGCGGCATCTCCCGAAACCGAAGGGACCCGGAGGAGGAGCCCGAACTCGAGCCGGCCGGTGGCCAGCGTTTGGCAGGGGAAGGGGAGGCCACAGCTGCCTCGCGGTGGCAGCTGAGTCCTGGCGCGGTTTGCTGCTCTGTGTTTCCCCCGGGGCGGGCAGCGGCCCCGGGGAGGGCTGTTCCCCGCTCCGCCGGCCCGGCCCGGGGCAGCTGGGGAAGCCGGCTGCCCCCCCGGCTGCCCTGCTCTCCCCAGAGCCGCTCCTGGCCGGCGCTGTGGTTTTGCACCAGCCAAACTTCAAGTTGCTGCGATCAGGAGGGTGCTGGGGCTCGGGGCGCGTGGCCGCCCCCCCCATGCCACCGTCGCCGGTTCGGCTCTGGGACGGGGCGACGCTGGCGAAGGAGAGGAGCGTGTGCGGCGGGCGGCAGGCCCAGCCGGGCTTCGGGCCCTTCCCGAGCTCCAGCCCCTCTGTGCAGCGTCTTCTGGCGCCCGCTCCGGGTGGGAGCGCTGGCCGGCCGCGGGCGAAGGGAGCGCGAGCCGGTCCGGGAAGGGGCGCGGGCTGGGGGTGCAACCTTCGCCCGTCACCTCCCTTCCAGGCTCAGTGCTCCTGACATCATGATTAATTTATCAGGTGCGTATGCATATGCAGATAAGAGGCCGGTTTCCCGGCTCCGCTCGCTGGCAGGAGCGAGACCGTGCGGTGGGGCCGCCGGCCGCCACCGCCGCCGCCTTCTCAAGAGGAGAAATGTCATGTACTGGGGGGTTAAAAATAAATAAAGCAGCGCGGGGCTGAGTCTCTGCGGCTCCGCGGAGCTGCGGGATCTTCTCGTGTCTCTCGGCGCCACGGATTTTCACTCGTGTCCCCGTGACGTACGCGCCCCGTCTCGCCCACCCCGCGTGGTGACTGCTAACGGAGAGGCGTCTCGGGCAGCTCTGGTCTTTGCAAGTCGCTGCCAGGCGCTCTCGCCCCGAGCGGCGGAGAGGGCTGGTGCCCCCCTGGAGAGGGCAGGTTTCGGGACGGCAGCTTTGTGCAGAGCGCTGGGGTCCGGGCTGGTCGTGCCGAGGGTTGGCGGGTGGAGGGGAGCAGAGGTGGTTTTTTGAGGAGGGTACGCGCTGCCCGAGCTCTGCGGAGGGGGGCCGGGAAGAGCTTCTGCCGTGGGGTGAATGGGTCCCGGGTGAGCGCCGCGGGGAAAGGGTGCTGTGCAAAATGCCTTTTTTCCCAGCGCCCGAAGGGAGGCTGCGTGGCGGCTCTGAGACGCGGGAGGGCTGCAGTAGAGGAGAGCGCAACGCCTTGTGGGGGGCCTGCGAGACCCGTGGGCTCCCCCAGGACGGCCTCGCGCTTAGCCCCCTGCCGCAAGCGCTTGCCGCTGCCGTTTCGCGGCCCGCGCTGTGTGCACGGGAGGCCCCGGCTCCGCCACCCCGCTGCCTGGGGTCCCCCGTCCGGCTGCTGCGAGCCCCGGGGTGGGTGGCGGGATGCGCGGCGAGGTTGGGGGGTGCCCTCGGGGAGCACCCTGCGGGTGCCCGTGCTCGGAGCAGGGAGCCCGGAGGCCTCCTGCGGGAGAGCAGTGGGTGCTGGCGAGACCAGCTCCCCCCGGGTGGGTGGGGTATGATTTTTTGTGGGGTGATTTTTGTTTGGTTTTGTGTTTTATGGGTTTTTTTTCCTGTTTTTTTTCCCTTGGGCTGAGGCCCAGCCGCCCCCCAGGGCTGCCACGGGCCTGCCCTGCTCCTGTCGGGGTGCAGCCCGGTGAGGGGCCAGCGGCCCCGGGCTCCGTTCGTGGACCCCGGCTGCACTCGGGCGTGCAGCAGCGGCGTTGTTTCGGGGGCGGACGATGGGGCAGCTGCCCCACGGCAGCGGGGCAGCCCCCCAAAAAGTGGGGGGAGTCACCCCGCGGGGCGAAAGGGACGGAGGGGCCCCAGGGGCTCTGCCTCCCCTGCCCGGTGCTCTCAGCAAGCCGGGGGGGGGCCACTCCCGGGTCCCCCCCGCAGCGCCCCGCGCCCCCGGCCCCGGCCGGGATGCGGCTCCCGCGGCGGGCGCTAGGGGGCGCCGTGGGCGCTGGCTCCCGCGGGGACCCGGCTCGGCCCGGCCCGGCCCGGCCCGCAGCGCCCAGGACCGTGCAGCGCTGGGCGGGGAGCGCGCCCCCGGCTGCCCGGCTTGCAATAGCGCCCCGGGCTTTAGCTTGCTTTTGCGTGACGCGCGGTGGTGCTGCCTCCTCGCTGTAACGCGCTGCTGCCCCGCTGCCCGTCAATCGGTTTGGTTTTTTTTTTTTTTTTGGCCGTTTCTCTTAGAAGAGGGAAAGGTTGCGTTTCCCCGGTGATGCGCGGACGGGAGGGCTGGGGAGGCTTTTTTTTTTTTTTTTGTGTGTTGATCTAGGCGGAGAGAGCCTGGAGGTGCTGGCTGGGGAGGTGCGGAGAGGAGGGGAGCAGCACCAGCTGTCGGGTTTGCAGCGAGTGCTGAAAAACTGCGAGCTTTTTGCACGGGATTAAAAAAAAATAATAATAAAATAAAAAAAAATCTCCCATTCTAAGGTCAGCCTGTAGGTGGGTCAGGAGCTTTCATTGCATTCATTCATTTGGTTTAAAGGAAAGGAGGAGGAAGGAAAAAAAAAAAAAAGACCAAAAAAAAAAAAAGCCCAACACGCACCACCAAGTGGCACAGAGCAGTGATAACAAACTCGAACTTTAAGGGAAAAAAAAAAAAAACTTCCCGAGCGCATCGGGGGACGTGGAGCGAGCGAGCGCGCAGGCGGGCGCTGCCCAGGTGGCCGCGGCCGCGCAGGTAGGGGCCGGGCCGGGCCGGGCGCGGCTGCCTCGCGCCCCCGGGGTCGCTGGCGGCCCCTGCGCGGCGGCGGAGCCCCGAGCCAGCGGGGCGGGGGCGAGCCGTCCCACCTGGGAACTCGCCGCGGCACCTCCGAGCGCAGCTGGAGCCTTTTGTTAGCTGCTGCCAGCGGGGAGCGAGAGGAACGGGCTGGACGGATGCTGGGAAAACGGACAAAGGCGTTTTATTGGGGGCGGGGGGGGGGGTCGCGCACGGGTTGAGGTGGAGTGACCGGGGGGGGGTCACCCCGGCTCTGCAAATCCTCAGTGCGGAGAGAAAGCGGTGGCTCGGCAGAGGGGCTTCTGCTGGCTGCAATGACAAGAAAAGCGAGGGCACGCCAACTTTATAATTGACTTTTTATTAAGATTATAAATTTAAACAAATCTGAACAGTTTTACCCGGTGATATACAATTCCATATGCACAAAAATACAGGCTTACAAACAAAGAAAAAAGGAAAAAGAAAACCCAACAGACCGTTTGGCAAAGCATCCTCAGTTACACATAGTGCTGATACCGTGAAGTTGGGAGTGGGCAGGCTGCAAAAAACAAGGGGGGGGGGAACAGAAAACCCACCTTTTTACAACAAAAGGTTTTTCTTTTTTCTTTTTTTTTTTAAATCAAAAGACTCTACAGGAGACAGATCTCTTCACAAGACCAAACAATGCTGGTTTTATGATTTTTTTTTTTTTTGGAAGGCTGAAACCAGAACAGTGGAACTTAAAGGAGGAAAAAAAAATAAAAAAAAAAAAAAGAAAAGAAGACTAAGTAAAGAGACCCGACACAGCACACCGGAGACGTGAGTAGTGTGACACGGTTACCTGCGGCAGTCGCAGCCGCCGAGCGGGGCGGGCGCGGGCGGCTCGCCCCCTCCCCGGGCCCGGCTTCCCCCCGCCGGGAGCTCTCGCAGCCCCGCAGCTTTAACCCTGGCACAAGCCGTGGGGAGGATCAGCCACATCGCGCGCGTTTCTTCTGGGAGGAAAGTTGAAATGTTTTCCTTTCTGCCTTTCTTGTGTTTTGTTTTGTTCGTTTCTCTAAAGAAACGCACAAAAGCGAGCCGGGAAAGGCTGTTTTACTGCCCTACGCCCCCCCCCCCCCAAAAAAAAAGGAGCCGAGCTGGGGAAAGGGGGGAAAATAGAGGGATCCCGGTTAAAGAGCTGCGGGAGGGGAATAAAAAAATAAAGACCCCGGCGGCGGCGGGCGGGGGCCGGGCCCTCGGTGCCCCGGGCAGGGCCGGGTCGGGCCGGTGCCGCCGTCGGGCCCGGCCCGGCTCTCACGTGGCGCTCCCGGCCGCCAGCACCGGCCCCGGGCACCCCGCAGCAGAGAAAACCCCCGAGCGGACACAAAGAGGATTATTTAAATAGGTGCTTCAGGTTTTTGTTGTTGGTGGTGTTTGCTTATTTCTTTTTTGTGTGTTTTTTTTTTCTCTCTCTCTCTCATCTCTGCAAAAATAAAGTCCCAAGATCTTAGATTTTGTTTTCTTTATTGTACAATTTATAAAACACTAGCGTGGCTCTGCCCTCCCGCCTCCCCTGCGCACCCCCCGCCCCAGCCGCCCCTCTCGCCCCAGCCCCCCCCCGCCTTTGTCTCAGGGTCCCCCCATCGGAGCCGGGGTCCCCCGCATCGCGCCCCGCTCCTCCCCGCTCCTCTCTAAAACGCGACGATGGCCCGAGTCCAGGCTCCCAGGCTCGCCAGCGCCTGCTTGCTGCACAGCTGCCCGTTGAGGGGCTGCTCCGAGTCCGCCTGCTGCCGGCTCACCAGCCCCGTGAAACCGGAGCCGAAGATGGAGATCAAGTTGGAGATGTTGGAAGAGTCCTGCGGGTGCTCGGCGCTGTACTCCTCGAAGCGGGCGCGCTTGGTGCACGGGGCGAAGGGGGGGCCGCCCGCCACCCCGCCTCCCCCCGGCTCCCCTTCCTCCACCCCCTCCTCTTCCTCCTGCCCCGGGTAATACTTGCGCTTGGTGCCCGGCGTGGGCGGCGGGGAGGCGAGCCCCGGGGCCGGCTGGCAGCAGCAGGGGCACTGCGAGCAGCAGTCCTGGTGCAAGTAGCCGTTCTCCACCGTGGTCACGACGTGAGTGTCCAAATCCAGCACGGTGGTGCGGCTGCTACAGTGCGGCGCGCCGCCGCTCGCGAAGTCACAGCCGGCGGCGTAGAGCAGCCCTGGGGGCGCGCTGCTGCCGCCGCCGCCGCCGCCGGGGCCGGCGCTGCCGGCGGCCCGGTAGAAGGCGGGGGACGAGTCTCTGCAGGGCGCTCGCTGCAGCTCCGGGGGCGCCGCGCACACGGGCCCCTCCAGCAGCTCCGCGCCGCCCCGCGCGGCCGCGCAGCTCCGCGCCTCGCGGTCCTGCGCGTCGGCGGGCAGCGGGAGCGCCGCCAGCTCCGGCGGGGCGGCGGCGGGCGGCGGGCAGGCGGCGGGCATGGCCAGGAGCGGCGCGCCGTCGGGGTAGTGCTGCTGGCGGCGGTAGAGCTCGGCGTAGCGCTCGCTCAGGTAGAGCTGCCGGGCGTTGCGGAGCACATAGGAGACGAGCAGGTTCTTGTGGAGCTTGATGCCGCCTCGCTGCGTGCGGGAGCTGTGGATCTTCCGCAGGGAAATACTGATCAAACTCTGCGCATCGAGGGTGCACTCCATCCTCCTCCGGCCCCTCAGCATCTGCTCTCGCCACCCTCGCAGCCAGACACCCCGGGCCGCATCCACACGCCAGCCGGGGAGGGTGGAGAGGGTTGCAAAAAGGCGGATGAAAAAAAAAAAAAAAAGGTTTGGGGGGGGGGAAAAAGAGGGGAGGGGGAAAGGGGAGGGGGGGGAAGAGCTCGAGGTTGCTGGAGGGGGAAAAAAAAAAATAGAGGGGTGTCTTCAGGGGGTGGTCAGCGCGCGGAGCAGAGCGGGCATCGCCGTGCGCCCCGGTAGCTCCGGCTGCTGCTGCTCGTCGCTGCTGCTGCTGCTGCTGCTGCTGCGCTCCGTGCAGGCACGGCGCGTGCAGGCACCGCCACCAGCGCCGCGCGCGCCCGCCCGCCCGCGCGCCGCCCCCCGCCTCCGCCCCGCCCCCTGCGCGCGCGCGCCCCGCCCCCTTCCTCCACGCCCACTCCCCCCCTCCCCCGCCCCGCCGGCCGGTACCTGGCGTGCAGCGGCACTGAGCGGCCGCCCGCCCACCCCCCGCCTTTTATAGCGCCGCGCCGGCCCCGCCCCGCCCCCCCCGGCGCGGGCAGCCAACGGGGCGGCGGCGGGCGGCGTGACGGGCGGGCGCGGCGGCCAATAGCGGGAAGGCGGGTCCTTTGTGCCGTTCAAACGCCGCCAGGCGCGCTGCGGCGCGGCTGCTTCTCGGGAGGGCGGCGGGGGGGCAGTGCAAGGGGAAGGAGCGGGTTTTGCAAGGTCCCGCGGGCCGTGCAATGGGGCCCCGGTTGGAAAGGTGCGGGGGGAGGGGGCGGATGGCGGGTGGGTAGGCGGTGGTCCTCCCTTTTAGCGCCGCTCCCCCTCGCGCAGGTGAGCGGCAGGCGGCTCCATGTCGCCCCCGCCCCGCTAAGGGCGGCAGCAGCAGCGCAGCGCCCCGCCGGCCGCCTTGCGCTCGCCCCGCCGCCTCCCCTGGGGTCCTTCCGCCCCCCTCAAGGACCCCCCCTCGGGGCCGGCCCCAGCACCCCTCTGTGGGGGTCACCGCTGTCCCCATTAGCACCGTGACCGTGGTACACCCCTGTCCCCCGACCCTCCCCCTAATTGGGCACCCCCCAATAACCCCTGGGAGCCCCTGCTGGCTGTGCCCCCCTGGGCCCCGCTCTCCAGCAGGTCCCTCCCCTCCCCAGGGCTTGGTCCCCAGGTGCCCCCTGTGCCCCCCAAGCAGCCCCCCCCCCCCAGCCTTACCCATGCCTGCCTTTATGCCCTGCTCTGTGGAGGTTTCCCCACCTGGGAGCAGGGCGCTGGTTCTTGCTAACACCAGGCTCCAATCCCACCTGTTTTTCCCCCAAGATGGGAGCAGGGCCGTGCATTGGTTCTTGCTAACACCAGGCTCCAATCCCACCTGTTTTTCCCCCAAGATGGGAGCAGGGCCGTGCATTGGTTCTTGCTAACACCAGGCTCCAATCCCACCTGTTTTTCCCCCAAGATGGGAGCAGGGCCGTGCATTGGTTCTTGCTAACACCAGGCTCCAATCCCACCTGTTTTTCCCCCAAGATGAGAGCAAGGCCATGCATTGGTTCTTGCTAACACCAGGCTCCAATCCCACCTGTTTTCTCCCCAAGGCAGGAGCATGGCCATGCATCAGTTGTCACTAGTAACAGGCTCCAATCCCACCTTGCGTGCAGCAGGGTCCCCTGCTATGAGGGGGGGGCTCTGGCCAGGTCTTTGCAAGATGGATGGGGTTGAGGTGAGCCCGTGGGCTATGGGGGTGCAGGGCCTTGGGGGACAGGGTGCCCCCCGTGCTGGGTGCTCGAGGACCTCGTGCATCGAGGGACGCTGCCGTCCGCCCAGAGAGCGGCGATGCTGCGGAGGAGCGGCCCTCGGTGGGCAGGTAAGAGCTTGCGTCGGGTGCTGCGCCGGTGGGGGAGACGTTGGATTTACGCCTGGGGTGGCCTGCTCCCTGCGTCGCACAGTCCCCAGGGCTTGGGTGCTGCACCCTCACGCCTGGTCCCTTCAGCATGGGCTCCGGGTAGGAGTTGCTGCTCTGCAGTTTCTTGGAGAGAGAGAGCGTCTTTCTTGCACCGGGGGGCTGCAAAGGTGCTGCTGAAATCGCATCGGCAATGCAGAGCGGAAGGTAGAGGAGAAAGGAGCGGCTTTTCCCGCAGCGACTGCGGGAAGGTGCTCCCCGTTGGGTAGAGCGACGAGCGAAGAACCAGGGTGCGTGCTTCGGAGGAAACGCTAGCGTTGGAGCGCGAACCTGCGCAGGGACTACAGCCAGCCTGGTGGCTGCAGCCGCTTACGAGTCCAGCGGGGAGCAAACGCCGCAGCCCTCGCTCCCTGCCAGCGCAGCCGGGAGCCCGGGCGCTGGGCGGCAAGCGGTGCCGTCCCCGGCCTCGGGGGCCCGGTGCGGAGCCTGTGCCCCTTGGGGGTGGCTGCGGGGCGTGCTCGGAGGGCCGGGGGCCTTTCCTCGCTGGTGGCTGGAGTTTGTGCAGCGCACGGCGGGGAGAAATGGCCCCTGCGCCTCCCCCGTTCGCTACGGCCCGGTGCAGGGGTGCGGGACGCGGGTGACGTTCCTGCAGGATCCCCGCCAGTGCGAGCTCTGCTCCCCTTCCCGCATGGGGTGAATCGCTCCAATTCGTGTGCCTCCTCCCCGGCCGAGCTCTGCTGGCTCAGCTCATCTGTGTCCTCCAGCACCTCTGTCGTGGAGGGCGAGTTTCACCCAAGGAAACTGGAGCAAGCCCGGTGCTACGGAGGATTTTCTCCCTGTGGAAGGGCCGTGGGGATGCGAGCTGGGCTGGGGTACCTCATTGCCCCCCAAGAGTTGGGCTGGCCTAAGTCATCCCTTGCGTGTAAAGCAACTTCATAGTCTGCCCTCAGCCTTGCAAACTGGGGGTGAATGACATGCTGTGCGTTCCCACGCTCTCGTAGGGTCCTCTGGACCTGGTTTCCTCATCTGTAAAACGGAAAATAATCACAGCCCAGTCCGTAGGGAGGCTATGGCTAAAGGCTGTGGGTACGGGCAGCACGTGAGATGGGGGGGATGACACCGTCTCCTTCCTCTCCTCCACCAATCTCCCCCCCTTGCCGCTCTTCCTTGCTGCAGATCGGTCTTTCCAAGGCTGTGGTCGTGCTGCAGTTGGAGGTGACGCCCAGAGCTGCTCTGCGCTGATGACTCGGGGTGCAGCAGGGTTGGGGTTTGGGGCAGATTGAGCCAGCCTGTGCAGTTGGCCATCGGGCAGCTGCTGCAAGGGTGGCGTTGGGCCGCACGGACGCTGCCAGCCCCAAAACGCCGCCTTGGCACACATCCTCTGCCGCGAGCCGCGTCCTTGAGCTCCCGCTCGCCGTCCCGCCTTGGCTCAGGCTTGCAGCGTGGCCTCTGCTTTTTCATCGTCGCGGGGCCCCGCTGGCGGTGGTGGTGTTGGGTTGTGGGTTTAAGGGTCGGGCGGACCTTGCAGGGCCGTGCACGCGCTGAGCCGGCCGCTGCAGCGGTGCCAGGTTAGTCGGGGCGGCGCGTCCTTGGAGCCGTGGGGCGATGCCGAGCGGGGAGAAGGTGCTGCCGCCTGGGGCTGTCAGGGAAGTGCCCTCTGCTGTAGCTGGCTGAGAAGCTCCGTGGCCCGGAAAACCCAAGAGGGCAGGCGGAGCCTCTAGGAGACGGAGATGGAATTAAAGCCTTAATCTTATTTACACACTGGTAATTAATATAACGCCTATAAAACACGGGCCTGATCCTCTAGCTGGCTGCGGGGCGCTGCGTGGCCGGCGGCGAGGCCGGCGCCGGCTGCCTCTCCTCCCCGGCTCGCTCTCCTGGCGGGGGCGAGTGTTTTGTTCGCCCCCGCGGTGGCTTTAATCCCGCAGCCGGGACGGACTGTGCCTTGGGAAAGCTGCGCTGCCTCCGTTTGGCCTCTGAACTCCGGATCTCCTGGAGACGGGAATCTGGCCGATACCTGTCTCGGCGCGTGACGGCAAGTTCCTCTTTTCTGGAAGCGGATAACGAGTTCAGTCCGCAGCAGCGAGCCGCGATGCGTTTGCTGGGTGCCTGGAAGCCTCCTAGGCTTCTCTCCCGGGAATATCGCTCTGTCCTGTCCCGCGTCCCTTGCCCCCGGTCTCTGCTGGGGTTTGGGTACCCTTCCCACGGGAAGGGGCCCTAAGGACCCTACTGCTGCAGGGGGTCTTGAGTCTGAAACCATCTTGGCTAAATGTAATTGCAGCTTTTAACTGGCCGTTCAATGGTGAGTACCATGACTTCCCCCAAAGGAAAGGAGGATTTGCTGCCTAACTCCTGGAGGGCTGTAGCTGCGCCTTCGGCTGCGGAAACGCCGCCGGTGCTGGGGGCCGGTCCGCGTGCGGAGCAGCGGGGCCGGCCCTGGGCTGCCTGCGGACGGTGCGGATGTCTTGCAGCAGGTTCAGCCCCGCTGATCTCCCCGTGCCAGGGTCCGGCCTCGCCGCCCTCGACCCGGCGGCGGGCTCCAGCAGCAAACCTGGCGGTAGGCTGCTCTCAGCTGCAGAGTAAACAAGCTGGCAAGAGAAACCATTTTGCTTCAGCTAGTAGGAGAAACCCTTTTTAGGTAGCACTTCCAACTGGCAACGCTCTCCTTTATTAACCCCCTCCTTCCCTTCCCAAGGAAACACGACGCTGCAGCGGTCAGAGATCGGGCGCTGCCCGGTGCGCCTTTGCCACCCAGAGCATCGAACGCAGGCATGAATTTACTGCTTGATACCGTAAATCCCGAGCAATTAAACGAGCTGCTAAACAGCAATTTCCCCTTGAGCCGCAGAGTCCTAGGCCTGGCGTTGCCCAGCCTTTTCCAGACGAGGAAGCGGAGGCATTTGAGCATGAGTCGAAACACGAGTTTTTTGGGTGCACCTGGAACTTGGACTTGCAGACGCGTCTCGAGAGAGTCGAGTTCTGGGTGCCTGGCGTGTCTGAGAAGGAGCCTGCTTTTCAGGCTCACTTATTACCAGTCAGGCACCCCAAGCTAGTGGGAAAACAAGCCAGAACAAGGTTGCAGGCTGAGCTCTGGGAGCAGGGCTGGCCTCCGCCGCCTCGTCCCGTCGGCTCCGCGTGCCGTGGACAAGGCGGTCGCCCACCGTCTTCGCTGTTAGCTCTTTCTTGCAGCTCTGGGTCTATCAGCAAGACAGCCTTATCCGCGGTCAGACAGTTCGTAGCAAACCCTGGAGAAAAGAGCGAGGAAGAGAGATCAAAAAATCACCCATTTTAATTATTCTCGCGCCTTGCTTTTAACCGGGGAGCTGTATCACGCCCCCCAAGCGCCAGTGCAGCATGGGGAGCTGGCATGGTGTGATGAAGCGTTCAGTGCTTTGATCTCCCCACCGACCTCACTCGTTTCCTTGGCTCCTGTCGCGCTGAGGCCGCGTATCGTGCGTTGACGTGGGTGCTGCTGGGCGGTCGGTGTGGGTGCAGCCTGCCAGCGTCCTTGCCGTCGCTCCACAGCTGCTCGCTGGCGTGTGGCCCGGTCCAGTCCATCGCTGTGCCCTGAGGTGGAGGCTGTTTCTATAAGGCTCCTGGTGCCTACAAACGCTCCTGGGGCTTCCTGATGCTCCTACCAAAGTGCCGGGAGGTCCCTGTGGCAGGGAATTGCCTGACTCTTGCCTCTTTCCTTGACTAATCCTGGGAGGGTGGATTGAGGAGGTGATGGCTACCAGGATCTTATGGCAGAGCTCTCTGCAGCGGGCTCTGCTTGTCCTGCTGTGAGCGGGCAAACGCTGGCTGAATTGGCCAGCTGGTGATGGATGGAGCGGAGAAGGGGACCTCTGCCTGTGCTGCTGGTTTTTAGCCCATGCATCGTTTTGCCGCTGTCTTGCTGTGCCCATGAGCCCATCTGCGTTAGCAGGGCTGTTCCTTGCTAGAGGAAGCCAGCAGGACAGCTGGGCGCTGCATGTTTAGGAGCTGCCTTTCTGGGAAAGGAGGACGAAGCTGGCGTCCCCCCAGCCTCAGGAAGCTGATGTTTTGCACCTTGCACTGGGTGCTCCCCAGGACCCTGCTGTCCCTGGGAGCTCATCGCAGCTCCCCGATGGAGATGGCGCTCGCCCTCGCTGCGGCAGGAGAGATCCGGGAGCTCCTCTGCCACCTTGTGTGAAGCAGCTCCCCGCAGGATCTTGCAGGGGGCCTTGCGTCAGCGGCATCCCTGTGTCTCCCCTAAGAGTTTGTGATGCTGCTGCAGAGGTCAGCGTACCCACAGCCTCTGCTCTGCTCCGAAGCGACTTGCATATGATCTGAAGTCCTGCTGGAGAAGGGCAAATTCCTACTGGCTGCTGTTTGTGCCAGGTCTGGGCGTGCTCTGCGGGTAACTAGAAGGGGCTCTAAGTGCTCTGCTAGCTGCTGTTTGTGGTGGCATTGAAGCTCAGCCGGCTGCAGGGCTGGTGGGCTCCGGGCTGGGGTCAACTGCCTGGGTGTTTTCCTGGCTGGTGAGAGAGAGCTGTGCCAAAGCCAGAACTGATGCTGGAAATTTTGGGGTGCTTTTGTCCATGGATGCTGGCGAGGGCCTTGGCCCTGCTGCCTGCAGGACTGGGCACGGCTGGGTCCTGCACAGTGTGTGGCCACGCGTCCCGTGTCCAGCCCAGGGCTCTGGTCTGGTTGTCCTCTCCTGCATGGTGAGGAGGCCATGGGCCAGCAGCTCCTTTGGGGACTGTGCCTGGGCAGTGGGACTTTGTCCCTCAAACGTGCAGTGCTTTCTCTGTACTAACCTCTCATTTGCTGTGAGATTCCTGCTGGGTGCAAGAAGGGAAAATGAAATTGCAGCTATGGGACTACCAGTAAAGCCCTTTGGTTTGAGGGGGCCCTGCAAGAAAGCACTGACAGATGGAAGAAGTTGGGAGGAACCGTCCAGTTCCATACAGAGGTTGTTCGGCCTTCAGCTCCCTTTAACACATCTGGTTACCCCTGTAAATGGTACCTGTAAATCAGGTAGCAGAGTGGTACCAGCTAGGGCTTTTGTCTCCTTCCCCTCTCCAGCTGCCCCAGAAAGCTACCAGGAGAACCATAAAGTGATCCTTCTCCTGAAAGAGGAGGATTGAGCTGATTTCTAGGGTGAAGTTCACCGTTTCCCCAATTTCCATGAAACCTGCCTGTGCTCAGCACTAGCTCTCATCTGGGCAAAGCCAGAGCCTCAGGGCTGCAGGGTGGTCAATGTAGATCCCTCATCTGCTGGCTTGTGGGGCCCCCCTGGGGGGGATGCTTTGAGCTGTGGTGGCTCTTGAGTTAGGGACAGGGATAAAAATCTCTTGGATCCTATGGAGAAGCTGATGTCAGGCTTTGAGCTTCATTCATGCCTGGGGAATGTGTTTCTGTCCCCATGGTCTGGCTGTGGGCTGAGCAGCCAGGATCCCTCCCCATGCTGGTGCTGTGGCACTTAGGTGGGTGAGGTAGGGAGAAACCAGGACAAGTGCCCCAAGGTGCTACACTGGGCTGCAGGGTCTTGGAGTGGGTTTTGTTGGAGGCCGTGGTCATGATCGTCATCTCCTTGGAGAAAGACAGTCTGTGTTGGGTGCGGCACCCAGTCTGTGACAATCACCTGCGTGCTCTGAGCTCCTGGGAGCTGCTTTGAGGACTCTCTACTGCAGCCCCCGAGCATCGCTCCCTGGAGGGAGGGGATGCCCCAGGCAACCGGGGCTGTTCGCTGGGCTGGGGTATCTGATAACGACCTCATTTAACTGATGGGTCAAATATCCTAAAGTCTTTAATGCTGCTTAGCTGCAGGTTGATCCTTGTGTTTGGTCTGAAGTCATGTTGTAGCTGCAAATGTGGCTGGAACCGGAACACCGTCCTTACCCTAACTGGAAAGTCTGTCTCCAGCAGCAGCGTCAGAGAGGGATGATCCCTTTCACGGCCGTCCCAGCGGGAGCAGGATGGGACTCGCTGGGGACGTGCAGCCGGGCTCCAACCGGCGATGGGAGCAGCGGGCTCCTTGAGGAGAACGGGCTGTTATATGGCAACCGGAGGGCCTGGAAGCCAGGCACCTGGGATCTAGGGCTGAGCGTGTCTCTCTGCCTCTGTTTCCCCTCCCACCTATGCTGCTTTGTGGTTTTGAGACGCTAATCTGTGCAGGGCAGGGCCTGTCCTACAGTGCAAGCAGCGGCTGACTCTGAGGGGCCTTGGGCGACTCCAGCAATAGGAATTGCCCGTCCCCAGCGGGGCGCTTCCTCCCGGTGCCGCACCGGGACTCGCCGTGCCAGGCTGCGAGGCTTGGCGCTGACAGCGACCAAAGGAGCAGGTCCTTCCCCATTCCCCGTGCCTGCAGGGAGGGCGGTTGAGGAGCTGGGAAGCTGGCTTGAGCAAAGACCATGTTAAAGCTGGAGCTCAGGCGGGGTGTCAATGCCAGAACCCTGCAGCAACGATGCAAGGGACATGCCTGGACCTGGCCGTGGTGGGGGTCCCCTTCCTCTGAGTGACCCCAAGTGCGTGTAATTAGTGCTGCCAGCTGAAACGGGCTCCGAAACAGTTAATCGCTGCCTGCCAGTGATGGAAATTGCAGCCTTCCCAGAGCAGAGGCTTTTTCGCCGGGGAGGAGCGTGCCTTTCGCCCCATGGGAGGAGGATGGCCGCTCGAGGACTACATTCCCCGGCAGGGAGGCAGACCCCCGCAGGGTGCCCGGGGGATGCCGGGACTGGTAGTCTGGGCCCGGCGCGGGGGTCCCCGCTGTCACTCGTGGCTGGGGCGGGGGGACCCGGAGGGAATGTACAGTCTCGGGGAGGAGCCAGCGCGTTCACCCACTTTGTTTTTAAATACCTTAAAGGAGCAGCAGCTGTGCCCGAGCGAGCTCCCTAGCGAAGCCGCGCAACCTGGGCTGTGGGCTTTTTAAAGATAAAAATCACTAGGATGGCCTTTGTTATTAACGAGTTCTCCGGCGCTCAGTAACTCCTTCGGCGCCTGGGCATCCGCAGCCCTGGATGCTGGCGATGGGCCTGCGTCGCCGGCGAGCAGCGGGGCTGCGTTGTGCATGGCTGGACCTGCGCTGGTCCTGCTTCCCCTCCTGAGCATCCTCCTGCTGGGGCTCCGTCCCCCGGAGCCTGGTGCCGCTGGGAGTGGGGTGACGAACAAGCCAGCCCTCTCCAGGCCAAGGAAAACCAGCGCCGGGGCTGTTTCCTCACAGGGGAGACATCCCAGCTTCTGGGAAGCGCTGGCTCGCGAGCCCTGCAGCTAAAGAGCTCCCGAGTGAAGCACAGAGCAGCGACGGCGTGGGCAGTGATGCAGATTTCTCATGCCACCGTGGCACGGCCATGACCTGGAGATTTCTCCCCTGGCATAATTCAGTCTGGCACGTGGTGCCTCCAGCCGAACACCCTGGCCTGGCCCTGGCACGTGCCCAGCCAGACACCCACATCAAAGCAACCAAGATTTGTCTGGCACCTTGCCAGCAGCTACCTCTAGACAGCTTGTGCAAACCTGGAGGGAGATAACAGCTCAGCATCCAACCCTTGGCAGCTCCTGCCCGCGACGGAGCAGCCGGGGCTGGCTTGGGCGTGGGGCAAATGCTCCTGTTGTCAGGGGCTCGCTGACGGTGCATGGGGGGAGCTGGGGCTGCCAGCAGGAGCTGGCTGTGCCGGGATGCAGCTGGGCGAGCAACCCTGCGCGGGGAACGCGGTGCCAGAGGGATCTGAGAGACGCCCGCCCCAGTGGAGCAGGCCAGCTACAGCCTGGCACCTGGCTGCCTCGAATCGCTTTGTCCAACGGCTCAGGATCACGCTGCCCTTCTTTTGTGGTCCTCGCCTCGGCGCTGCTCTGAGCCTCGGTGGAGCGGAATAAAATCCCTCTGCCAGGCAAATGTGCTGGAGAGGGGCTGTTGGAGCGCAGCGCGGGAACATCGCTGACTGGAAAAGCAGGAATAACCACCGAAACACAACTGGCAGGGAGGGCTCCCACGCTGCAGGGAGCAGGCACCAGCTGAGCTGTCTGGCGCTGGGTGATGCTCGGGGCAGATGCTGCAGGCCTGCCTGTGCTGCCTGTGGTTGCACACCACTGCTCCCCATGACCTGAAGGGAAGGGTTTGGGTGACAGCGATGAGCCCAGTGCTCTCGGTTGAGCCGTTCTTGGGTGGCTGGGTGCAGCTCAGCCTCCTCACGGCCCAGGGGATTGGCTGCCTGCCTGTTGAGGGGCTGCATTCAGTCCTTTCCTCATGGTTGCAGGTGTTGCAGATTGGGCACGTCTGATCCTGTCTGGAATTGGGTTCAAACTGGCCCTTACTGGAAAATCAAGCTCTTGTCCATACTGCTTCCAGCCTGGTGCCCAGCCTAGAGCCTGTCCCTGCATGGCTAGCAGCAAGCAGAGCTGCTTGTCTTGTTGGGAGTCAGGGTTATGGGGGTAAAGTTATCACCCAGAGCAGACGAGCTGTTCGCTGGGCTGCAGAAACCTCCTGCTGCATGAACGACACCATGGGCTGAAGCCTCCCAGGGGTTGCATCTAAGCAGGGATCTGTGGGTGCTGGGACCCAGCTCCCCTGTGTGCCTGGGACTAAGGTGGTTGGAGAGGATGACCCAGGCAGGCTGTGATCTCCTGAATCTGTTGAGGGCAGTGGGAGGACCCTTTGGGGCCGCAGTGGAGTCTGGATCAGATCCTTTTCCATGCAGGAGGGAGCAGTGGAGGAGGAGAGGCTGCCTGGAGCGAGCTGCCAGCTGCTGTATCCAGCAAGGAGCCCTCCGTGCTTGGTGCAGGGAGCCCACGCTGCTTCTGCGCTGCGGCCGCGCCAGTCTGCTGTGTCCTGGATGCTGAAATAACAGGCCCGTGGGGGTAACGTCCTCCACTGTGGCTGGGCGATAGCAAAGGGTGGGAGCACAGAGCGACTGGTGCATCCTTTAAGGCAAGGTGTGAACAAAGGTGATGTGTGGGAAGAAACCAATTTGTCTCGTCTGGATGCAGGGAGTGGGGGTCCTGCTGTCCCTCACTGCTCTTCCGGGGGCTGTTCAGGTGCTGAGTGTGGTGCTGCGTGCCGTGCGCTGGGGCTCAGGTTGCAGCAGTGCTGCATGGCCTTGGTCCAGTCACTTAGTCCGTGTGCTCTCTGTGCTCCTTGGTGCCGCAACTACTTTGTGCGGAGCAAAAGGCTCCTGTATGTGTGTGCGTGCTGTGCGAGGCTGTCTCAGCCTTGGTACAGTATCTGTGGGAGTTCACGGGCTGCGTGGGGACCCAGGTGAAGCTGTCTAGGGTTTGAGGGGGCACAAGAAAGCCTCCCTGCAGGCCTGTCTAGCTCAGCTGGTTGTTTCATTTTGCTTTTCGTCCCTTCTCTGCCGTCTGGGAGCCTTGTATCAGCTGCCTCATGGCTGCCTAATGTGTTATGATGGTTGCATTGCAGCAGGCACCTTGGAGGAGCCCAGTGCCGAGGCTTGCTGAGGTGTGCTCCCCTCCGCGTCCCCGCGCTGATCGTTTCTGACACGGCCCTGCTCTCTGGCGCATGCATCCTGCTCCCCACTGGAGCCCAGACCAGTCCTGCTCCGGCGTTAGAGCAAAAGCCCCAAAGGGTGAAATGCAGCGGCTGGTGGAGGTGGAGGTGGCAGGAGCTGCGGGTTGGGAGCCCTGGAGGTAAAGCTGTTTGCAAACAGCTCCTGGCGCAGTGCTGTTTTGCACGCTGGCCTGACTTTCCCATGCATGAAAGCCTTCCTGATGCTAGAGGGAACTTTTCCCACTCTGGAAGCGGCAAACCTCTGGCTAGAAATGAAACCTGGCTAACATTGCTAGGCTAGTGTTGCTAGAGGAATTAAGAACCAAGCAACTGCATCCATAGGAACCTCAGTTTTTCCCTTATCCCCTTGCACATCGAAGTTAATTGCATTTCCAACTGACACATCAAGCTGTCCTGCCACAGTCATCTGCAGCAAAGTCAGCGCGTAGTGGTTGCTCCGGGATATAAACCTCACCTCTGGTGTCTTGCTTTCTTGGGGGGATAACCTCTTTCTTAAGGCTGTTTTTGCTACGGTCAGGTCTTAGGAGCCCAGGGCTCAAGTTGAGTGTATTGCGAGGTCTTTACGGGTGTCTCTCGAAGGTGAGACTTGTCAGGCTTAAGCAATGGAGGAAATTTTTTTAATGGGTGTTCAGCAGCCACTGTGGAGACGCTTAAGGGCATACATTTTTTAAGAGCATAATGGATGTTAAGCTCTCAAAAACAAATCCTAAGTCTCTCTAGCTTGGGTTTCCCAAGGTATTGGCAGCTTGCTTGAAATCGGGGAACTAGTGAAACGAAATAAAAGGTATTTAGATGGTGCTGAGCACCGATGTGGAGCTTTTGCTTTCTTTGTGCAGCCGAGCTACTTGTCAGTCCTTTGGGAGGCTGAGGTTTGAGCCTCACGTGGGACAGCAGGGCCTGAATCCTAGGTGGGTGCTTTGAGGCTGTGCCCTCCTGAAGACCTTGGCATCACATGGTAACACAATGGAAGGCAAAGTTAATGGTTTTCCCCATGCCAGTAAGATTAGTTGGGCACCGTGAGCAGTGGCAGGTTCTAAATCCCAGAAGACTTAATGGATGGGAACTAGAGTCTAATCTGCATTGTGGTTTTCCTGCTAAAATACAGTGAGCAGAGCCTGGGTATGTTAGGTGGAGAAGCAGCTTCCTCCCTGCCAGCAAGAGGGCAGGAAGTCCCTGGATGGAGCCACCCTGCCCAAAGCGTTGCAGTGAGCTGGTGAGGGAGCTGTGAAGAGCTGGGATGTCCTGCTTTCACCCAGCAAGAGGAGCCTTCTCTTCCACCCTCTGTAGATGAGCCTTTCCCGGGGAAGTGACAGCCCCATGCTCAGCGTGGGAATGAGGGCACTGTGCTGCAGCTTCTTCCTTGGCTCTTGCAGTGCCAGGAGCTGGGGAGGCAGCAGGGAGGCTCTTGCTCCTGGCTGGGGCAGCGTCCAGAGGCTGGGAAGCTGGGAGGGATCTGCTCTATCCTTCCCAGGCTGCTGTTACCCCCGGGCTGGGAAGCAGAGCTGCTCCTTCTCTCTCTGAATGCGTGGTGATGCCAAGGGGAGCAGGAAGCGGAGGATCGCCGTCCTGGCACGGGCTGCACTGCCAAGGGTGCTGGGAAGCTGACAGCCCAAGACTTGCTCAGTGTTGCTGTCTTCTCCTGCTGCTGGAGCAGGGAGGAGGATGGTGGCTGCGGGAGCGCCGAGCTCCCTACTTGTCTCCTCCTGCCCGGGGAGGCCGGCTCTGGGGAAGTGGGACCAGCCCTGATCCCCATGCACCTCCCTGCATCCCGGGAGGCAGCGGACGAGCACTGGCATCCTGCAACGCTGCACCCTGGCGTTGCTCTTGCCAGCTCCCCTCCCAAGTCTGGCTGGAAGCGCTCCTGCCTTTCCCTTGAGGTCAGCTCCATCGCGGCTCTGCTCTCTGAGGTCGGCTCGTACCTGCCGAGGGCTTGGCCCTTTTTTTATAGAGCTTTTCCATGAGGTGTGCCTTGCGAATGCCCTCCCTCAGGCTGCGCTAGCGGTATTTGGAGATGAGCAAGGCCGGTGCCTCCCCAGTACCTTCGGGACGGCAGAGCCGTCTCATCTGCTGCAGCGTGGGCTCCAAGATGGACCCCGAGTGACTTGGGTCTGGTCTTTCTGTTCCTTGCCCATGTTTGAGGGCAGGCGTTGACCTGCTTGGAGATGACAGGCCCTGAAGCAGGCCGTCATGTTGCGGTTGCCTCGCTGGCAGGAAGAAGCTGGTAAACTGTAAGATCTTGGGAAGATCAGTTTTTAAAAAAAAAAAAAAAAAAGAGGAAAAACTGCCTGTAGTGCTGGCTGATGCAGAAACTTTACCTGCTGCTCCAGTAGTTCAGCTTAACCCTACAGCTCTAGTCCTGGTAGTCATCAGCATGTAACTGTGGAAACTGGAAAATCATATTTTTCTGATATGGAAAAGTAAATACCAAAACAGGACTGTGGCCTTGCTAGTAGCCTGGGAACATCTCCCAGGGAAAGTGTCCTTGAATGACAGAGCACCAGAAATTCTCGGGAAGGGACTCTGCTGGGTTTCTTGCAGTGCTGGGAGCCAAGGCTTTTGATGAATGAGTGTCCCGTTCTCCTCCTCTTCGTTGGTGGAACATGTGCAGGCTGAGATAACCCTGTGTCTGCTCAAAGGGTTGTTGTTAGTGGGGTCTGTGAGGGGGTTAGTGGTGCAATCACCCCAAAGGTGGCTCTGGATGCTCAGCCCCCGGCAGTCCCATGCTGTGCCCTGGGAAAACATCGCAGCTAACCCAGAGGAAGAAAAGCTATGTCCTAATCGCCTCTGAAAGCCCTGAGGATCAGGGCTTTTGCTGTTCTTTGAGAACAAGAACAGTGACTGCACTGAGGACCTCTGGCAGGATGCTGGGACGAGATGGGAACAGACCCCGGTTGCCTCCCTATTTGGTTTATTTGCTTTGCATGTCTGGATCTTTTTTTCTGCTTCTCTTCCAGCCTGCTCTGAGCACTGACCCCTCGGTTCAGGCTGGGAGGGTGTTTTTGGGGTGATTGCTAGTACTAGTTCCTACCCAGCCCTGCTGCTGCAGGCTGCTCCAAGGCCCCAGCAGCTCTACTCTGGGAGAGGAAGGATGGTGGATTTGGACTCCTATTTACTAAAGAGGACTGTTTGCAGAAGCTGTCCTGCCTCTGCTTCGTGACTGGTACCCAGGATTTCCTGTGCTGTGACCCCTGTCTCTGCTCTAGCTCCCCAGCCGCTACCACAGCAGCAAAGGAAACCTGGAGCTGCTTCGTCTATAACCCCGACTCGGCCGCTGTCAGGGCAGGCACAGGCTGTTCTGGTGCACTCAGATCTCGAGCCTGGCTCTGGGCTATGCAGGGCGTAGGACCCTCCATCACGTTCCTGTGTGGCTGTCTGCAGCCAAGGCTGAGCGTCGCTGCTGGAGCCCCGCTCTCCAGGAGGCTGGGGGTGCTAGCATCTGGCCCAAGGACAGCTACAGTACAGATTTGGAGTGGTTGCGGGGTGGGAGAACATCCTCCTACAGAGCACGAGGTTGCTAGTTCTCTGAGCTCCCAGCTGTTCTTGCTTGCTGCCTTGTGAGGAGAGAAGAGGAGGGATGGAGCAGGGGCCTCTGCTTCTCGGTACAGCTGCACCAGGCTCTCTGCAGCTCCGAGGCATGGCAGCTCTTCCCCAGATGGAGGACGGGGCCCTGGGGGTATTAGCCGTCTGCTGTTTTGCTGCCCAAGAAGGTCTGGAGGCCGTTTTGTGCTGCTGCTCTGCTGTTATCCATTGAATTGCACCAAAAACATACCCCCCCCGCTATCCCTGAAGATGGGTGCAGATGACTCCCCTCCTGACATGTACGTGATCTGTGCACTTTTGGCTCTCATCTCTTCCTGGGCAGCTGGCAGGTTATTTTTGGTTCTGGAGTGGCCCAGATCTAATTTCTGTTGGGGTGAGTCCCTGCCCAGTGCAGTGCTTACGTCCCCTGTGCTCGTGGGAGGCGAGACGCCCCGGCTTCCTCCGCCGACGTGTTGGCCCGGGCCTGCTGGGGCTGCTCCGATGTTCACCTGCTGAAGGGCTGGCCTGGTGTCTCCATGAAGTGGCTGCAGAGAACGGGACTTCGGCCAGAGCCAAGGAGACTCACCTGGATGTAGCAGCCATGGAAACCCAATCTCTGGGACGCTGCAGGGAGAGGGACGGGCAGGAGCAGCTGGTGCCGTTGCAGGGCTTGGAAATCCAAGCCAGCGCCTACTCACGTGCTTCGCCCTTGACTTGCGGGCTTGGGGAACAGCAGCCCCCTTCCCCTCCGCTCCTGGCCTCCTGCCCAGGTCCTGCAGCAGAAACCCCTGTGGAGGGGCCAAAAGTGGGCTGAAGGGTTTGCTGGTGGCATCTTCAACCCTGGGCAGATGCCAGGGACCTCCTGCCCTGCCCCTCCTCAACAAGGGCTCCCAGTGGGAAACGTAGATTTGTCCTGACAGTCCTGGAGCAGCGGCTTATTCCATTGCAATAGGATGCTGTTGAAGGCATCCACCCTGTCTGCACCTTGGGGTGCTAGGAGGTCCTCGCTTACTTGCGGGGGGACAGCCAAGGGCAAATGCAATCAAACAGGATTTTCTCTGGGTTAGATGTGGGTTGAATGTTTACCATATCCTGGTTGGTCACTGTGGGACGCATGGGAAACTGCTTGTTTCCCAGCACCTGACTGGCTCTGCAGACTGGTGGGATGTGGTGAAGGTGAGCATGTTGCGGGAGCAGAGCTGCATGAGAGCAGGGCTCTGCCATGGACCCGTGTCCTGAGCGAGTTGCCTCCTTTGCAGTGCTTGCCTGCTCCTTCTCTGCCGCTTCCAAACACAGTGGCTTTCCAAAGGGGAGAGCAGGACTGAAATCTGGGGAGGACTGTGGCATTCCAGGGACAGCTGAGGGCAAGGTGCCATGCCTTGGGAGAGGAGAGGGAGGCACCTCTGCGCTGCCTGAATTCCTTGGCTTCCCTCTGGTTTCACGCTCTGGATTCAAACTCCCTTGTAACCTCAGCGCACGCGTTAACTGCCTCATCTGCTCGCTTCTCTGCACATGCTGCTCTCTCAGGGCTGCTCGCGTTTGCCTGGTTCTGGGGGTTGCGTGCCAAACCTCAAGGAGAAAATGTGGGATCTGGGGCTTGGGGCTGGGAGCGTGCATGTGCGAGGTGGTGGCTGGCAGAAGCAGGCTGCAAGGGATGGCGTGGTTCAACTTGGGTGTCAGAGCTGCCAAGGGTGACGTCCTCGGGCATCAGGTGGGAGAGAGCTGGGAAAGCTTTCTTTCAGTGAAGGCTACCGGATGCTGATGACTTGCGGCGATCCCAGCCGTGTGGTCTTTCCTCGGGGAGGGAGTGCCAACCCTTCCACCCACGCTCCCGCTCATCCCCTTTCAGCAAGTGCTGTGTGCGTAAGTCTGCCGTTTCTCTCTGCTCCTGGCAGAGACCGGATCCGTTTCCCATCTGTAAACGTGGGGCTCCTGTTGTAGGTTCACAGGCCTCTGCTCTCCTGCCCCAAGTCTCCCCGTTTTTCTCCTGGTATGGGATTTCTAGACCTTCCTCCCCAGACTGTTCTTGCTCCTAATCTGCAACACTGGCTCATACCAGCTCTTCTGCCTGTGGAGCTAGTCTCTTCATAAAGCATGAGGGTCTCAAATGCCACTCAAAACAGAACTGAATCAACTGTGAGCAGGTTTAAACTTACTTTTCAGGAATATAATAGAAAATCAAATAGACTCCGTATCTCCTTCTACTGTCTATGTGCCTGGCTTTCTTTGTGGCAGATAACTGGGGGAAAGAGAATAGGCTTGTTATGAAAGCACCAGGTCCAAACTGCCCGGTTCTCTTAATCCGAAAAGGCAGAAAAGATGTGAAGAAGGTGACTTGTGTGGGACCGGGGCTATTGTAGCTGGGAACAGAGAGAGGCTGATGCTGGCAGCTCTGTTGCCCCTGTGTTGGCTGTGTCACGTGCAGAGCGTGTCCAGCCTTTGCTGGTGCTGAGGACTTTGGTGTGGATGGCTTTGTCCAGCCCTTCCTCCCCACTGAAGCTCTTGTGGAGGAGTCGCCTCCTTGTGTTACGGCACCGCCTGGTTTTTGATTGTACAACGTGGAGCACAGTGTCCACGTTGCGCTGGTCTGCGCCGTGCTTCTTCCTTGGCTTGGTGGGGAAGAGCCCAGTCTGCGCCCTCTATCTGACTAGGCACGGTCGCTGGCAAATATCACCTGAGCTGAGGATGAAATTCAAATGCACAAAGCAAAATCTTTGGTGTGAAACATCTTATGGGAATGCAGTGCCACCGAGATGGCTCCTGGGGCTGGTGGCAGGGCTACGGGGCTAGTTGTCTACAATACTGCTAACAGCGATGTGCTGCTGTGCAGGGAAAGGGAGATGATGTTTTTTTTTTCTCCTCACTAAGCTCATTTCCAGGAGCTCTGCTTTTGGGTTAGGCTTGGTGGAGGGCTGAATCCCAGCCCTGCAAATCCCCCAAACAGGCAGTAGGGACAGTGTGGCACCGAGGGCAGAGCCCTGGTGGGTTTTCGTGCACACCGGCCCCACTGCATATGTTGGGGAGCGCCTGGCCTCTTAGCTCGGGGGCCCAAACCCCACAGCCCACCAATGGCTCTGCTTCGCATCCAAACCCTCCTCCTGTCTTTGGCTCAGGTAAAAAACCCAGAGCGCCAAGCTGCAGATGGACAAGTGGATGGAGAAACCAATGTCCTCAACCAAAACCAGCAGCAGGGAGATGAGGCAGCAGGCGTTTTTGCGTCTTCTGCAACCGCCTGTCTCGATGGCTGGACCCCGTGGGCAGTCTGTCTTGGCGGTGCAACTCGGCAGGCCCCGCGAGAGCCTCCCATCTGGCTTGAGCTTCTCTGGCCATGCGGGGCCCCGCGTGCCCTGGGTGTAGGTGCTCGCAGAAGCCTGTGGTTAGGCCGCGAGTTCGAGGTGAATGCGATATGAACTCAGGCTTCCCTTTTGAAGTTTGACACCCGGGATTTTCCCCACCCACTAGGAGGACTGAAGACAAAAAAGACCAGCAAAGAAAAAAAGGAAGGGGGGGGGGAAAAGCCTCTTTAAACTACTGGTGGGGACATGTCAAGGAGGCAGAAGTTAAAAGGGGCTGTGGGGGAGGGTTTCTGTGCATGTCTATCTGGCCAGCCAGCTCTGACTCACCAACACGTGCAGGTACAGCTCTGCTGCTGGCTGCAGCCTGTTTTGGGGTTGAGCCTTGCTTGCAAGGCAAAGCTGAGAGGGGTTTGCAGAGGCAGGAGGGAAACAGAAAAAGGGAGCAGTTATTGCAGCTCGCGCTTGGTTGCTTGGCATGTGATGACCCGGTATCGTGTTCCCTCTTTCGCCCCTTGCAGTTGTTCCCTCTGCCAGCTGTGTCCCCCAGGAAGGGCTCAAAGTCCAGTTTCTCCCAGTTTCCCCGACCCTGGATGGGAGCTGGCCTCTTGGCTGCGGCTGGGGGTGTCAGTCCTGCTCTGCACACGCGCTCGGCATCACCCCTTGCTCCTGCGCCAGCAGCCTGACCTTCTAGGGCTTGGCTTCAGCATCCTCCTATGTCCCCCAAGCAATGCCTCGCGCCATGGGCAGCTCTGCAGAAGCTGATGGGGCTAATCCCGCATGGGGTAAGGGCAGGGGCTACCTCACGTGAATCAAGAGAGCCAGGATCTGGCCCCACTGATTCAAGGGATGGAGGATTAGGCTGCCTTAAACAACAAAGCCTCGCTCCACCTGTCAGACAGATACCCCAAGGGCAGACTGCAAGGGTGTGGAGCCGAAGCTTCTCTTTGCAGAGGTAGGATGGGAACGTTTTCTGGTCCTGCCTGTCTGGTTTAGCCCTCCTAGCTGGGGCTTGGAGATCCAAAATGGAGCTTGATCTGAGATGGCAGGCTACGACTTTTTATCATTACTATTTAAAACTTCTGAAGCCTGAAGCTGCAAAGGTTCACGTGATAGACCTGATCTACCAGGGACGGAGCAGTGGACGTGAGGTTGTGCAGGTGTTGGATGTGATCCCTGAGTGCCAGTGGAAACGCTGGTGCAGCTCTGAACGAGACCTGGAAAGACAGCCACAGGATCCCACCCCCGTCCCTTGTGATCCATCCAGCCATTGGCCTCGGCTTTAGACTGTAGGTTTGAAGTCAAAGCTTCAAGGGTTTGAAGCCAGCTGCCTTTGGCATCCCAAAAGCCCAACTTGACTCATATCTAGAATATGGCATGCCTCATCTTTCTGGGGAGAAATGGACATTCTGTGTGGCTGAGGGCAGCCAGATGGGGCCTGCCAGCGAGGGAGTATTTGCCCAGGCCAGGTATGGCAGCACCCATGCAAACCAGTGCTTGGTCTAGTTTGCCCTTCCTTTGCTGTGAGAACAGGCAAAGAGCGAAATTCCAGTCTCCAATATGATTTTCTACTCCATTCTGCAGCAAAGGAAGGGAAAGGAGCCCTTGCCAGAACCTACTCTGACTGCAAGTCACCCTGCACCTCGTTTGGGATCTAGAAAGGAGGACAGGAGGGTTCAGTGGAAGGTGCTCTGCCTGCTTGACTCCAGAGAGACCTAAGGATTGGGGCTGAGGTTACAAGCGCTTGTCTCATGGTCCCGTCTCTCCAAGAACAAGGCTGCCAGGTGGCCACCAGGCAGGCTCTATAATATAGCTTTCTCCAGCCGCTGTGAGGTGTCTAAGGTCCAGAAGGACTCAATAGCTACCAGTAGAAGCTGCTGAATGCTGGCAGTATATGGAGGAGGAGGGGAATCTGTGACCAGATGACTACCTCTCCTGAGATGGACTAGATGATCTCCAGAGGTCCCATCCAACCACAACCATTCTGTGAGATGTCCTAATGGGAACTTGCAGCAGCTCAACACAGCTACCTTTCTGTGTCAGCTCTGTAAGGTTAGCTCTGTGGGGTGTTGCGGGCAGCTGCTGGAGTTGAAAAGAGCTGCTGATGTCTCCTCCTTGTCAGGAGGACAAAAGGTTGGGCCATCGTCCATCACAGTGGTGTCAGGTTTGTACCGAGCTTTGCATCTACGTGGTCTCTGCTTGGTGAGGTGAACCACCTGTCTGTCGTAAAGAGGCGCTGTATACTCTGAAGGCAGCTGGAATGCTGCTCTGCTGTCACCCTAAAAGCTCTGGTCCCTTCGTCTTCCCTCCTTCCCGGCCATGTGCGGCCATCACAAGGCCCTGCCATCTTGTTGCAGTTGCAGGCGGGGCTTTGGCCTGTGTTCAGCTGGTTCATGACTTTGCCCCTCTGAATGTCAAGGACCACTTCTCTTTTGGGAACTTGCAACCTGCAAGGCTGCAAAACAGATCAGCCTCTGGCCTCTGTCTGAAGACATCCTGCCCTTGGTGTTGCAGCTGTGCCAGATGCTGAGTTCCAGAGAGAAACACTGAAATCCCTGTTTCAGCTGGAGCTCCTTGCTCCTATCCTCTTGGGAAAGATGCTGCATACCAGCCTCTGCCTGCAAGAGCTGTGTGAGTGCACACCTGAAGGAGAGAGCTGCTGAGCCGCCAACCAGGGGGGAACAGAGAGCTTTGTCCTTGCTCTTGATCCCAGGGCTGTGAACCGGAGAGTAACAGGGGGAGGGATGTGGCTGTTCAGCCAACAGGGTGCAACAAACGTGCTGGGATCCTGCTGTTAAATACAGGGCTTTGCACGTTTCCATGCGAAGGGAGGCTGCTTTGCAGGTGGTACGTAGGCAACTGCTGTCGCTGTGCCATGGGTGCTTTACTTCAGGTGGAGAGGAGCCGGGTCCATGCTGTTGGCACATTGCACAAGAGGGGAGCTGATTTAGGGAAGGCTGCCTGCGCTTGGCAGATGGGTTGAAATGGAAGAGGTCTCTTCTAAGACAGCTGTTGTTGGAAATTAGCTTTGCACCGCTCTAGATGTAGGGTGTGGGGGGTAAAGGGCAGATGATATGCATGACAGTCACGAAATTTAGGAGAGCGTCATTTTTTTGGTTATCTCCTTGCCCAGTGTGAGAGATCTTGTCCGTGGCCCATAGCCCTGGTCCTGACCATGTCTACGAGCTTTGAGGTGTGTACATCTGTGTCCATGGGAGATGATTCTTCCCCTCCACCTCCCCTTGCATCCCTGAGACACTTAATCTTTCATGCTGTCTAAGCCAGCCTCCTTGGGGAAGAAGCTCTTTATTTAGCTCCTTCTCTCCCCACTTCTCACTACCTACATTTCCCAGACCCTGCTGCCTGGTGACCCTCTGCAATGCGTCCATGAAGCTTGTTATCTGCCCTGTACAGATTACCCTGGCGGGAAGGAGAGGTGACACTGCAGAGGCTCCAGCCACAAGTGTCTGCCACGGCCTGGGGAGCTCTCCCCAACCTGGCCTGGCTTGTGAAGGTGTTGGGGCTCTTGCCTGAGTCCTGGACAAGGTGGAAGGACGTTGTTCCTGAATAGTTTCGTCCTGAGATGGTGAAGAACCTGGAGGGGAGGGCAGCGGCTGCACTCGTGGTCAAAGCGGGAGGGATCGAGGCGGCCCTTGCTACGATGGCATTCGGACATATAGAAGAAGGGGGATCTTTAAAAGCTGGGCTGCTTTAGGGCCCACCCTTCGTTCCTCTGGGGAAGGCTAGACCTACTCTATCCTCTCCTAAAGTCCTGAGGAGGCTCAGCTTATTACCTGAAACTAAACCTGAAACTAAACCCAAGAGGGAAAAAAGCCTCACCTGAAGTTCCCAGCTGGCCTCATGCCCGGTGCGAGGGGGATGGCAAGGTGAGGCTCTTCGTCTTGCCAAGGCTGTAAAAGGAGAGGGGGAAGGAAGAGGGGATGGATCTGCAGGCGAAGGAGCGCTCAAGCTCACCAGCGAGCCTCCGGGCTGCTGCATTTGTAGGAACTGCTGATCTTGCAAACGGGTCGTCGCCGTCTCCCGCGCGTGTTCCTCCGAGGAGCGTGGCGGCTGCGTGTGCGTGCATGTAGCTGGGCGCCCACGCCTTTCTGTATGTGACTCGAAGGGAAACCAGCCCCGCTCTTCCCCGAAGAGGCTGCGCTTTGGGCTCCAGCATGAAGGACGGGGTGCCCAGGAGAGGGGGGCTGCCAGCAGACTGCTTCCCCCCACACCAGGGTCTACCTCCTCCAGTGGTTTCTCACGTGTCTGGGACAGATCTGCTTTCTGTAGCTGGGGTTAAGGGGAGGGAGGAAGAAGCTGATTGTGCAATTGTTCATCGAAAGCAAATGTGAAAAGACTGGGAATGTGGTGGTGCCACGGAGGAGGGGGCGCATGTTCCTGTGCTGGGGCATCTTCGAGGGGGACCTGTGTGCTACCTGTGCTGGGTAGATCAGCCTTCTCCCAGGCCAGACGCGGAGCTTGGTGCTGTCGAGATGAAGGGAATGGTGTCCCTTGAATCCCCCCTCCCTTCCCCCATGCAGTGTGGCTTAAGGTTTGCAGTAAACCCTAAAAATGCCTCGTCCTAGAACTGTGCCTTCTGCCAACTTCTTTTATCAGATCTAGTGCTTTTGCCTAGAGCCAGCAGCTGTAAGGATGGAGATGGGGGGAACAGACTGCTGTTACGCTGCTCTTACCTGCAGCCTGTTTGCATTCATGATTGCATCCGTGCATTAAAGTGCTTTGAGCTCCTCGTTACCAAAGTGTAGCCTCTGAGTTAGAACGAGTCACTCGTGGGAGCTGGGACTGGGAGAGACGAACCGCCGTCCTGCTGAACTGAGACGGAGCCTGACAACAGGCACCACTGCCTGGAAACGGTGGGCAAAGGCTTTATTGACCACTGGAGGTCACTTTTTCAATAATGCAGTACAATCCAACTTTATTTTGTCAGTACCTTTCATGCAGGCTGCTCCCAAGCTGCTCAGCAGACCAAGCGCAAAGGGAGGGGAGAGGAGGCGCTTTTCTCAGAGCCGGGGAGACGGAGGCTGCCAAGACAGCGCGGGGTGCACAGGAGAAGGCTCTTGTGCTTCGGTGAAGAGCTGGAGGAGAGGTGTGAAATGAAGCAGCCTGATCCTGCTGCCCTGTGCCGCAGATGCACCTTCAGGCTCTTCAGAAGCAAATGAGCTTGTTTGGCCCGGGGTGGCTGGGGAGGCAGCGGGGGTGCTGGGGAAGGAGGGGAGCTCTGCGCGGGTGAGATGCACGCAGCGAGGCTGGGAGCTGCACGGGGAAGGCCAGCCTGCATTTCTCAGCCGGGGAAAGGCAGTTGTTGGGAAACGAAGGCCCTACAGCGGAGTGGTCAGGAATCCAGCTTGCTGCAGCTGTTTTCTCCTCCTTGAGCGAAGGAGTTTCAGAAACCCTGTAACTTGGGCTTGCAAAAGGGCTCAGTCAGGGGAAGCCAGGGCAGGCTCAAGCTGTTTTTAGCCAACAAGTTGCGCCTGAATTTCACTCCTTTGCTCCCGCACGGTGCCGAGCTGCTCCTGGGAGGAGACTGTAACCCGCCTGGCTATGCCGCCCCGCTGCTGCAGGCGTCGAGACGAGGTTTCTGCCCGGGCCAGCTCTCTGCGAGGGCTTGGCCAGGCGCCTCTTCCCAGCCCGGTGCAGGCAAATTTCCAAGCCCTGCCTCTGGACGTGGGGCAAATCCCAGCAGGAGCCGAGGGCAGCTGTGTGGAGAAAGTCTCTGGGCACCCCAAAATCCCGCTCGGGGGCAAGGAGGGATGTCCTGGGCCTGTCTGGTGCCGGCGACTGCTGCATTTGCAATAGGGCTGGGGGAGTTTGTGTGCTGGGGAGGAGCAGAGGCTCCGAGCGCAGGCCTCAAGCACAAGCAGGGTGGAGGTTAGGGGTGGGAAACTCGGCAAAAATCCTTTGCTAACTAGTCAGCGGTGATGTCTGAAGCATGAGCCCTTCTGTCATGCTGTGTGCTTCCCTTGCATGGTGACGTGCAGTTTCTAGGCCTGGAGGTGCCACTCGCGCTGAGCAGCTCGTGGTACTGGGTGCGCCTGCTGTGGATGTGGTCCATGGGAGAGGCACTGTGTGTATGACAAACCTTTCTGAAAGTTTTCTTCCTCTTGAGAAGCTTTCAAGCCAGAAAAAAAAGATGCTTTTCATCCATATTTCTTTTACCTCCTGCTACCATTTCCTTATTTAGGAGGCAACGAGAGCAAAGGGAACCCCTCCTCGTTCCCGCTGGGCTGCGGGCAGAGCCAGCGGGGCAGGAAGGAGAGGCGAGATGCTGCTTGACATTTCTGAGGAGCGCGATGCTGTGCGGAGCTGGAGTGAGTCACCGCTCCTCTCGGCTTCGCAGCCCACAGCCTGCCGCCTGCATTGGCTGCGAGAGGAGCGCGGCGGCGCAAGCGGGGCCAAACCTGCCCCCTGTGCTGACCGGCGGCGGGGGAGGCGGGCGACAGCCCCGTTCATGGGGAGGGCAGGAGGGAGGCGGGGGGAAGGTCCCCTTCTCCTTTGGCCTGGTGATGGGGCCATGGCAGTGGATGGGGGGGCGTCACCTTGGAGAAATGGGGCTCCTCTGCCCTGTAGCAGCCTGGGGGCATGGTGCATCGACCCCTGCTTTTGAGCAGCACTAGAGAGAGTGCAGCAGGTGATGAATACCAGATATTTGCACGTTGGTGCCTTGGCACAACGGGGTCCTAGGAAGGGGAGAGGCCAGCAGACTTGAAAGAGGCATGGAGAGCCTGATCCAGAGGCTCAAAGCATTGCTGGCTTGAGGCAGGGGACAGGCATGTTCAGTTTGGATGTCCCCCTGCCCCTCTCACCTGCTGAGACCACTGCAGGGAATCAGGGATGGCTTCCTCCTCCTCCTCCTCTGCCTCTCATATGTGGAGCTCTTTCTGCTCCCTTCCACTGCCTCCTGTTGCTCCCGTGCTGCCTGTCCTTGCCCACGTGAACCCCTGATCTCGGCCCGGTCTCTAGCAGGTTAGGGACCGATAGTGTGTGCCCACTGTGTCGTGTGGTCTCCTTGCTTGCTCCTGCATCTTTTGGGTGCTCAGGCTGAAATTCTCCCCTCCTGCGAGGCAGAGGGCTCCTTCTGCCTTGTCTGCAGCCAGTGGGAGCTGCTTCAAAGAATAGCTGGGTTTTAGCAGGACTTTGTGGAGCCTGGGCTCCTCTTGGCATCATTTGGCATTGGGAGGAATTTGGTCTTCTCGTGTTCCTTCTTGCCATGCTGGTTTTAGAAGTTGGTCATGCCACATTTGCCCTGCGGGACCTGCTCTTCCCTGCTGTGCTTTGGGGGCCTAGCATGCAGGCTTCCCCAGAGCCATGAGTGGCTGTAGCTGTGTCCAGGCTGCAGATCCGCAAGGCAGATGACTGTGTTGTCGCTTGTGAGTCATAGTGATGCTGCTTGTTAAATTAGATGTCCCCTGATTTCTGCAGGGAAGCCTTAATTCTGGAGTAGCTTATTCAGACACTAATGTTTCCATCATTACTGACCAGCATCACTGAAATGAGCAGATTTGGTGAAATGGGCTAACTCGAGGTATCATTCCTCTTCGAAAGGTGGGGAAGGGAATTACTGTGGTTTTCATATTCGTTTCTTCTACAGGCTGGGGAGGAAGGGGTGGGTTTGTAGTGGACATGTCAGTGTTGTGTTTGGAGATCTGGGGTTTGGTCTCTGCTCCCTGTCGGTGTGTCTGGCCTCAGCCCTCTCTCTCTCACATGGGGACTTCATCTCCTGGAGCCGCAAATCCCACCGTGCAGCCGAGAGCCAAAACTGGTTGTCCCTTGCGTGGGGTCCCTGCAGCCGAAGGGCTTTGGTGCTCCCAGCTCACGCTGCCCCTTGGGAAGCTGGGCATTCCCGTGGCCAGTTCTTCTCGGCCCCTCGGGCAGGGGTTAGCTCCTGTGCTGGAGCCCGCTCTCCTCAAATTGCTGCAGGGACAAACGTATGAGGACTGTGAGCATTTAACTGCCAAAGCAGATGTGACTCGAAAGATACGCTGGAGCAAACATTTAAAGATCCAATTTTATAAAGCCACTTTTTGGGCTATAAACCATCCGCCCCCACGGCTCCTGGTGCTGCTGCTGTGAACTCCACTGTTTGCTGTTCCTGCTGCTCAGCCGCACCGCCATCCAGCAGGACTCAGCCAAACGCGCTTCGTTTGTTTAGTGCTGGATTTTTCTCCCTTCCCCCTCACCCCAGGGTTTTATTTAATTAATTAATTTTTTATTTTATTTTTTGCAAAGGGATTTTCCTGCTCTCAGCAGAGTGGAACAGGAAGTGATGCTCTAGCGAGGGAGGCCATATCCTTGCGAGCCCTGTGGCTCTGTCCTTCCTGTTCATGCAACAGTTTCTATATTCCTGGCTCCTGTTTCTGGGGCAGTAAATGGTGAAAATTCTGTGCCTGTGGCAGGGAGCGCTTTCTCCCTGTGCTGCCTCCCAGCCCCTGCTCTAGGGACAGACGGGGAGAGAGGGACAAGGAGACGTTGTTGGAGTGGAGCTCTGAGTCTTGCTTTAAACCCCCTCATTACTACCCTACAGGATCCTTGGGGTCAGGCAGACATCGAGGCCTGGTGATGCTTGGCCAGCTCCTGCTGGATGTCTTCCCACTGCCTCAAATGTATTTCACAAAGGACCAAACAGAGGACCATGTCTCCGGGGTCAGACAGGCTGTGGTCTCCACGTCCCCTTTCGCTTCAGAATATGTCAGGTAGAAATGTTAGGCCCCCCAAAACAATTCTTGACTTGTTTATCCAACATGAAGTGGTTTCCGATTTGCTCTTCCCTTTGCTGATGTTGTCTTTCAGCCTGGATCCCATGGAGCCAAGAACTGATGTGCCTGCTAACACTGGCAGCTCTGCTCCTGAATGAGCAAAAGAAAAATAAATAGCATCTCAAATTGCAGCTTGTATGCAATGGGCCAGATTTCTGCTCTCTCTTTCCAGCTCTGTGACTCGATATAGTTACTTCTGACTTGCATTTGCAGTGAAGGCAAGATGATAATTGGGCCCAGGGACGTTTTGGGATAGACCCAAATTAATCCACCAGTGCTTCCATTTCTGCCTTCTATTAAACCTGGCTCAAACTCTCTTAGGAGAGTTGCTAACATAACTCACTGGTGTCTCTGTAGTGCTTTGAGATCCTTAGACGCAAGTGGTTACAAAAGCTTTCAATAGCACTTATTAGCTCCCTCTGGAATGGAAGTCCAAAGCAAGAGGAAATTCACAATTGATAAGAAAAGACATGTTGGTGCATTGGGTTAAACCCAGCATTATGCCCTCTAATTATGTAGTGGTGGCCTAGGCTGCTAGAGTAACTGGTGAAGATGGGATGGTTGTGCTCGGCTGGAGAGAACCAGGCCTTGATTTAGTGCCTGTTGAGATCAAGGGGCCTTTGATTTCAATGGGTATTGAGTCAGGCACTGCGATATCAAATAGGCTAATCAGATAATAACTTCAGATCATCTGACATGGATTCATATCCCTGAGTTGGGGCAGGCAGAGTAAATTGGGCAGCCAGCTAGGCAAGCCTGTGTGAGCCTATGAGCAGCAGATGGCTCGTCCCTAATGAAACAGGATGTCCAGTTACAGAAGGGTGGCAAGGCGTTATGGTGTCTGGGTCCAGCACCATCCCTCCAGGCCAGGAGATTCAGCCTGTGCCCCTTTCCCACCTTTTTCCTGAGTCGTGGCTAATGCAGGGGCTGCCTATATCGGCTAACATGCAGGCTAGTGGCTGGAGGAACTAAGAAGGGAGAGGAATTTGCTGGGGTGATCTCGCACTGTTAATACCATACTTCAAGGCTTCTACAGGCTTCCTACAAAGAAGAATGTTTTTCTTTTCAGCCCTTGGTGTATCAAGTTGGCACCTGAAATCATTTCTGCTGTCTTCTGAAGCAATGGGGAGACTGGGCATAGCAAGAAGCATGCTACAGAGGGAAGGATGTGCTGATGTTCTTCAGTGATGTTAAATCTCCAGGATGCCTGTTTTGGGGATGGTTGTGTATAAGCATGAGGCTTGAGCTCCCTGGTCCTAAATCTGGCTGTGCTGGCAGAAAACCTGTTCTGTACCATGGGACGTGGTCCCTGTCCTACGATCCTCTGGGAGTTTTGCCCCTCTTCTGCAGAAACCTGAGACGTTTGCAGTGCCCTTCATCTCTCCTTCTCTTTACCTGTGGCTTGGTAGCGCTGTGGTTCTTGGTCTTTTTTCATTTGGCAGTGTCTGGGAAAGTGTGTGGTGATGAGCAGGGGCTTGGGGGGAGGTATTCTGTGGTGGGGTATGCACCTAGGGTGTGATAGCTCTAGTGCTGTGGGTGCTGTGTTGGGAGAGCCATGGTTGGTGCAGTGTGGCCAGCTCTGGAGCAGCTCCTGCAGCAAACACCTGAAGCCCAGGGGCTGTTGCTCTGAGTCTGTGCTTCAGGGGACTAACTCTGCATGGACTGGCAGGTTTGAGGTGGCTGGGGTGATAGGTCAGGTCTCATCTCACTTCTTACCCTGTAGATGAACAGGCTTGAATGTGCTGCTTTGCAAGGGTTGGAGCTTGCAAAGCCTCGTTCCTCTGGCTTTGTCTACCAGTTGGGTATTAACCATGAGCTCCAATTTTGAAGCTTGTTCTTTTTTGTTCCCCTGAGATTGGGGAAAATCAGTGTGTCTTGCTCTGTGTGTATACTGCGATGTCTAAGCAGAGAGTTTGCACTCCAGCCTCTCCCACAATGTCTTTCTGTGACTGTAGGAACGTTATCTCTAAGGTCTTCACCTGCCCCAATAAACTTGGCTGGAAATGGGTCAGTAGGTTTATAAGTTCTGGGGAGACACAGTGTGATCCTATCAGCCTCATATCTTAAAAGAAGCACGCTGAAATCAAATTCAAGGCAACAATGAAAACTTGGAGAGGACCAGAGAGAGGAGGCAGTGGATTAGCAGATGCAGAAATCCCTGTGGGTCCTACCAAATGTTTTGCCAGTGTTAAATGCTGAATACAATATAGTGTATGAGAAATCAGATCACTGGGTATTCCCTCTGGACAGGGAGACCCTGGGTTGAGTACGTCTTCAGTGAATCATCTTCTGGCACTATCGGACCAGAGATCTGGCACAGGGTTCTCCCTGTGTCTGACTGGCTGCTGAACGTGACATTGGTTCCAGACTACTTGGGCAAATCACTTGAAGAAGACGCACACATAGCATCATCCAGCTCTCTGTTGCTAAAAGCTCCCTGTTTCCTGAATACTTGCATTCAGCAACAGTGAACAAAACCCTTTGGGATGGCCTGAGCACCCTAAGCTGTGGTTTTCAGAGGAAGGGCTAACCAGAGGGGTTTTGGCAGGAGCGTGCTCCGTTCCTGTAGCAACTCCAGAAGGGCATGGGGGAGACCAGCCCATGAAACTAGCTGCACAAAAGCATCTCTTGAGTTTGCAAGACATGTTGGGGGGCTCTTCGGGATCTTGATCACCATGTGGCTGCTTTGCCAGGTCCTTCACTGTGAGTTGAGAGGTGGGTGACTGGCAGCCGAGGAAGAAAGATGAAAGATGTCAATATAGGCGAAGGAACCAGTTGCTAAGTGATCTCCATGAAAGATACTGATGGCCATATGTGGTACAGGGAGGTGTCAGGTCTATACAGGAGAAACCCTACAAGGAAAGCCTATGAAGGAGATGGTCCAGTTAGATTTATGTATGGCTTTTTCCTTTAATCGATCACAGGAGATTCTTCCAAATAGGGGAACAAACATTGAGAGAATGAAAAGATTTTGTCTTTCGTTGCAACAAGAGTGTGGTGGGAGAGAGAGGACTATGCAGCCTTTATGTTGTGATAACGAGTCGTCTTCTCCCCTGAGGCTGGTCGGGGAACATGCTATGAGGAAGAGGTATGTGCTTGCCCCTCTCGCTTTTGGGGACCAGCATGTTGGAGGTAGCTGCTCTGGGGAACACTTGGCTGCAGCCCTCATTTGGGATTGAGGAGCAGGGGAGAATCTGTGCGTGTAGCGGGGCTGCTGATGCTGCGTTTGAAGAGCTGCAGAGTTACTAGGAGGGGGAGCACGTTTACAGTCATATCTCTTCCGATAAATCAGCGCAGTCTGGGCCCCTCCGCCCCCATGGGCAGTTGTATGCGTGTGTTTGAGAGAAAACCCAAAAAGCCCTGAGGACTGATGCCTGCTCTGGTGTGCCCAGCCTTGCACCAGCGTAACTGTTACTTATACCAGAAATAGCGTTTAAAGCCATAAGTAAAGCGGAGCTCGTCTGCGCTGGGCTGCTTTGCTACTTCACTGCTTCAAGTACAGGCAGCAAGCTGTTCCTGCGCGTGGGATACCGTTACTGCCAGGAAAGCTATTCTCTTTCAGGAGAGAGAAACGAGCTGTGCAAAAAGAAGGCACGTCTTGTATCGATAGGCATCACCTGCCAGTTCAACCAGTACGTGGTGATACTGCTGTATAGGCCTGGCTCAGGGGGTTTGATACGGGCTTGCATTTGATGTGGGCAACCCTAATTCTCCCTTTGGACTGCTGGGTTGCGCTGGGGCCGGCAGAGAATCGCCCTGGCGGCTGCAGCTAACGCGCTCTGAGCGGCCGTGGGTGGGCTTCTTCTGCAGCAGTTACTTGCAATAGGAGCACTCGTGCTAAGTAGCAGAGGACACAGTCCCTCGTGCCCGCCGGTGCGTCGCGGTGGTGTTAAAAGGGATGTCCCCGTGCTGTTCCCAGGACATTTTTACCTGTTCTGGGCTGGAAAGAACAATGACTTAGAAGAGACTCGGGTTGCTATTTGGACTTCTTTTTTCTCTTTAACTCTTTTCCTTGGGTGGCGTTTGAAGCTTGCCGAGGATGCTGCCCTCGCGCTGCACAGGGAAGGGATTTTTTCAGCCCTTAACCTGTGTCTTTCAGGAGGAAACTCCTGGGAGTTTAAACAGAAAGGTTGACACCGACCTTGCTTTTGGAAAATTTCAGCTCCCGATGGAGGTGCCTGCGTGTCAGGCAGAGCCCTTGAAGTTGCAGGCTGGGCGGAGGGTGCCGGAGCCTCTCAGCGCTTTCGCTCGAGGGCTCTGATTTTCGGAAGAGCCAGGCTGGCGGCGTGCCGAGCCTCGGGAAGGCTGGCCCTTCCCTGAGCGCCTCCGCGGGTGCCCATATCTCCTGGAAATCTGGGACCTGCTGAAGTGTGGCCGCCTTGACGCCAGCGTGCACTCGGCTCTGTCCCGGGCCGTCTGGAGGGCGCGCGCATGTGTGTGTCCGGCCGTCCCTTGGCCCGTTGGGGAGCCGGGGGCCGTCGGCACGGGATTGCCGCGGCCCCGAGTCCGGCGCGGGGGCAGTCGAGAGGTTTTCAGCCGCGCGAGCCGTGGTGTGGTGGTGGTGGTGGTGGTGGGGGCGAGAGAGGTGAGGGGAGACGCTACCCAGGGTCTCGTTTCACCGTGCTCCCACCCCCTCCAAAAACACAACCCTCCCCAGGCCCCGCGAGGAAATACGGAGCCCGCCGCAGCAGGGAGGGGAGCCCCAGCCGGGCGCTGCCTCGGCGCCACCCCCTCCGCTCCCTCCCGCCCGCCGGGGTGCCCCCCGGCCCGCCGCGGGCCCCGGACCCTGCCGGATGTCAGGGAGCCGGCTGGGCCGTCGCAGCTGAGCTCCCGGCCCCGAACAATGGGGCCATTGAGGGCCGGAGCCGGGGGTTAGGCTCGGCCGGGCCGGGCTGCGGGCTGCGGACGGGGAGAACAGCTGAAGCGCGCTTGTTCCACCCCGGCCGAGTTACAGCCCAAAATAGGAGCCTGGTGGCCGTTGGGAGGCTGCGCCTCTGTGCCCGGAGGCCGCGGCTTGTTTGCGCGTGGGGTTTCTTGTGCGGTATTTATGGCTCGGAGTTTGGGGTGGGGGGAGGCAGGGAGGAAATGAAGGAAGGGGCTGGCAGCTGAGTGAACTTGTTTTTATTTGTTTTTTGGGCTTTTAAGAAAGGAAGGACTGCTGGTATTTTTATTCCCCCCCCCCCCGCCCCACCCATACGCTTCCCGGCAAACTCGGAGTCCCGCCGAGGCCGGGCGAAGGGGTGACCGCCCCGCGGTGTCCGGCGGCCATCTTCCCCTCGCGCCGTCGGCGCCGCCGCTCGTCCCGCGCGGGCTCGTCCCACCCCGCGAGCGGGCAGGGCCGCGGGGGTGTCGGTGGGCCCCGGTTCGCTTTGGCCGGGCCGGCTCCTCGGTGGTGGCGGCCGCGTCGCGGGGCTGTGGCGGCGGCTGGCCCTCCCACGTGCCGCGGCCTCTCCCTAGGGCCAGCTTCAGCGGAGGAAGGGGTCCCCTTATTCCCTCCCAAAGGCGGGATTTCTCTCGACGTGCCCCGTGGTTTCCCTGGGGCAGAGCTGGGTGGCGGCAGGGCCACGGCGCACCGGGACGGCCTCGTCCGCGGCGGCGGAGAGGCTGGAGAGACGCTTCAACCGCGGCGCGTTGGGCTTCGAGGCCTGTTTGTTTATGGGGGCAACATCTGGCGAAGCCATCAAGCCGTCCCCGAGGTAGGCATTTGCCTCTCTCCGTGTGCCATCCCGGCCTCCTGCCCGGCTTTCGGAGCCGCTTCCCAGCCGGTGGGGCGAGCGTGGGTGTCTGCAGATCGCGTCTCCCCCTTCCTCCCTCTCCAAACGCCCTCCGAGCCGTTTTCCTGGCACCGAAAGAGATGCTGTCTGGCTCTTGTAGACGCAGAGCATCTGCTGTGCCCAGTGACGGAAAGCGGGGCCTCTTCCGCGGCGCTATCCGTGTGCGGATCTGAGGGCTCAACGCGAGACGTCTGAAGAGGTGGTCTCGGTTTGAGCCCGCGCGGAGCGGCGCTGCCGAAAGCGGGGGTAATGCCTGCGTTGGGAGTTGTGTAAAATTAATTCAATGTCTGGATCAGCTCATTAACTAACTGTGCCGGTCCAGATCTTGCCTTCGGAGGCATGTGTGTTGCTGCCAGTGACATCAACATAAAGACGCTCCCCAGCACAGCCAGGGATAGGATTTGGCCTGTTTATATGCATGTTGCAAAAAGAATCGAAGGATTAATGACTGATTACTTCTTAGGCCAGCGGGAGCCCTGGGTACTCATCTAGCCTGCAGATAAAATGCAGGGCAGAGCAAGACAAAGCTTTGCCACGGCATCCTCCCGGTTACCTCGCCGAGCTCCCCGCGCGCTCCAAAACGCACCGTCAGCTCTGCAACCCGCCAGCCGGCGCGCGGCATGGAAGCGAAATGCCTCCTGACATGGCTGCGAGCCGCGCAGAGGGCTGGTGAGGTTTTGGGGCGGAAAGCCTGGATCGACATCCCCTCCGCCTCGTGATCTCCCCATCCGAGGCATCGTTTGGAGGCGGTTTGGTGGAGCCCTGGCTGGTCCCTACCTGTGTGTGCGTGTGTTTGAGCATCACATCCGCCCCCCCCCCAGCACGGCTGAGCCTGCGCGTTGGCTGCGGTTTCTATGGTTACTGCAGCTCCTGGGGCCCGGGAAGAGCAGTTGGATGCTGGAGCTGGCAGGACCGACGTCTCCCTCTGGATCAGCCAGAAACTTGACAGGGAGTCGGGGTGTGTGTGTGAGCGACGGAGCGCAAGACAAAGAAAGGAGGAGAGCAGGAGAGAAGGAGTGCAAGGAGAAAAACCCCGTGTGTACTGGGTGTCAGGGTTGCCCCCAACAGGTTATCCTCTGAACCGGCTTCCAAAAATAATAAAAAGTGTGTGGGGGGCAGCAGGGGGGAAATGGATGATGAGAAAATTACCGTTCTGGTGCTCGCATGGAGGTGACGTTTGTTGTAGCATCTCTAACTGTCAATTCAAGAAACCTAAACACAAAGAAATTTTAACTGCTGACAGAGCCTGACTCTTCCTACCTCCATTTGGTCTTTCCCAGCCCTTTTTCCTCTTGTTTCATTCCTCTGAGGTTCTTCATCCTGATATTTCCCTCCCTACACACGCACGCCTTTCTTCCCCATTCATATATATTCCCTTCCAGTTGGCTAGGCTACAGGTTCAAGGTGTGTTTAGCCTTGCCGCATGCAGTGTTAGCTCCACTTGGGAATCGACCTGGCGCTGCTGGGAGAGCATTGCACCCATTGTTGGCCTTGCTGCTGTGTTCCTGCCAGTGTCCCACCAGTGGACACCAGGGCTGAGCTGCCTGCCCAGTGCACCCCTGTGCAAGGGTGCAGCTGATGGAGCTCAGTGTTTGCAGTTAGGGAGCATTTTCTGCCCCATCCCCTCATCTGCCCTCCCCCAAATACAAACAGTGCCTGCAAAATCGGATTCAACCTTTCGATACTGGGCAAAGGACTTGTAAAGCCCTTTCCGGCTCGGCCGCTTCATCGCCTCTAAACTCCTGGCAGACAGGGAAGCGCCGCAGAAATGCATGTGCTGTAATAGGCATCTTTATACCTGCTGTTATGGGCAGGGTGTGGGGACAGGAATGAAAATAACTAGGCCAAAAGCTTGGGAGATGAAGGGCCCTCGTCCTGACCTGCTTGGGAGGTAACTGGGAGCACAGGTCTCCCCGCACTTTCCAGGTGAGGAAGCTCCTAGGCAAGGGAGCTCTCGCTGAGCCCCGAGCCAGTCAGACTGGCTCTCCCGTCTCCCTGGGGCAGCTCCTAGCTCCGAGGCTCCATCAGGCGAGCAGTTGCGAGGGGTTACGGCTGCATCTGACTCCGAGAGGGGCGAGCAGACAGACAGGGGAAGGGATTCATAGGGACCAGGCTGCAAAAAGTCCCTGTAAAGCCAGGAGATTGTGCCCTGCCTTGTGCCCCGGGGAACCTATAATGCTGAGCCCCCTTTGCTGGCTCTCAGGTGGAAGGGGAGGTGTAAGGATGGAGCACGAGCCAAGCAGCTCTGCTGGGTGGCGGGTTTGTGCCGGGAGTTGGTGCTGCCCAGAGGTGATGCTGCCTGTCCTGCCTCCGTCGCGTGTGGGGCCAGTTGCTCCTGAGACCGCGTGGGTGGCATTTGGGCGGCGAGTCTCTTCCACGCCCCATGGCATGCAGGGCCAGGCGGGCTACTCACCCTCATTATGGAGGGAAGAGGCGGCGGCGGTGCCTCAGAAGACATTGCGTGACTTCTCTGAAGCTGTGGCCTAGTTTTGAGCAAATCATTCTCCTTGCCTGCCCATCCAGCCCTGTCCTCTCGCCTGGCCCACGCTCTCCCATCGCCGCTTGCGTTCCTGCCCCACACTGGAGCTTCTCACTGGGCTGAGACCTGATTCACCCATGTAAAATATCCCCAACTGGTTAGCTGGGCTCGTTACCAGGTCTTGGGTAAGGTTTGGGCTTCTTATTCAGCAGTGTGGTTGCAGTTGGAAAGGCTTCTTCCCCCCAAGAGTAATGGCAGCATCTGTCTTTGCAGCTGGATGAGGACCAAACGTCTGTGGTCCTGAGCCTTTCTACCATGTATAGGAGCCTGTACAAATCCCAGGCTGGATTCATCAGGGCTTAGGCTGTGCTGGGTGTTCCCACGTCCTGGCTGAGGATTTGGAGGGGTCGTTCAAATTGCGTCACGTCTGTGACAGCACTGTACGTTATGTAAGAACCCATGCCTGTGCCAAATGAGGGTGAAACGTCATCCGCTCGTGTACTGAAGGGTCTTGACCACCTTTTGGGGAACCATGATCATTCATGGTGATTTTCTTTGGGTCATGGAAAGGCTGATGGAAGCAAAGGCAGAAATGGCCCTCTTCACCAGACTGATGACAGTTATCTTTTTCTGTCAAGGATGAGGAAACTGTTGGTGCTGGGACAGGTTGGCAGCAAAGCCAGGCCACGGAGCAGAGAGGCTCGCGGAGGGTAGCGTGGCCCCAAAGAACAGAATAACGCTGAGGATGCCCTGAGAGCCATTGCTGGGGCGGTAGCGTAGCTATGTTTCTGTAGGGGCATCGCTGCGGAGGCGTCTGAAGGGATGTCGCAGTGGTCTGTCGTGGTGCTGAACGCTTTACTGGTGCAGCACGTATGAACCAACGCTCTGCCTTGCTCACTCTTCTTGTGCCGTGCGTACTTTAGGTGCGGTGAGAGTATTTGTACAGCACCTTGCACAGTGACACACAGATCCTGGATGGCACTCCTGGGTCCCTTGGCAAAAGGGGATGAGAAACACAGATGCCTGGAGCCCTTGATGCTGTTTCCAAGCACCGATTGTGCCTCTCGCAGCCCCGTGGGGAGGGTACGTGGCCTCCCCTCCACGGAGATGGTGAGGCAGAGCAAGAGGCAGCACTTTGCCCCTGGCCTTGCAGTGCGGACTGCCAGACCTGCCCTCGCAGGCGTAGCGAGGAGCGACGGATGCTCTGGCCCCAGGAATGGGCATGTTCCAGCCTGGCGATTCCCAGGCCCGCTGTCACTACCGGCTGTCTCGGTGGAGATGGCGGGAGGCAAAGGACAGCGTCTGGAGGCCCCCAGCTCGCTGAATCACCTGCTCAGCCCGTCAGTTGCTGGGACTTGCAGCTGCCTAAGCTGTGTTTACCATTTCCCATTCCCTTTTCTCCCTTCTCCCCAGGCAGATTAAAGGGAGACAAGAAAGGGCAGATGCAGCTCCCCCTCGACAAGTCGCTGCAGGTGAGGCGGGAGCTGCTTGGCACGCACGCCTGAGCCACCTGGCCTCTCTGCTGCATTAACCATTTTGTGCACCCGGGCAGAAGGTGCGCGGCAGAGGCTCTGGGCAGCTTGCCAGGGGATGCGTGGGAGCAGGGGTTCGGGGATGCTTCGGGGAGAGGGAACGGCTTTAGCAAGGATCCTCTTCCTGGTGCAGATGCAAAGCTGGGCCACTCCCAGTCTGGGTCAGTGGCTCAAGGCGGCCCTTGGAAATGGAGCGTCAGGCCCGTAGTTTTCATGTTTCTCTTCCCTGCTTGCACTGTGCAAAACGGAGTCCCTGGGGAACTGGCCCATCACAGGGGGAGCATTAGCAGAGCAGATCCCTTTGCTCCCCTGCGCCTGGGCGAGAAGTGTCAGAGCCGGTCCCGGCCCGGCACTCCGAATGGCTCATGTCTCATCAACTGGGCCGGACCCAGACTGCTTCCCGTAAGAGATGTGGCCTGACTTGATGTCAAAACTGGCCTCTCCAGAGGCACCTCACGTTTCACGTACAGGATCAGCCGACCTGAAATGCTGTCCTCACACTTTCCCTGGATTTCAGTGTGTCTGTGTGGGTGGCAGCAGGAGCAACCTCTCTCGGAGCCGGTTGCAGTTGTTCTGTCTGCATGAAAACTACTTGGAAAGTAGCCTGGTTTTCTGAAAGAACAAAACTTTTATTGAAAATAAGACTTTTCCTCCCTCCGATTTATTTTCCTTGTCATGAAGGTGTCACGGTCACTTCTGTTGAAGAAAACGAAATCCAGTTTTAGTTCGTGTTCTTAGTTACGTTTGAAATGCCATTGAGAACGCCTCTGGATTGGTTTTGAGACCAGCCAAAGGGCAAAAAAACTTAATTGATATAGATTTCAAACCTCTCTTACCCCACTCATCTGCCTGGAGCTCCAAACCCCCAAGCACCTTAGCTCCAAGGAAAGGAATATTTTGCACATAAGCTAATTTGGGTTAAATTCAAGGTTGTTTCTACTCGCTGCAGGCAAATGTCATTGGGCTTCATTTGGTGTCACTTTGCTGTTCCCAAGTAGTTTCCTGGAGAAACAGTAGGGAGCCAAACATGTACGTACATCTCCAAAGCACTCGGGTATTTCCAAGTGATGCAACTTCAGATTCCTTCCTTACCCCCACCCTTCCCCTTTGCTTCAAAACCCTTTTTGGCCTCAAAGATTGGCTTGGGGGGTTTGTAACTGTTTTAGAGTTTCTGAGGCAGAGCCTTGCAGAGGGAGGTGGTGGGGAGCCCGGGGAGAGGGCTGTGCAGGCAGGCTGGCTGTGAAGGGAGCTGACCCTTTGGGGAGGGGAAGCCTCTTGTTGCAGCCTGTAGGGCTGTCTGTGACTCTGGGGCCAACTGTGTAAGCCCCCCCACCATGGCTGGGACCCGTTGGTAGGTGAGAAGTAATATCAGGTGTTTGCAAGCTAGCTAAAACACGTAGATCAGGCTGAGGAACATGCTTTTTTGTGTGCAAGTCCTGATGCCTTTCTCTAAGGACACCCCCTGATCTCTGTGTTAAAGTAACAGTTCAAGTGATCCCCTACTTGGATGCTTGGAGGCTCCGTGAAACTCGGCCATTGCTTGATGGAAGTACCTGGCTTTCTCCCTAGCCATTGCTTCTGATTGCTTATGTCAGCATGACACTGCAGCACAGCTTTTATCTGGCTGGATGCTCCGCAGTAAGGTCTTGCTTGCTGAGGCTTTCGTGCAGGCTGTTCTCCCCCAAAACTTGAACATGCCGGACAACTTTTGCCAATAAACCAGCACAGGGAAGGACCGTTCAGGTTTAGCTCATCCTCCAGCCCTGTGACCAGCTGGCAGGGATGTCAAACATGACTTGTCCCCGTAGACAAAGTCATGCTCAACATCGCTGTAATTAATCCGATTCCTTGAGGTCGTGGTTGTAACACGACCTAATTGTCTTGGGGAGGGAACGCCCTCTGGATCACGCAGTGTCTTCTAGCAGATGTAGGTAGTGTGTGAAACCACAGCCTGGGAAACAGCTGTGCACAGAGGTGGATCCTGACCCCACGCGCTTGTGCTGGTGTTGGGGACTCCTAGGGTGATGCTTTGCAGTGAGCAAGCGGCTTCTGCTCTGTAGGGAAAGGTGGGGACCTGCCTTTTTACTGCCCACTTTCCTAGGGGGGGGAAACAGGCCAGTCTTCTCAGGAAGGCAAAATGGAGAAAAAACTTGTTTGCTGTTTGGGAAAGGTGCAAGTGGGAAGGCTCTGACTTGTGATTTATCCTAGTGGGACCTGAGACTGGAATGGGGAGCTTGGAGGGAGGAAGGAGAGCTGTTTACCTCTCCATAAAAATCTTAACAGAAGAAAAAATCCTGCCGCCCACTTCTGTAAAAGAAAAAAACCTTCTGAAAAAAAAAAGTCAGAAGTTTCCACGGAGGCCAGGCTTTCCCAGCCTTGTCCTGGAATAACTGGTGACAGTGTCTGTAGCACTTGTGTGGGCTGAGGGAACCCAAGTTTCAAGCCCTTGACTCTCGATTTGGGACTGACGTGTCGTTTGCCCTGAAGGCTATCTCTCTGCCCTTTGCAGCTTTGAGAAACTCCATCCTCTGCTGGACAGACCTTCCCAGCAAAACTTTTGCTGGGATCTCGCTGTTCCCATGAAAGCTCTCATTTTCATCTTGATGAAACTGTGTTTGCGGATGAAAGTCCATGTCTGAGAATGAACGAACCAGTTTGAGGGTGGGGGGAGAACCTGGTCATTACACAGCCTTTGAGGAGACATCATTTGGAGGCAAGGTGTGGGGCCTGGCCTCTGGGTCACATATGGGTGAGCAGGAGCCGTTTCCCTTGTGCTGTGGTACACCGATGCTGGAGGCCAGTGACGTGGCTGGAGTCACCCTGTGTCTTCTGTTCCCCACTGCCTCTGCCCTTGCAAAGAGGCACATGCGGTGGAAGAGAGGGGGAACTCCACTATCTTAGTTCTCTATTTCCTCTGCTTGGAGACAACAGTGGTTTTATTTCCTGAGTGGCTGCAGCCTGTTAGATGGGCAATACCCTGTGCTTTCGGAGCCCTTGTAGTCATTCTGTCTCCTTACACCCACGGCTCTCCATGGGGCCCGGATCTCACCGTTCCTCCTGCTGTAACACTCCCAAAGCCTTAAGGGAAGGGGTTTGGGCCTGGCTCTGCAGCGTGCGCCTCGCTGTTGGCAGGGAGCAAGAGTCCTGGTGACGAGGCCGGGATCTGAAACAAGCCGAGCGTTTGTTTTGTAGCTCCGTACATGGCAGCGTGGCTAAATGCACAGGCAGATTTGAAGGCACGGTCGTTTAACTACGCTGGGAACGTGTGATTCCAGGCATGCTTATTTCACAGATTTTAGTCGCACATTTCCTGGGCAAGGCTTTCGCAAATGTAATTCTGCAGGTAGGCTTTGTGGGGCCAAGCAGAAGATGGCTCGGGCAGGCGGGATGGCGGTGAGCTAGGTGCTGTTGGTGTGCTGGCGAGCGGAGGAACATGAAAGCTGCTTCCCCATGCGCGTTGCGGGTTTGATGTTGTTTTGTTTTCCCTTTCCAAATGAAGAGTCAGAAAACATCTGAGACCAATATTGGGACAGAGTGGGAGGAAGGGGAGATTTTAAAGTCCCATTCAAGTTAATGGGAGCCTTTCTCCCTACTGATTATGAACTCACTTCTGCAGTTTGGCTCCGTTTTGTTTGTAAGGAGCACAGTTTGGCTCCCATTGACTCCAGCAAAGGCAAAGCTTGACCAAAGGGGCTTTCGGTGCAAGAGAGACTCTCTGTAAGAGGGGATTCAACTTTATCTCTTAACGGGCTCATTCTGTTGCCTGTTAATGGGTCAAATGTTGGAGCTCTGAGTCAGCCTGAACTTTCAGTGGCTTTTGCACCTGGAGATTTAAATATTTGTCTGCAGGGGAGGTTAACACCAAACAGCATCCCTAGATGCAACTCCTTAAGACGTTACCTTCCCCTTTTTCCCCTCCAGCTGTTTATTATTTCCCTCCCGCCGCTGCCTCCCACCTCCACAGTGAGTCAGAAGAATGGGACATGAACGCTCCCACCTCAGCCGCTTCAGTACGAAGTCTGGCAGCAGGTTCCTTTCGGCGGCTGCGGAAAAGGGGGTTGCAGCAAAGCTGCCAGCCTTTGCCCAGGAGCCATGGAGGAGAGCACGAGAGCAGTTCCACTGACGCCGCGCCGCCAGTGGGTGCCTCTGGCATAAGGGAGCAGATGAACAAGCTACTGGGGGTGGCAGCAGTGGTGATAACATCTGGACCCACCCGACAAGAGCATATCTCCCGATGCTGTAAGTGCAGGGTTGGGACCTTTCGGTGCTGAGTCGCCTCTGCTCCCACTGAGTTCAAGAGTTCAGGGTGCTCAGCCTCTCGCAGGAGCGGGGTCGTGCAGGTCGTCAGCGCTGGGTCAGAGAGGAGCTGTGCCCGAAGGGAACGCTCTGGGACTGCTGCCTGCCGGGCTGGGCGAGTCTTTTTCGGGTCGCTCCTGCCAAGTTTGCAGATGCAGCCTTTGCAAAGTGTATTCCAATGCAAGAGGGAGTCCACTGGAGCCAACTATTGAGCTGCAATGCTCTTCCTGGGGTGAGAGGGTGGCTAAAAAGCCCCAAACAACCCTTTGAAAAGAGCAGTGTTAAAAACCAGTTCTCAGGGGAAGTGGAGCTTCGCCCTTCCTCCCTTTGCTGGCTGGAGGGGGGCTGAGAGCGAAGCACCCCATGGATCCACGCAGGGCTCTGCCACGGGGACGGCACTGTCGCCCTGCCGCGGCCGGGGAGGCATTGGTGCTCTGCCTGCTCGCTCTTCCCTCCCTTTCATCTCTCTTTCCTCCTCCCATGGCCCCTCGCATCCCCCACCCCAACCTCAAGCCAGCATTAAAATCTCAGGGCAAATCCTGCTAAATAGGGAGCTTTAGCCTGGCTGCTTCCGTGCTGTCACTGCTCTCTCGCTCTCTTTGCCGTTTCTGGCCTGCTGGGTTTTGTGTTTCAGTTGTTATAAATAAAGCTCCAGGCACTGATTTGGGTATACAATGACACCTTGTGTTATTAGACAGCACAGGACAGACTTTGCAAGGGGAGCCTGCTCTCCCGCCCTCGCTCTCGGCGGCTGCCTGCCGTGCGCGGAAAGCCTCGCGCGCGGCGCCGGGCCGATGGCAGCAGGTGCTTCTGCTTCCCGGCTGCTGCCTGAAACCACAGCTCCTAGTGAAAACGGAGGATCTCAGCCCCTGCTCGGGCTTGCGTGGGTTTAAAAATAGGTGGAGGGGGGAGAAGTTTTTGCATTTGAAAAGAGAAGCGGGGCTAAGGGTGATGGCGCAGGCTGGGGAGGGCCAGGGAAGGGGATGGAGCTGGGCTCCCGCCGTTCTGCGCCCCGAAACGGTGGCTGGGAGATGTTTGCAGGGGTGAAGCCAGGTCCGGCGTTGCCACCCGTCACCTCAGCCTTGCCGGGGGGAGACGTGGGTCCAGGTAGCAAGCGCTGTGGGTGCAGAGCTGCCTCTCGCTGTGCTCATGGAGCAGCTCCGAGCCCGGGGCCTCGACCGAGGCTCCCCAGCCCTCTCGGCCGGGCTGCAGCGTTCGCCCCAAATCGCCCATTCCCGTGGCCCCGGGAGGACTTCACCCCGGGCAGGGCTTGACCCTGCAGCCATGTCTCCCAGCTCCATCTGATCACGGACGGGAAATCAAGGGAGAAACCGGGTCCCACGTGCCAGGCCTTGGCTTCGCCCTCAGCTTTTTCTCTCTCGCTGCCCTGCTTCAGTAGCGGCGGTGTGTGGGAGGGTGGCATCCTCGGAGGAAGGAGGGGAAGGAAGAAAATAAATCAGGTGACGGATTGCCATCGCGACGGCTTGTGGGAGGCGAGGGGTGGCAGCTGCTTGGGCCATGGTCCCAGCGTTGGCCGCATGGGCTGAGGAACTGGTGACTCTCGTGAAGCTTGAGTGCTGCTCTGTTTTCCCAGATATATCCCCATTTTTTTCTTTTCCTCTTGACTTTAAATCAGAAGGGCAAATGCTGTGAGTTTCTGCTTGGGGCATCCAAAGCAGATGTCCCACAGTTCCAAAATGCACTTCACTAAGCTGGTTTTACTCTGCTCCATTGCTCCTCCCTCGGGACCCCCTTTGAACCTGGGCCTGAGTGGCCTGAGGGAGCTGTAAAGCCGAGGTTTGGGGACTGGACCCTCAAGCAGCTCTTCCAAGGGATCTTCTGCATTTCACAGGCCTCCTTATCTGCGGCAGTCTCTGGGCAGCCAGGTTGTGGGGTCTTTGAGACAGTGTTTTAAAGGAAGATAAATGAAAGTCCAGCCTGCAGAGTCAGGAATCTGACCTCTTTCGTCAGGGCTGACTTGACTGGTACAGCTTATTTTAATTCCTTTTAAAGTCCTTCTTGGACTTTTTTTATTTTTGTTATTAGCTTTGCTAACTGGTTCTTTACAATTATTAGCTTTGCTAACTGGTTGATTACAATTTTGTTGATAGTTTAGTGCATAATTTCAACCATATTTGAAAAGTCAATGAAAATACTGAAATGGGGAATCCCCCCTAGGAAACAGTGCTCCCCCTCGTCCCCCTTTTTTCTCTCTCCCATTACCTCTGGGTTTGGGTTGCAATCAAATGGTAGCCCAGAACCATTTCTGGCCAGATGAGTTGTGGTTCGCACTTGAAGTAGACTTGGATTGCTGTTTGCAAATTGTCCGTACAAATTCCTTGTGAGCAAAAATTTGCAACTGCGCTGCTGCCAAGAGAACTGCTGTTCTCCTCTCTTCCCCCCTTCGCCCCCACCTCTCATAAAAGAAAGTAAGATCGTTTTGCACATGAGTTTTGTTCTGTTTTTTTTACTCTTGCGTTCACTCAACTTGTGGAGGTGCAGACTTGAGCAGGCGATACTAGATACCCCTTTCCTGTGTTTTGCGATGCCCATGTTACTTTATAAGGTAAATAATCCAAACGGTCCAATAAAATTCCAATGTTCTGTGCATTAATAAAGTAATGGAGATATCTAACATATGCAGTAAAGCTGCTATTCCAGAGCCCTAGGCCTACTTTAGTAGCTATAACAGGAGTGAATAAGATCTTTTCCTGCTTTTATTTATACACATATAATATCAAATATTACTGAGTTTTTGCTTGTTAATGTTAGCCAAAGGGGTTAGGAAATATAAAAAGGGATTTTGCAAACATATCAGGGGAAAAAGAGCAAACGTAGACCCATTAATAAATGAGGGAACTGAATTCAGCAATGATATTGAAGTGACTAAGTTACTGAGCTGCTTTTAAAATTGGTCTCTAGTAAAATCAGTGGAGACAATTAGGAGACCTTGTCAGATACAATCATGGGCTCCAAAATAGAAAAGCAACCCATAAGGGAATAGACAGGCCAAGTGGAATATTGGAGTGAAGCCAGAGGCTGTTGCAGTCAGTGGAAAGATTCCTGTTGACTCCAGAGTCTCTGGCTCTAGGAAGGTTTGTCAGTGGGTCGGAGAGATGGCCCCGCTGTTGGGGTATTAGCTCACATCGCGCCTGGGTTGCAGGTGCGTGTTTTGGGGAGCTGCGAAACGTGAGCTGGGACCCGAAAGCCCAGGGGAAGGGGCCAAATGGAGCGCGGCACAAGTCTTTGATGGAGGAAAGTGGTCAGATCTGGGCAGTTTCTGTCTGGTCACACAATGCGAGTCTCTAGCAAAGGAGTGGGGTTGGCACTGGGGAGAGAACTGGTGTCTAAGTGGATCCTAGCACCTAAAGTTAAAAAATTGCTTCTGAATTGATGCTCTAGGAGGTAACAGGGCTAAGAGCGCTTGGCGGGGCTGGTTGGAAAGAGCAAGTCATGGCAAGCGTGATGGCTCTTTAGTTGATATGAGTAGCCTAGGGGAGCTTGATGGTCATAATGTTCTATAGCCAGTTTTACCCAAGCAATTTGTACAGTGTCTCCTAACATCTCACTGGAAATGTAAGCAGACATGGGTAGAAACATTATAGTGAGATTCTGTACATGAAAGATCTGGATGGACAGGCATAGACTGAGTGACAGGGAGGTATCCAGCACTTGTCCAAGGAGCTGATTGCAGGACCTGTTTCATTTAGCAGGCCATATCCTCCATCATAGAAGGACTTTGCTCAGCAGAGTCCACGTCACTGTTTACAGCCCTCTCCCCGGTCATGTGAATGTGTTCATTAGATGCAGAGGGATGGGGAAGCTGAAAATGCCAGAGAGGAAAGCAATGCAGAGAAAACCTGGGAAAGTTAGATCTAAGGAGCTAGAAATAACCATAGGATCTGGAAAACGGCAGTGGATACCTCTGCGACAGAGATCCAGAAGGAAGTAGCTTCTTGCAAAACAGTTGAAAAGCTGAAGGACTTAGAAAAAATGGCACCGCAGACTAGAGAGTACAGTATAAGCACTGCTCAAAGTGGCCTCAGGGAAGGCCCAGTTACTTGACCTCTCTGAAGCCAGCATCGTTGCAGAAGGGCTAAAACCTTCTGTTGTCCATGTCTTGCATAAGTACAAGTTCTGTTCTTTGATATTTTTGGGGCAACAGATGCTGAGGCCATGTGTCGGACAACACTGGAGACAGTGTTGTGTTGATGGTACCCTGTTTCTTTCTCTCTTGCTTGTGCTCATCACACCGTTTTCTAGCGCCGAAGCCTAGGTGCTGCAATGACATTCATGTGCAGACCCATTGGGAAAGGAGCTGGAGAAAAGCACCATAATGATATAGAGCCTGAGGGATAAGATTAGAAGGAGCAGTTAAAAATGCTAAGGCCCTGGCTTCTGCAGCCTCCTTTGCATGGGTGTCCATGATGAGAGTGTACAACCAAAGTCCTGGGTGCAGTCCTTAGTTAATGAAGAACATCAGAGGCTGTTGCTGTTCTCTGTAGGAGAAGGGTGTACATGGAAGGAAAGAGGCTTGAAGGGTACCCCGCCTTTAAAATTTCAAAGCAAGGTAGAAATTATGTGATTGAATTGAACAACAGAGAATGAACCCGAATAGCGGGTAAAAACACAAAAGGACCAGCAGCAAGGAAGAGGCTTGCAAATGAAAAGCTGGCAGTGCCAGATTGGAATTGTTTAAAATGCCATTACGCAAAGCTGAGATTTAAAGACGTTTTGCAGGAATGTAGTGAAGGGGTAGGTCTACACCGGCATTTTCTCGTCGCTTGGCCAAACTCCTTTGGCTAAACCTGTTGGTATCAGTGGACTCGGTTGTTGGGGGCTCAGTCACTGCATGCGTCTATGCTGGGCTCTGGGTGGGGTCTGGAGAGGTGAAGGGGGGGTGAAGTGCAAGAGCAGTGTAGCTGCGTGGCTCCGTGAGCTTCAGGGCTTGGTCCTGCTGTCCTTCCTGCCCAGGACAAGCTCCCTTGGAGTTCCCTCACTCCTCTGAAAGGGGAGGAAGGTTGCTTGGGCTTTGTTTGTTTTGTTTTGTGCAGAAGGATGGGGATTTGGGATCTGAATTTGATTCCTAGCTTGTGGGCTGTTAAGGAAATAGCTAAAGCTCTGTTCCTCAGCTCTCCTGGCTCTGTAATGGGGATAATTACTTTCTCCCCCGCTCTCTCTGCGCTGTCTTCATGAGGTCTCATCCAGTGCCCACTGAAGTTACTGGGTGGCTCCTGCTTCCCTGATTCTCTCTTACCTTGGCCTTTAAATTACGAGCTGTGGGAGGGGAAAATTGGGACAGTGGAGCCAGATCCACAGCCAGAAGCCCTGCTCCCATTAGCTGCCTAAAACCACCTGTTGAAAATGTCTGAAGGCCACTCCATGTGCTTCTTTGAGTGTTTTGTGTTTATTTGCTTGTTACAAAATTTCAGGAAGGAGAGTCACTGATGAGGTGTAAAGAGATCCTCATTTAAAACCATTTAGGGATAATTTCTTGAGGGTTTTTTTTTTCTTTGTGGTGTTGTTCTGAAGAGGAGGATCCCTAGAAGTATAACAAGAAAAGCAATTCTCTATTTGCAGCTATGAGAAATGATCATGGCTTCCCACTTGGTAGGGGCTGGGGCGAGGGCAGATGGTGCAGGGGTCAAGAGTGTCCTTCTGCAGAGGTGTCCATAGCGCTGGAGAGACGTGTCAGCCCTGCTCTGTCGGCTTCAGCCACCTCACTCAAACCTTCCTTCTGCTTTATCCTCTCCCAACATCTTGATCTTCTTTCCCCTTCCTCTTCAGCTCTCTCTCATGCCTTTTATTATGCGGCTTCCCTGCATCCAGCTTTCCTTTCTCTGCTCTGTGCAAACACTTTTTGCCCCCACCCACCGACCCCTTTCTTTGCCCTTGCCAGCGGTGGTGCTTTCCTGCCCGCCCATCCCTTGCTCCGGGGATATGGCAGGCGACCACCCGGGAGCTGTGCCCGCGTCCCGCAGCCCCGCAGCCAGCGTTGCCCCATGGGAGGTTTAGCCAGCCGCGCGGTAGCGCCAGCAGCCAGCCCTTTCTTAGCACGTCACTCATGAGGCTCACTGTCTTTTTTTTCCCCATCGTGTGACTAAAGTTGGTGTGAATCTGTTCTGGTTTAAATGTAAAAAAATGCATTTGAAAGAGAGACAGGCATGCAGACCTCACCCTTAGAGCCCAACCCATCCCCACTCCAAGACGCCTTCCAAAAGAAAAGGCAAATAAGAAGAACCTGATCCTTTTTTCTTCCCAGCCTCATGATTTATAGCCAGCCTTTCAGGCTTATCTTTGGTAGGGGGCTGCCAGATTGGGCTAAACTTCTGGAGGATACTCGTTTCCAGTGACTCGTCTCTTCTCCATCAGTTTTCTGTGCTTTCCCCCTCTCCTGCTAGTTCCTCTCCCTGTTTCCCACTGCTTTCTCTCCCACTGCTTCCTGCTCTCGTTCCAACCTTGGGAGAGCTCTCCAAAGGAGATGTGTGGCAAGAGGGTGGCTGTGCAGCCAGAGGAGATGGGGAGGGAGCAGGGTGGCTGGAGCTAAGCTCCTCGCCTCAGCGTGAAGGGCTGCATGTTGGCCTCAGTGAACACCATAGATGCTTAATCTCACGTGTGCCCATTTTATGGGTTGGAAGCATCAGCTGGCCCTTTGTGTGGCCAACTCGTCACTGCCGCCTCTCTCCCAGTGTTGCCTCCTCTTCCGAGGTGGCCCTGCATGGCTAACGGGGGAAGCCACCCAGCTCTGCAAGGTGACGGATCTTGGACTTGCAGAGCCTGTAGCACGTGCCTGAATTATACCTGATTTGGCCCCTTTTCTCTCTGTAGAGAGCTGGCTGAATGTGAGCGTGCTGGAGACGTCCTGAAGAGAAAGTAGCTAGTTCCCCTGTATTGCGCACGGACACGTGTGTGCGTAAGGGGGTGTGTAGCTTCTTCTTCCCCATTTGAGTTCCCATTTAAACACCCCCTCCTCTGCTAGAGGAGACACATTGCCTCGGTGGCCTGAAAGAAGCCGGCCACCCACTTTCACCTTGCATGGGGAGCCGTGAAGGACTCCTGCTGGGAGCCCAGCGCTGCTCTGCAGTCTGCGCTCCGCGCTGCTCCCTGCTCCAGCCTGCCAGAGACAGGAGCTCGCTGGAGAGCCAGCGAAAAAGAGGCTGCAGCAAAGATGGAACAAACAGAATTTTTTTTTGCATCTAGAGGGGGAAGCACAGAGCTAAAAATAAAACGGGAAGATCAGTATCTGTCAGGCTGACGGCGGATTGGCTCTTTGGAAATGCATGTAATTACCAGGCTGTAGGTAGACATTTGCATGGAGCGAATAGCAAGCTACTGAGACAAGGTTATGCTTTAACCTTTAAGTTCTGAATCTGCTGGAAAACTAAGACAGAACCGCAGGAAATTAACTTAAATTAATAGAGTGGCTGTGCCTGTGCCACATGTTACTTTGGTACATGTCACTTAACGGCATGAAGTGTCTTTCTGCCCCTGCACCCTGGCTCCTGGTGGAGGGAGATGCTTTGGAAACAAGTTTGTCGTGCGTAGATCTCCTCCCTGGTTTTGGGGGTTAAACTTGACTGCGGAGAGGAGCTGTGGCTTTTTGTGGTCCATGTCCCTCCATTCTTGGCATCCTTTGCCTTTCAGTCAACCACTCTAAAGTGGTTGAAGGAATTTGGGCAAAAGGAGTTGTTCTGGCGGGTGCTGCAGGGTGGGGTGCTGGGTGCAGGTGAAATCCAGTTGTGCTGATCCATGGCTCCCAGTTGGGAGGGCCAAGGTAGGGCATGGACAATACTCAAATTGTTCTAATTAGAGCAAAGGGGTCCCTTTGCTTGTGTATGTTTGTGGATGTGCAGTGCCTAACACAGTGGGTGCAGAGCTGGTCCAGTGAAAATCACACACTGCAACAGTGGCTGCAGGAGAAGCAGGTGATGAACTAAAAACTTGCCTGTATGCTCCCAGCCTGGGCTCTCACCAAGGCTTCTGATGCTCTCAGCATTCACCCTACCTTCTTACCCACAGGAGACCTCACTCTCTTCCTGCTGCCCATCATCAGCGTAGGGCCCCAGGAGTCTAGGAATGTGTGGTGCTGGGAGGAGAGGGGGCCTTGCCTCCAGGAGGGGAGAGAGGGAGATGCCATGGGCTTATATTTCTCTCTCCTGGCTGGCACAACTAGCAGAGCTGCTGCTACGGTGGGGAGTCCTGTGAGATGTGGGTATGAACAGCTGAGTCAAGCTGAAGATGGAAGGGAAGCAGGTTGGAAAATGAGAGGCTTTGAAGCCAATGGCAACACCCTTCCTTCTGTTGTCAGTGTGTTACTTTGACCCATGGGGATAGTTTGGAGCATGAGGATTTTGCTGGCTTCTTCTCTAGCTGTGATGACCAGGCAATGCCTATTTCCAAAAATGCTGCCCTCTCTCCTTTAGCTGGGGATTTTGTCCACTATATTGATCCCATTGCTTGGCTCAACCTGCTGGGATTTCTGTGACTTGTAGAAGAAGCTGAAAGTAGAAACAGTGCAGTGGGGCCAGCTGGTAAAGAGCAGGACCGCTCACTTCCCCAAAGAGCTAGGCCACCAGGAACTCAAGCTGCTCCATTGGCTTCCCATCAGCTACTGAAGCCAATTTAAGGCTCTGGCCCTAATCTTCAAAGCAACTAATGGAGGAAGTGCCAATGGCATCAAAGGCTGAATTTTGTCCTGTGAGCAGCATAAGCTGCTCTTCTGAGACAGTCCAGAGCGTGAAGGCTGGGATGAAACCTAGGAGAGCAGCTCAGCTGGCTGGATGGAGCAAGGGTGGCCAGTGGCCTGGCTCTTGGGATTGTGGGATTTTGGGCTGGTTCTTTGCTCTGGGTAACCTTGGGCCCAGGTTCAAGTCTCTGAATGCCATGAAGTCCCCAAGCCTGGTCATTTGAGTGGAGTTTAGGCAGTGGGAAGCTGGGTCTTTGTCTTTTGTGCCTCCAGTGACCTGTCTGTGAAACACAGATAAGTGCTGCCTCACTTCATTGGGCAGTTAGAGGACAAGTGCGTTAGAAACTGCAAGACTTGTGAATTCAGTAACAGCCTAGGACATACCTTAGACATGAGAAGGAAGAGTCTTCCGGGTGAGATCGGACAAATCTGCACTGTGATTGTCGTTAGGGAACAACCCATCCACTTCTGTGTGCTCTCTCAGCAAATGAGGGGACCTTCATCCCTCTGGCCAGACATCAAACCCAGCAGGTGCCTGACCCCGAAGGAAGCGCTGCCAAGGACTTCACGGAGTCTGGCGTATGGGGTGACATCTGATGTGGAAGGTGCCTGGGCACTCCAGCAATGATCTGAGGTGAAACCCAAAGGCTAGACCTGGTGGTCCTCATTGCTGTGCTCCTGGAGTGTGGCCTCTGTGCGCTCTTAGAAACCCTGCTGATCTCTCTGCTGCTCTTGCCCTAGTCCTCAATGAATTTGAAATTACCTTGGGTTTGATGGCCTTCAAGGCCTGGCTCCCCTTATGATCCCGTCTGGGGCTATTTTTGTGGTCTGGGGGTGGGGGGGGGGTTAAAACCATAAGAAACTCATAGATTTGCCTTGGTTATGTATAAACAGCCTCCCCTTTTTGTTAGCTTGCTTTCCCCTGTTCCCGGCTGCTATGCTTCTTGTCTTTTAATTTCTCTCTGCTTCTAGCAAATGATGATATTGAAATGAGGAAGCTGCACTTCTCCAAAGGCCATCAGGACCAAGGGTGGGAAACGTATTGGGCCAGGTCTCTCTCTGCCAAACAAAGGCAGAGTCCTTCTGCCTGGCTGTTGGGAGATGGAGGAACGAGTTGTGGTGACCAGGGGGCACAAAAGCAGGCTAGAAGGGCTATTTCTGGTTGAAAACAATAGACGTGTGAGGTTTGACTCTCCCTGGCTCTGAGTCCCTTTTATGCCTATCTGATTGCTAAAAAAGAGAGTTAAAATAGATGTACACCCAGTTAAAGGATGTTCTCCTTCCTGGCTTCTTTATAATGAGTGGCATAAAAGGGACCCTGGGCTCAGATCTGCCATTGTGTTTTGTTCCTAACTCCAGCTAAGGCACCTGCCTACCTGGACCTCTACTAGAAATGGGACTTGGAGCTCTTTTCTCCCAGATCCATCCGTGCAGGGACCGATGCAGCTTCATGCGTTGACGGTATTGTAGTCTTGACACTGTCCTGGAGTCAGATCTTGGAAAACTTTTCCTGCCCAGGGAGCACCCCACGCACTAAGCACTTTGGAAATCTTGCTTTGATGGTTTCTTCTCCACCTTTTTGGAAATCCCCCTCTTAGATACCTTCCTGTTTGAACTCATTATTTTTTCCAGCCCTTCAGCCAGCGTTGTTTTTTAAGACAAGGTGTTCCAGTTTTTTCCTAGGCTGCACCCTGCGTTGACTGCAGGCATCTCCTGCATGCAACATAGACAGATCTTGAAGAAAGCCAGTTGTGCCCAAAATTCAGTCTGTTGTTTTTCTGGCTCTGTCAGTTGGCCTGATAAAAGCTATGGCCTCTCCCTGCAAATGCTGTCTGCCTTGGATCCTTGCTCTTTTTTTTGGATACTGGGTCCTCATCAGTAAGCAGAAAGTGAGAGCCCTTTCCTTCTTTACAGCAGCACAAGGCAGAATTTAACATGGTCAGACATTTTGGAAGAGGAGAGGGAACTCTGAAATAGCTTGTGGAGAGAGAGGAGCCTGAAGCAAGAATAGCCACCACATTTTCTAGTGTGCCTTTGTCTAGCATGCACAAGGAGTGGTTTGTCACTACCACTTGTCTGTCTGTCATAACCGGCTGCTTGTTCCCACAGGCTTTACCATTACTTTGACACCTCCTTCCTGGGTTCCTACTTTTGTGGACTGCTTGTGAAGTCCAGGGGGAATTGTCCTTGGAGCCCAGCTACCAGAGAGCGCCCAGGGTGCAGAGAGACAATGGAGAAGCTCCCACCCCACCGTCTGCACTGCTGTTCACGCATGCATGCCTGAACCGCTTGGGAAGCAGCTGCTGCACTGCTGCCCTTCGTGGCGTGGTGGTTTGAAGCACGCTTCAGTTGGCTTTAAAATGCCATGCTGTAAACTTAATCTCAGCAATACAGTGTGCAGTGTGGTGTGCCCATATCTACCTGAACTAGCTTTATATTAGCTTGATCTGGTCTTGGTAGCAGAGCATGAAGGACTGGCTGTGTTGGTTAAGACCAGGTTTAACTAGCTCTTTGCCCAGCAAGAGCAGGGAGACAGTGAGGGAGCACATGTAAGAAATGTGCTGATGGGCAATCTCAGAGGGAAGATCATCTCCAGCATGTCCACTCAGAAACCTCCTGAGCAAGATGCCATACCTGCATCTTGGTGTTTAAATAGCTGTGATGGTTTTATTCTTCGTGGCTGTGGCTACTCGCTTTCTAAGCCTGCTGCTCCGAACTCCCAGAGCCCCATGGTGCAGTACAGCGCAGCCCACGCCGTCCCACGCAGTGCGTCCCCAGCTTCTCCCCCAGGCTTTGCGTTCCGGCACTGTACTCTACCCATCGCCTGACTGCAGCCGCAGCCAGGCTGTCGCCTAGATGTACTGGTTGTTAGATCAAGCTAGCTAACAGCATCTAATGCCGCAACTTCACATCCGTGCTTAGGCAACCCTGAATGTGCAGCTCGCCTGGGCTGGAGCACCAAGCACTTGGGCCAGTCTTGCATTGGGCGTCCTTGCAGCTCTGACGCAACAATAGATTTTGTTTTTGTGGAAATGAAACAAAAGAATGAGGGGAAGTGCTTACAAACTCATTTTTAATGAAGGTCCTGACTTGTGGACAGATCTTTTGTCCAGATATGAATGTATTTATGCTGGTGGCACCTTGCCATTAATGCAGTGACTTACACATTTGTAACGTGATATTGGTGTATACAAGTGAGGCTGGAGTACAAAAGACTGAGAGATCAGGGTTTGGCCTTTCCTTCCCCTGTTCTTCATGGGCTTGCACTGGCTGATACCAGCTGGGGAGAGGGTGCCTTTATTTTTCTTTGATTTTTTTTAGGGGGAACACTATGCTCCAGTAATTCAGTGTTTGTTTTAATTCAGCTGTGGGACCCTTGCACGAGGGGTGCCTGGTGCATAGCACCTGGTGTGATGAAACCCTCATGTCCCTAGTCTCTGAGCTTCCTTGTGGTGGAGATGGTAGAAAGAAGACGAAAATCCTAGCTTTCATCTTTTGTCACAAATAGTATCTGGAGGAATTTGTACTATTTTTACTGTTTGTTTTTTTTTCTCCCCTCCCCTTTTAACTATGCACCTTAGCATTTTCTATGGGCCCTGTCACTGGGATATCTCCATTTGGACATTGAAATAGATTGCTCGGCTTCGTGGTTGTTTAGAATAGTTTAAAGTTATTTGTACTCTACAGCCCCATTTTCTACCATCGTGCTGCAGTTACTAGAGCGCCGGCTCTGCAGGGGGACACTTGCTTCTTTTAAACAAATGGTTTCCTTTGGAAATAAAAAATAGTTTATGGAAACATTTCTGTGGGCCTTTGATTATTAATTTATTATGAAAGGTCTAATTCTGTTTTATAAAAATACAAAATCTTAATTTTAGAGGACCTAAATTTGGAGGCAACTTTTGAACTGAAAATTTCGTGTGTGTGTTTCTTTTTAAATGGCAAATCTGCTTTCCCCTCGTGCTGTGTTATGTGGTTAATCCTGTTGGGCCTGATCTGATTGTACTAACACTGGAGTAAACCAAGCAGAACCGTGTATCGGTGTCGGAGATCCGATCGCAGCCGGGAGGGCACCGTGGCCCCGGGGCGCCGAGGCTGGCTTACACTCCTCTTCCATCTGCTGAAGCCAGCAGGCTCAGCCCTGGGTTTTGGTGACATTACCTGCACTGCAAAGGGCTTTGTCCAATTTTTCCACTTAATCAAAAAGAACAAAAAAAGAGAAAAGCGTTTGCTTTCGTGTTTGATCCATAAATGTGTTTTTTCAGGACCAAACTGTTGCAACTGTAGCTGGAAAATGCTCGGACCAAGCTGATTTCCAACAGGGGTGGCACAGCCCTGCCCAGGGCGTTTTAGTTCATTCATCCGGGTTCAAGGAACACCTGATTCGAGGAGGAGAGGTGTGCTGGTACCTGCTCGTGGAGGTGATGTGCTCCTAACCCCCTGCCACCTCCTCCAGCCCCGGCTCTCGGGGACGGACACGCCGGCTGTTGAGCTGGTGCGGTGCCTCGCATGGGACAGCAGAGCCCGAGTGCCTTTGGGGGGGGTTCCAGAGAAATTGGGCTGAGAGAGGGGCTGGGAGCAGCTCCACCAGCCGCGTGGGACAGCCGGGCTTTCCCTGGGTGCGTGAGGATGTGAACTGGCACCCGCACGGGGCAGCGAGGCTGGACGAGGGTCTCGATGGGTGCAAAGCACCACATGCAAATACGGGGCAGGGGCAATTGCTTGCTGCTCGGAGAGGTCTGTGCGCTCTCCCATCACCTTGTGTTTGCTGTTGGGGAAGAGCCAGTGCGGTGGCAGCGACCGTGGCACTGTGGGCATAGTGTGAATTCACACCTTCGGCTTCTCTCATTGTCCCGCGTGCCCCGACACAGAGGCGCGTTAGCCGGATGGCTGTGGCGCCAGGCAGGCTGCTCCAACCGGTCTTTAAGTCGCAGGTAGGTTCATGCATACCGACCTGAGAGCAGAACCTGATCTCGAGGGCTTTCTCATTCACCAACATGTATGAGAAACTGTCCTCGCCATCACAGCTTTAAGCAACATGAAGGGAGGGGTCCATAGTGTCCGCTTTCTTTGGTGCAGAATAAACCTTGCCAACTTGTGGTCATCCCTTGGGTCCCCTGCACGGCTCTGCTGAGACTGTCCCGTGTGCCCACCCCAGTGCCTCGGAGCAGGGCGCGGGCCCTGGGGAGGGCTCTGCATCGCCTGGGACTGTGCTGGCTGCTGGGAACGTTTATGGCTTGTGGCCAGAGAGGAGGATTGTCCCCTACCTCCCTACCAGGCCATGGGAAGGGGAGGGGAGGGCCACGTTCCCAGGGCTTATTTAGGAGGATTATTTAGGGGAAGGGGGGGATGTAAAGTTAGGATGCTTGGCCTTTGGGCAGATCGCTCTTTCCCACCGCCTTCAACCTCTTGGGGAGCTGGGGAGAGCTTTGCCATAGTGGGGAAGGGGTTAAGGCTTCCTTGCTGCCTGGCCTGGGAGCTGCCGTGGGCTGCAGCGTTCCCCTTCCGGGGCTGCCGGGCGCTGAGGTTTGCAGGAATGTGTGCAATGCGGAGCCGGCCGGGGGAGGCAGGCCCGCGAGCGCCGAGCCCTTGCCGGAGAGCCTGCGAGAGCGGGCTGCCTTCCCAGAACGGCCTCCCGGCCCCTGGCTCTTCGCTTCAGCACTGAGTGATGGGGCTCAGCTTCAGGGACCTGCTGAGAGAGCAAAACCCCCCAGCAGGGATTGGGGCCGAGGTGCCCAGCTTCAGTCCCTGCTTCCCCCTAGCAAAAGGCAGCAGCTCCTGGCTAGATTTATCCCTACTGGCCAGGCAAGAGTCATGTTGCAGAGCGGCATTTGCCGGGGCTCCAGCACTTTACCTGCCTGAGACGCGCTTGCACAGGGGAACATCTCTGGGCATGTCCTTGTGCTGGCCCACGGTTTCGTAGCTCCTTTGTGCTCACCCAAGATGACTTTACCTTTGCAGTGCTGGGGGCTGGGGATCAGAGGGTGGCAAAGGGCTGCGGCTGCCCCCATGGGGTTAAACCGGGCAGGAGGTCCCTGAAACACGGGAAGCCGTGTTTCGTGAGGGCTCCCGCTTTCTGGGGCAGGGGAGAGGGTTTACTGCCGACACAGCTGGGAGTTGGAAAACTGCAGCAACAGCAGTAGCGTTCAAGCTGAAACACAGCTAGAAGCCTTGAAGGTAGCTGCAGATTGCCTGGAGTTCTCTCCGCAACAAAAATTTAAATCCCTTATATTACTGGGGAAGAGCGGACAAAGAAACTTGTCCCCAAATGGGGAACATGGTGTCACTGGGAGAAATCCCGCAGCACAAGTGAGACCTCTGATTTGCTCTCAGGGCTATTAACTCCTCAGCATAAGGGCAATGCTCTCATTGCTAAATTTTCACATAAATTACTTTTGGATATTCCTGAGGAACTGTGTTTGCAGGTTGTCTAATTTAGGCAAATAGCAGGAATATGCCTTCATTCTGGAGCTTTTTGAGGTTCAACAGGGCTTCTTCCGACCAGGGAATGGATTGCTGCTGGCTTTGCTGTGCTCCCCATGTGCTCTTCCACCACCCAACATGTTTGTTATTGCACAAGGACTGTGTTTTGCCTTTGATCTTTGTGCAACGCTGCCATTGACGTTGGCAGGGACTGTCTTGCAGACCAAGGATGTTATATGGTGCTAATTTTGTAGTCTCAGATAATGGAGCCTCTCTAAAAATGTCATTTGGGGCCATTTGCAGGGTGAGTTTGACATCTCTGACTACTGCTGGGACATGGGTCCTGTGGGAGGACCGAGCAGGCGTTGCTGGCTATTTTGCTGGCAACTGCTGCTATTGGATGTGTTATGCTGCATCACTGGGGAAGTTAATGGACATGTTTCTCAGCAAAAGAATTTCCATTTTTCTACTGTCCCTTAATCTACCCTAAACTGACAAATAAAGTTGTTGGCCTTTGATTGCTCTAGGCTGTCAGACTGATGCCAAAATAAGCTCAGTCAAAAAGGGAATAAATGTGGGGGGTTTTGTTTTTGGATTATGGCTACACCATAACTTTCTCATTAACTTAAATTAAGTTAAAAAAGGAAATTGATTTAACCAAGAGAGGCTTTTCAGATGCCAGTGGCAATAGTGTTGATTTTTTTTTTGTCCTTCTCTGCATGGGCAATTATCAAATTAACCTCCTTTGATATAAGCCTAATATCAACACAGTCACTAATATATTTACACTTGTCAAACGGCAAATTTTGAGCAAGTTGTTTTGCTGTTGTTTTGTTGAACTCCGCTTTCTTTTGCCTTCCTGTTTCTCTGATGAGGCCGGGGTTGTATTTCCGGGTCGAAACCCATGGGTTCCCTCTTTGAGATCCTCCTCACTGCCCTTTCATGGGAGCATTGTTATTGCAAAAGTTTAATCAAAGTATAATTAGCAGTGCTAAATATTTATATGTTGTCACTTGCTATTGGGAATGGAGCCACTCTTGTGCAGGGTGCTGTATAAACACTCATAAGGGGTTGGACAAACCCTCTCCAGCTCATTTGTGTCTGTAAATCCCCAGCAGATGATGAGGAGGGGACGGGATTGTGCAGTGTACAAGCAAACAAGCAGCTCAGCTTCTACGTATGGCCACTGTATTCTTACTTTTTTTTTAAGGGAGTAGGGCCTCTGTGATCCAGTCTGTGCATGTGTGCGTACCTCTCTCTCTCTCTCTGTCTCTCTGTCTCTCTCTCTCTCTTTCCATTTGTTCCCGCCTCCCCCCATTTTTCACCCAGCTACGAGTTTCAGTTATGTTTGGCTGAAGGGGAGAGTGCTCGAACAGCTCCCACAAGTCTTGTGAAAATGGGTGGGTGGGTAAAGAGGAAAGACTCTAAAGCACAATTACTCCATGTGAACTCGACCCTTACGAGACACCAGAGAATCCACACTGGCAAGAGCTACTGGGAAGCATGTTTTGTTTGCCGTTTCGCTCAGAGACCACATTGTTTGGAGGGGCCGGAGGCTGGAAGGGAAGCAGAAGACGATTAAAAGCTGCTGCGCTATCGTTGGCTTGGTGGCCAAGGCAGAAGCAGTATTTCTGGGGGGCAGTGGGGAAGGTTTGCTGAGCACCAGGCAGGCGCTGGCAGTATTTTCACCTTTCAGGTCCTTTGGGCTATACGTACAAAGGCGGGTGGGTGTGAGTCAGCTACCTATAAGCAGTTAGTTAGATTAGATCTGGCCATAGTAGCAGGTAGCTGGGAAGGGGAGGAGAAGTGAGGCTCCAGACAGAATTTCCCACAGGAATGGGGGGGGGGGGGGCCAAACCCAGCTCAGAGGTGCGGTTTGGTCAGGAGTGGTGCCTGTAAGAGGAGAACATGACACTTGAGCGGGAGGTATTTCTATTCATCTGTCTGTAGCCTTGGGACCTTCAGGGATGGACAGCAGAGTCTGGCAAGCTCCTGGCTTTCCAGAGGAACCTTGCAGGGAAAAGCTGGGAGGATGGGATGAAAAACAGTAGTTGCTGATGAGTCCCGTTCTCCCTCCCAGCAGGAGCTTCACGCCTTTGCTGACTTGGAGTGTACCGAAGTGTCTGAACCGGACTCGATCCTCGCTGTTCCCGCCTGCTCCTACAGTGCTTAACCCCTGCTCACCTTCGCTCTCCACATGCACCTAGTGTTTTTTTATCACTGTGGTTGGGAAGTGAAACTTGACATAAGTAAATATGTTGACAAGCTGTTTTCAGCCAACACTGAACGTAAATGATCTCATTTGAACAAGGCTAATGCAGAATCAAGCCGTTGGTCCCAAATATCCCTTATAAGTGCAGATGAGAAATATTCATGGCATCTTCACTCCCAGCATATTGCTTTTATCTTTGTGGTTTCTTGAGTGGCAATATAAAAGTTACTGATTTTGCACTTTTTATGCATCTGAACCTTAAGACTTTGAAATCAGTAGGTTTGCCTACGTGATTCGCCTCATTAGATCCGTACCCTTGCAGGCACCTAGGAATGATCTATTCCATAAGCCCTATTGCACCTACTTGTCATCTGGGTTGTAATGTCCTGCCTTGGGTATGTCCTTAACTAGGACATTGAAACAAGTGGAGGTGAGGCTGGGCTGGGTCCTTCCAGCTCAAGGTAGAGACCATGGGCTTGGGAGATGCTTGTGAAAAGACTGACAAAACCTCTGGGATTGGTGCGTGCACGTGCAGTGCTGTATTGTGACCTGTACAACGCAGTCAGCTGGTGTGTGGTAGGGCAGATGCAAACTCAATCAGGCCAGCAGAGAGACTCCCAACAACTTTGGACCAAAGTCATTTCCAGGAGCCGGTCGGTCTCTCCAAACTCAGTGCCTCGCTTTCTAGAGCTTGCTAAAACCAAGATCATCCCCAAGGCCAAAGAGGTGCATGGCACTTAGCACTCACTTTTTCAGTGCTTGACGGTACTGAGCTGGGATGCAGAAGTTAGGGTTCTTTAACACATCCAGGTGTAACTTATTTCCTGCATGGATTTCCTCCAGATCCTCAGCCTGACTGAGGTCATTTCAGGGAGGTCTCTCTGCTTTCCTTGCCTGAGGGCTTGGCCAAGGCATGCAGAGATGGGAAGATCTTGCTTCAAGTCAAGCAGGGAGCTGTATTGTACGCTTGGGGTGGGGTAGCTGGGTCCTGCAAACTTTCCTTCCCTTGGCGCCTGTGATGTTTGGAGGAGGACCAAAGGTCCAGGCTGGTGTGCTGTAACCAGGGCAGGGACAACAGCTGGAGATGGAAACTCCAGGCAGGGTCTTACCTTCCTGCGTGACAACCTTTGCACAGCAGGTCTTTGCGAGCGAAGGCAGAAGGTTGGATCGTCTTGAAACCTTGACCGTGTTTGCAAGCGGACGTCTTTCTGGCTTTGCGTTTCACTCCGTAACAGGTTTTTCCCTTTAAGAAGGCAGAAGATTGATTCCCTTGCAGGGCGCATCGCCGAGGCGAGCCATGTCCAAATGGTTTGCACGTCTGCATTTTTTACTGCTCTCGTTTAATATGTATGCAAATGCAGTCTCTCCTGTCCTCACTCTCTGTGTGGGTTTGCACAGTCAGGAGCACATTCCCATTACTGCTGCCCATCTCCTGCTCCGCTCTGCATTTGAGGAGACTGCCTTTGAAACGCTGATAGATGGAGGTGCAAGGGAAAAAGAGAGAAATGACGGATTTTCGTAATTTCTTTGCTGGGGAGGGTGGAGGCACGAGGAGTTGGGAAACCAGAGGAGGGAGGTTTAAATATATGCAAAATTGTTTATTGGAGGAAGGGGGGGGGGCTCCCACCCTGCGAGTCAGAGAGCATATTTCGTATGCTGTTCCATTTTCAGAGCGTCAGCTCAGAGGATTTTAGCTGGAGGTTAGGGAAAAATCCCAGCACCAGCAATAATCTTGTGATAGTGGAAATATTCAGCTTTTCTCCTGATAAATAGACATATGTCGTAACTGAAGACAGGGTTTCAGTCCTGGAAAGCAATGTTGGCTTTTTTTTTCAGAAAATAACGGACAAGGTGTCCAGAGTTGTTCCCTGCAAAGGGGCAGTGTTTGGCTGCTGCTATTTTCTTTTCCTTCCGTTTTTAATAGCTGTATTTTTCCAAAGCACTTCAAAATTGGCACCTGTGAGACTTAGACACTCGCATATCCAGAGCTCTGTTTGTATAAGTAAAATGGGAAATTGTGTGCTCCAGCTAAGGCCAAAATGGGGGAACCTCCTTTGGAAGTACGGCCAAAAAAAGGGTAGTTTTTCTGTCCCCAAGTGATGGCGTTGTTCTAAGTTACATTGTTCAAAGCTGAAGTCTCCAGTTTCTGCATCTGCTTGGGGGTAACCATGAAGCCTGAGGAGGTCCTGGCTTTTGGCGTGGGAAGCAGGGGGGGGCATTTTCCCTTCATTGCCCAGAGCATTCTGGGGAATAAACAGGTTCAGCAAGTGCATCCCAACTACTTCACTTGCGCTGACATTCAATGAAATGTTGGTCCCCTTAATGCCAAAGGGCCAACTTTTCAGGTGTATTTTAGGCACTGGGTGGCATTCTCTATTTTCATCTTTGAGCACAAGGTATCTTTAAAAACTGGCTAGTTTTGAACCTCATTACAGAGGGCCAAAGGCTTAATTTACTGAGCTCCTGTGGACGACCAGGTACGTGCCTGGGGACGCAGGCTGTGGCGTCAGAGAGCTGGAGGCCACACGCCGTAGTCCTGCTCCCCGCCCCAGGCGTGTGGTGGCTGTGGACAGCCCGCTCCTGCATTAAACTCTGGGGCTCTGAGTGGAGTACTGATAATATGGCTAAAGCCAGAGCTTTTCCAACCTCCTCCAAGAGTTTATAGCCACTCACCCCTCCCAATATGCTTCTTTCTTTCCTTTCTAGAAGCCAAAGTGGTGCTTGCAACTGCTTACTGCAACAGAGAGGAGGAAACCCCTCTCTGTTGCAGTAAAAACTTGTCAGATATGTTTACTCTTGCTTCTCCAAGTTTTGAAATAGTGTTTTGTGTCTCGGTAGCCCTGGACGTTGTGAAACTCCTTTCCACGCGATGTTGTGTATGTGCCCCTACGTCTGCCATGGGAAAGGCAGGAGCCAAAGCAGCGGCACAGCCCAGCAGGGCATGGACCTCGCGCTGTGGCTCCGGTCTGTAAAACTCACTGTCACCGACCTCGTCTCTGATGCAAAGGGCTGTTCCTTCTGTTTGTCTTTTCTTTCTGTCCGATTTGGGAGGCTCGTTCCGTCCCTTGTTGACTGCCGCGTCGGCGGATGCAACCCCGGGCACCTGGGGCAAGGCGCAGAGGTGCCATGGACAGCCACAGCTCTGACGCTCTGGGCTGAAGTACGTCCCTTAGTCCCCCTTGCAATGCGTTTGTTGGGAAGTAAATATCTTGTGCTGCTGTGTCCTTACTCTGATGAATTTGTGCAGCTTGTGATCACTGCCTCCAAACTTCCCTTATTACAGCTGCTTTTTTAACAGTTTCTTTTTATTGGCGAGTAGATTCATGGAGCCTTTCTACTTCCTTCATCTGTAAATTGCCCTCTACATAACTAAGAAACCATTTTGACTAGGTTTTGATGTGTTTGTCGCCCAACAGATGTCTGGGTGGTTAAAGTGCCCCCTGAGTACAAGTATCCTGTGTTTGTGAGCGCTTTGATAGTTGGTTCAGGAATCTTTTTGTTCTTTCTTTCTCTCCTCAAGTCCTGGGGGTCTGTAGCAGATGCCTGCTGCAGTCTTGCCTTTGTTTTTTCTTCCTGATATCCGTGCCCACAGTGTTATCCCTCTACCCTCTCCACTATCAAGTTAGATTATCTCATTCTTGTAAGTACTTCTGACACGTGCAGCCACATAAAGGAATGATGAGCAGATTGGATCGCGCTGTTGCGTTTCTGCTGGCGGTGTCTCCGTGGCTCTCCGGTGCACCTCACCAGCGTGCTTGGACAGCACTTACAACTGAGTGGGCATGTTACCTGCTATGAATAGCAGTAATAGCAAAACCAAGGCCAGGTAGCTCTCTTCCTCTGCTTGTAGATAAGCTGCAACTCCCGTTTCGGGCATTGCCATATCACGTTGAATAGGAAGCCAGGACCCGTTTTGTTTCTGTGCTCTGAACCATGCCACTACAACCCTCTTTTCATTACTTTTCCTCTCCGTTGGTCTGTGTCTCCAGCATCTCTCCCTGTATCCTGAACTTGTCCATTGCCACTTGAGGTCTTCACAGTGTTATCAGAGCTTGTTATCCGTTCCTTCACTCCCTGCCTTGTACTGGGTTTCCTGGTTTCCACGTGTGATGCAGAAACCCCCTATGTTATTCTTTCCTTCCCCCTGTGTTATTCTGTCCTTCCTCCCCATTGCAAACCTGTATTTCTGTTTCATCTTTCATGGACAGGTCTAAGACTGAAGGTGAAATGTGATAACAGCCTTCAGAAATATGTCAGTGGTTGCTGCAAACAGGACAGGAATAAACTGTTCTGTGTCCTACAGTGGGTAGGACAAGAAATTATGGGCTTGAACCATAGCACAAGGGAGATTGAGGTTTGATGTTCAGATATTTCACGGCTGAAGCACTGGAGGAGACTGTCTGGGAGGCTGGAAATCGCTGGAGAGGCAGGTCGGACAAGCCTCTGTCAGGAACGCTGAAGGGGAGTCAAGGGTAGCAGGGTGATGTAGACGATCATTGTTCATCCTCTCCAGCCGTCTTGCCTCTCATTCCATGTGCTGGAAGCCTTTAGCTAGGCAAGGAGCTTTTGTGGCTTTCTCTGCCAGGCTCAGCTCTTTTTTCTCTTCTTGCTTTTCATCTCTGTTGCAGCAATTCTGGAAAGTGCAATTGCAGCAAGCCTAGAAAAAACCCATGGCAAACCTCTACTCCACAAACCTCTGCTTCATGCCTGGTGGCTCTTTTCAGACCTTGTATTTTGGGAGGGATGATGGCAGCTGCAATCAGAGCACTGGGATGTGCAAGAGTGACCAGAATACATAGATTTTGCTACCCCCAGAAGGGTCAGGACAGCCTCTGAGGCTGGGCACTGCTTTGAAAGGCACTGCTGAAGGTCCTTGATGGCAACCCACTGCGAGCTTTGCAGAGGGGTGTTGTGTGTGCATGTATGTGTGTGTGTAAGGTGGAAACATGAAGGTGAGCACGCTTCCTGGAAGTGGTGTGTCAGCAGGCGGTGCAGTGCTCACCAGTCTGCTCGGCTGCATATGGGAATGCACGAGCGTTAAGGATTCGTGCCTCCTCAGCGGGTGTAGCAGGAGAGAGAGGACCTGTCTGGCTGCCTTCATGTGGGTGCCTAACCTCAGTGGGCGCAAGAAGATGCCGCTGGTGGTTGTAGAGCAGGGGATGCGGGGAGAGATGGCAGGAGAGAGCTCCTGCTTGGACGGGGCAGCCTGGTGCGTTGCCAGAGCCGCATGTCCCCACTGCCTGAGAAGGACGTTGCAGGGCATCAACGGGCCTGATGGAAACTGCTGCCTTTGCTGAAACAAAATCTGAGAGCCTGGGAGTCAGAGGGCTCCTTCCAAAATCAGCGTTATGGGTAAAAGCTGCAGCAGCATTTCTGACATTGCTGGTCTGGAGGCCACCGGGCACCTGTGGCCACGTGCTCCCAGCGCCCACCTCTCCTGACTTCCTCGTGGCCGTTCCCCACCTGGTGCCGCGGTGCCTGTGCCGGGCTCGGGGCGCTCCGGCTACTATTTATGATGTGACCGTGTCCCTCCTTCCCTCCCCAAACCTCCCGTGACCTGGGCGGGACGCGCTCGGCGGAGGGCGAGCGCAGCGGCCCCGGTTCGGGACCCTGGGCGCCCACCGCCGGTCCCCGAGCCTCGGCCCCCTTCGCGGCTCCCTAACAGGGGAGGCGGGTAGGGAGAAACGGGCAGATGAATAATTTATTATAACGATGCAAAATAGGGTTTTTCAGCTCTCCCCATATAAATATTTATTCCCCCTAGTTAGCACGGCGGCTGCATCGCGCTCCCCCTCCTCTCCTGCCCGTTTCCCTTGCAGAAGCCCCCGGCAGCCTTGCCGCTACCCCGCTTCCCGCCCCGCGCGCTCCCTTGGCCTTTCCGCCGTCCGTCTGTCCGTCCGTCTCTCCCGCGCCCGCTTCGCACATGATCCGCGCCCGGTGCCAAGTGTTTCCTGGGGAAAAGAGAGAAAAAAACTCGCCCCGGCCCGCGCACGCAGCAACAACACCCGCTTGGGGGGGGGGGGGGAAGAAATGCAGAAACACCCGCGCGCGCACAAACACACACGCACACACACACACACACACACACAAACCCCTTTGAAGCCTCCGAAGGGTAAAGGTTGTTTCTGTGGAAACGGCGCGGGGATTGGCGGCCAGGCCCGCGGCCCGCTGATTAACGAGGCGCTGGCGGGCTGCGCGGGAGCGCGCCGGCCCCGCCGTCCTCTTCCTCGGCCCGCGGCATCCGGCCCCGCGGAGCCAGGCTGTAGGGCCGCGGGCCGTGGCTGCGATTCGGGGGCAGCGCCCGGAGGTGCGGGCGGGGGGGTGCTTGTGCCTTCCCGGCGGGATTTTAGGCTGCAGCAAGGGTGGAAATCCCCCCCCCCCCCACCGCCGCTTTTTGCTTGCTCTTGGGAAGAGGCGAAGAAGCAGCGCGTGTAATTCACGTCTCTTGCGCGAACGAGAACAACGACTTAGTTTCGAATCTCCTTCCCCCCCCCCCCCCCAAATAGCCGGAGCAGAGCACGCGCGGCTTTCCAGAGGCTGGGCCTGAAACAGATGTGCTGCCAGGAAGGCAGCTATTTATAACGCGCAGCCTTCGCTCGGCAGCCGGAGCGGCTCCAGGCCCTGCTGAAGGCCGGCGCTCCGGGGCAGGGCCTGCGCCCGGGGCTGCTCGCGTCGCCTCGTAAACCCGCCCGGACGCCCGCGAGCCGGAGCCCTTCGCCGTCGTTTCACCGGCGCCGCCGGGGCGGCCGAGCGCAGCCCGTCCCGCTCGGGTGCCCGGCGCGGGGGTGAATCAGGTCGCTGGTATTTCTGGGCGGGGAGGCGGGCGGTCAGGCCAGGCGGCCTACACGCGTGCCAGCTGCTCGTTGCCAAGGCCGTGGCCGCCCGCGGGCCCCGGCCGGCCGCCCCCAGCGCCAGCAGAAGAACCGGCCGGGCCGGCGCGGCCGCCCTGCGTGGGGGGCCGGGTGGCGGGACGAGCCCGGCGAGGAGGCCGAGGCGATGGCAGCTCCGCTGGCAGACATGCCTAGCGCGGCGGCGGGTTTTGTTTCCGTCGCCCGCCGTGGTCCCCGCCGGCGGTTCCCCGGGGAAGGGCGTCCGGAGGTGCGGGGGACGGCGGCACTGACCGCGCGTTCTGCGCTTCGGGGGGCCGCTCGCCCCCTGCTCTCCCTTTCCGGGTGCCGCGAAGCGTGGCCCCCGGCACGGCTGGAGGTGGCCGGCAGCTGGGAGCCCTGCTGGTCTGCACGGTGCCCCTTCCCCCTTGGAAACAACCACGCTCCTGGCTCTCCGTGCGGAGATCCTCCGAAGCGCCCCGCAAAGCCGCGTGCAGTGCGTTACTTCATGTTTCGTTCCTTAGGTGCACGCTTGTCTGCTGTTTTGCAGATGCTGGTGGGCAGAGACCCCCCCCAACCCCGAGCTCTGCACTTCAGACTCCAAATCCCGCCTCGGGGTGAGCGTTAGCTTCTCCTGCCCCGTCAGCCTGCGGGAGAAGAGGGTGGTTTAAGGGACAGAATCACTAGGGCCTGGCACGATGAGCCTCTAAGCAAGAGCGGGATTTTGGGAAGGAGTTGGGGATGGGCTACATAGGCTCTGCTCTGGCAGCGCGACGGGGCGGCTGCAGGAGGCGAGACGTGGCGCGGGGAGACGCGGCGCGGGGGCATGGCGCAGACCTGGACGCAGGTTCCCACGGAGGACGGCACCTCCGGCTGAGACCAGGGCTTTCCCTGTTTCCAGCGGTAACAGATAAACCTTTGCTCCTGGAAGAGGGACTGTAATGCAGCCCATGGCAGCAAAGTCTCTTAAAAGCCAGTCTCGTTGCTGTTATGTTAATTATTAATAGGATGTGGGGAAGAAAGCACTGGAAAACCCCAACGGTTTGAGTCAAGCTGCTACTTCATCTGCGCCCAGCAGAGCGGACCTGGCTTTCCCCTGGCTGTAGGGGAGATTCCCAGGTGCCTTTTCCTGTGGCTTAGGCCCACGTGTCAGGGACGCAAGTACAGCGGTTAACAGAGAGGCTCTGAAACCCAGGGCCGTCAGAGAAACTGGGAAGCTAGATGAGCTGTGTGGGTCTTGGCTTCATCTTTAGCAAAGACGTACCCCCCGAAGGGATGAAATCCGTCTTGGCAGAATCTCCTGTTAGCACGATGCTGGGATCGCAGCAGCCACCAGGACCCAGGCACTGGTGCCCGCTGGGCCGTCCCAGCCCGGGGAGCCCTGCCGAGCTGCCTGGGCAGGATGGGACCTCGAGATGGTGCTTGAAATGCAAGTATGTAGTGGGTCAGAGATGGGTATCTCGGCCGAGCGATTTGGATGAAAAACAAGCCAGTATGGAATTTGCACCCCAAATCCTTGTGGACCTGGCCAAGGGTTTCTTCCCCCAAATCTGGCCGTGGATTTCGGGGATGCCTCCATATGGGAAAGCGGGAGGTGTTTCCATGGAAACTGGCAGCGCGTCCGCGGGGGGAGCTGGGTGCGGCCCCACAGCACAGGTCTGGGGCTTCCGTCGGCCCTGCCGAAGCCGTGCTGGAGACACCAGCCCGGCCGAGGGCCCCCAGGGTGGGAGCCGGCGGTGCCCTGGCAGCAAGACACGCAGCGGAGGGAAGCCTTGCTCTGCGCTTGGTTCTCCATGCGGGGGAACGAGCCCAAACTCGGCTGCAGAGCAGGCGCAGGAGACGCTACGGACACCTCGAGTCCACCCACGCTCCCACCCCCGTGTAGGACCTCCCTCCCCTCGGCCCAGCGCTCTCCTCTCACCCCGTTCCCCCTGCTCTGCCGTCTTTCTCCCTTCCTCGTTCCCTTTCTCTCACTTTTTCCCCCTTTCTCCGCCTCCCCTCCAGACTCCTCTGTGGGGCATTGATTTTTCCATCCGTCAGCGAAACGCCTGAGGAAAATGAAAGAGCATCTTTGTGATCGATCAGGAGAACTCTTCAGCCTGGGGTCAGGAAGGGTTTGAATCAGCTGCTCCCCCGGCATATAATTACCCCCTCGCTCCCCAGAACGGGGTTTTGCACCGCACCCGCGGGGAGCAGCCGTTCCCCGACAGTGCCGGGCTGGGACAGGGCTGTCCTGCACCCGAGCCCCTCGGACGCAGCACGCGGGATACGGCCTGGGGATGTGCCCGTGCACACGTATGTTTTTGCTATTACCAGACCTCCGCTTTCGGCTGGGGTCTGCGTGTGTGCTTGCGCTCGCCGAGTGGCGTACACTGAGCGGGTGTGCGCGTCCTGCTCCCTCGCCGCTATCGATCGCTCGGCATGTAGCTAACTCTGTGCGCTGCTCTCCCCACGAGGGTGGGGAGCTTTGAGGCTGGAAGTTTAAAGAAGCTAAAAGCAAAGGAAATCCAATAGAAGTTGGGTGCCCAACTCCCTTCTTGCTTTTGAACATCTCATTTGGAGGGAGCATCGTCTCGGGCGTGCTGCACATACTGACCGTGTTGCTAGCGGCCTGGAGTCGCCTTCTTAAAGGCCAGTGTTTGCCACCCATTACCGCACAAGGTCCCTGACGTCCCACAGCTTGCTCCGCTCCCCCGGAGAGTCAGCGTAGGAAATAGCTGAGGCAGTTTCTCATTCCTCCGTGGGGTAGCTGCTCGCAAATGTTGACTTCTTCATGGCAACCGTTGTGAGTCATGCTGTGAGCCGGAGGGTGATGTTGGTGCCTGTAGTGCTCTCTGTGCATGTGGACGGTTGTCTGGATCCGTGCGGGTAGTTTGCACGGAGGTGTAGGTAGCTCTCTGTGCAGCTCGTGCTGGAGAGCCATCTCGATATGGAGGGACGCGTGCGCCACTTGGGGTGCCTGGGGTTTCCGGTGCTTGCACAGGCGACTGCGTAGGGCTCTGTGGTCGAAGTATGACCGCGGGGAGCGCTGCCTCTGCGGGAACGCGCGTGGGTTGCTGCGGCAGGGAGCGTTTCGTGTTGTGACACAGCAGCAAAAATTTGCCCTTCAGACTCATCTGGAGGAGAGAGCCCTGGAGCCTGCCAACGTTTCCGGTGCTCCGAGCAGCACCGTGCCGGCCTCCACCGCTCTGCCTCTGGCTGCACAGAGGGGGCTGCTGCTAATGTTGTCGGACCCCGTGGAGGCCCCAGACCAGGGCCCAGCACTCCCTGTGGTGGGTCACGCGTGTCTCAGCTAACACATCTCCCCTGGGCAGAGACAGGGTGAAAGCATCCCTTCTGAGAGGCCAGCAGCGAAATGAGGAGAGCAAGGGGGAAATGGGAGTCAAGGCTCTGCTCCCTCATCCCTCCCAGCCTGGGTGCGGGTTGTACCTTCACCCGACTGCTTCCACCAGGGTTTGCAGCCCTTCGCCCCCGGTCTGCAGAAGATCTGGGGGTGGTTGCTGAGCCATGCTGCGCGTTGCCCCTGCAGCACCCGGAAGTGCTGCCGTTAACGCGGGAGCTTGCGTCCATTCGAATGCTTACCCCCGTTTCCACACCAGCATTGGGAACGAACGCCTGTGGAAAAAGGTCAGGACAGAAAAGCAGTGGCAGGGAAAGCAGGGCCATGCGATCCTGCTCTCATCGCAGCCAGCGGAGACCAGACCGGCTGGAGCGCTGCAGGGGAAGGACAGAGGAAGGGCCCTTGCCTCTGGCTTTCTCCCTTGCAACCAGCAGGCGTAAGTTTGCTCCGGCACGGATGTGCTGATAGCAGCCAGCCGCGTGCTGACGCTGCCGTGGAGGAGCTGGTTGTGGAGCAGTAGGTAAGGCTGAACCGAATTATCTGTTTCACAGATAATGCCTTGTGCTGAAAGCAGCTGAAACAGCTGCACCCTGGTTTTGTTGGAAAGTGTATTTTACAACATGTAATGATAGCTTGCCCTGTTTCCCTGATAAAGCCTTGAAAAAAAGCCCCATCAGGGCAGGAGCCTTCCCTCCATGTAATTTGGCATCAGGCTGACAGCCAGGGGAACTTTGTTTCACCTGTGAGTTGGTGCATCCCAACACAGATATGGGTCTAACCCAGTTTCCTTAAATCTATATCGCTCCATTGACAGTAAGGGAGGGAGGCTGATTTATGCAAGTGGGGAATCTGGGATTTTTCCTTTATTCTGTGCAAATATTCTGTGCTTTGGTGAGCTTTTGCCAGGTAATATCACTACTGGACTCAGTGCAGGAGATGGGAGAAGGCTCCTGGGGTCTCTCCATGGCTCTGCCACCTTCTTGCTGACCAACCTTGGCCATATGTCCCTTAGCCTTCCTTCTGCCTCCTTGCTCCCAGGTTTGTAAAATGAAGATAAAATGCTAACTCACTTGCTGGGGAGCTTGCAGCCCAATTAAGAAGCGCATGCTAATTAGAGTGAGCGCCTCTGTTCCTGTTCATATCCCATACCCATCTGTGGGGCGTTGGAAAGCTCTGGGATGCTGGAGTGGAAGGTTGCGACAGAGAGGAAACAATATGCTCTAAGATGACTGAACAGAAAGTGAATCCATGTGTTAATCTGGGAAAAGGAGTGTGAAAATAGCTGCAAATCCGTCATGAGTTTGTTGCAATTTCTCCCAGATAGGATGCAGACAGGAAAAACGTTGGCTCCACACTTAAGCCTTCTTGGCACCTGGTGGCCCCACATGGCCGGTCGGGGCCAGACTGTTACTAAACTAACCTAAAGCCAATGCAAAAGGAGCCGCTCCACAGTAACGTCAGCGCGAAACCAGCCCTGTCCTGTGGCCAGGTTTCACGTGTGGCTGCTGACAATTTGACTGGAAGGGGTTAATAGTAATGACAGCAACAAATGGCTTAGGTGGCACGAGGGGTCCCGCTCGGCCTCTTGGGGCTGACTTTAACCAGGACTGGCTGGGGAGAGGCAGCTTTGCGGAGCTGCCGACGGTTTGGACAAGGGCCTGGGGGCCGCGGCGGGGAGCGGAGCGACCGCTCCGTGTCCGTCCCCGAGCTGGCACTGCTCTGTGCGTGTCGCCCGCTCGCGCTACAGGCTGCTCGCTGGTGCGGCGCGCCTGGCTCTCGGCGCCTTCTGGCAGCCGTGCGGGCGTCCAGGGGGCCGGGAGGAGACCGAAGGCTGCTTCGGCGTTGAGCGCGGCCTCCGATAGCAGCACGCCCCAACGGACGGGGTGTCTGTCGGGCGCGGAGAGCCGGACCCCTCCCCGGCTGCCCAGCTGCCTTTCTGCTAATGCTCATCTAATTAAACAGCAGCCTGGAGTGGCTGAAACCAGGGCAGCGGGAGAGCTAAGGTTTTTATCCAATAGGTTCCTGTCTCCAACTCGGGAACCAGAAGAAAAACCCTTTTTATATTGCCAGATCAATAAGTGGGTGGTGTTCCCCCTCCTCTTCCCTCTCACCTTCTCGAGCTCCCTTTCCCCCCCGCTGGCTGGGTTGCTTTTTGGAGCCTGCCCCCAGAGCAGGGTGGGGATCTGCACCCAGGGGGCTTTGCACGGTGCCTTGGGCAAACGTGGGTCACTGCTGTCCTTGTGTTGCCAGGGGAAGCCCAGAGAGCCTGTGGTTTCCTTACGATCCTTGTCTCTCCCTCCACCTTGGTCTGATTCTGCTCCCAGTGAAATCAGCAGTGAAACTTAGGTTGACTTCAGACTGGGGCAGGATCCCTCCTTAAGGGAGGGTTTTTGATCAGAAACGTCTCTGAAGAGGCAGTTGCTTTCCCCTCCTCTCGCTGAGATAATCAGCAAAGCTACAGGACTGTGAACGAGGGCAGGATTTGACCAGCAACTTTTGCACTGCTTGCTTAGGTACAAGCAAGGGTTAACAAGAAGCAACATTTTATTTTGCTTTGCATCTTTGGTCTCTGGAAGGAGATGCTCTTCCTGTTGCTTCGGCTGTTGTAAATGCATTCTTCTTCCCAAGGTGTCTTCTGAAAATTAGCTCCAGAATGTCGTCAGCGGTGGAGAAATGATTATGGAAAAGCAGCTGTCCATCCCCTCCTGCCAGCTCCCAGCGAGATAGCAGGAGGGGTGGCGACTCCTTTGGGTGCTTGCTGCTGGCAGCAGATTTTGTAGTAACCGATTCCAAGCTCTGGTATAAGTAGGAGGCTCCAAGCTCTGGCCTCTTCCATCACATCTCAATGCACCAGAGGTGAGAAATGATCGTGCAGCATCCAACTCGGTGCGATCTGCTCCCGTGGCCAGTGGAAACGGTAGAGGTGGCCTTGGTGGGCTGGGAGGAAGCTCTCCCTGGCGTGATCTCCGTATCATAGCTGTCTCTCGTGACTGCACCAAACTCGACCAACAAGCATGTTTTCTTTAGGCTGCCGCCTCTAGCCTTGCGACCGGGGGGTTGCCCCGGGGTGCGTTTCCGCTCCAGCGTTTTGCCTGTGCTGTCTGGGGCCGGGGTCTGGTCTCGACAGGCAGTCCCCGAACGCCTACAGCCGGGCAGGGAGCCATGAGCACGGGGCTCGCCGTAAACATTAGGAGAGGGTTTAATAATAGAAATTGTATAGTGGGTTTTATAATAGAAATTTTACAGTGGGCACCATTTAAGAGGCTGCCTAGCAGGAGCTATGTCGTGGGGCTGCAGGTGCACAAGGGTGGGCAGGGAGCAGGGAGGGTTTTGGAGGGACAGAGTGGCCCTGCACGTGTCCTTGCTGGTCCTCACAGAACGAATCCCACCCTCGAACAATCCCTCCGGCTGCAGCTTGCATGGAAAAGATCTGCCGTGGGAGCTGAGTGGTTTACTGCTGTGCGGAGCTTGACCCGATGCTGTCACTGAACGTTTTTATAACAATAAGAAAGTTGTACAGATTTTCCCCCAAATGTCAGCCTGCTCATGCAGCCTGGAAGGGGACTTGCTTAGCTTCTTTATTGTTTCTCCCCACAGGAGAGAAATTACTGTCCTATTTCTTCCTGCAGAAATGGAGGATTTGAAAGCAGGATGGAGGCGAGAGGAGCTGGATGCGCTGACACGGAGGGTGTCCGCCTCCGGCTGGCCGTGCTGGGGCTGTCAGCGCCAGGGTGACCCAGCGGCTGTCAGTTCTCTGGCGTGGGCTCACAGGGTACCGCAAGGGCATCGCAGGGACCCGGGTGCAGGCAGCTGCGCCCTGTCCTAGGCAGCATGCTTTGCCTCAGAGGCCTTACAATCTCGGAGGAAGACAGGCCAGTGTTTAGGTTACCAGCTCTCTGTCTCTTTCCTGGTACCTCTCTCATTAATAAGTAACCAGGTTTATTAGCCTTGTTCCTGCACCAGGCTTCAAATGCTGCTGAGCAGCAGCTGAGCCTGGTGCTGGATTGCAAAAAAAGTCTGAGGATGCTCCAGCCAAGAGGGAGGTGAGCTCCACACCTGACAACCAGGGAGCCCCGTCACAGCCGGATACAAGCTCTTTCACAGTGTTCCCCCCACCCCGCCTTCCCTCTGTCCTAGCCTCAGGCCAAGCAGGGAAAATCCTTCAGCAGGACCCCAGCTGGGTCTGCTCGCTGCAGTCTTTCCATAGCAACAGTCCATCAGGGGGTCGGAGTCAGCAGCGAAAAATTCTGCCCCCCTCCTTCCCTCGCCTTGCCTCCCAGTCGCTATTTTGATTGCATTCCTGGGGAGCTGGGCTGCAGATGTGGTCTCCTTATCTTGGGAAGGTCTGAGTCAGTTTTTCCCTGTGTGACGGAGCAGGCAGCTGAGGTCTGGTGCGAGGAATAAATAGATCCCGAAGCATGCCAAGGATGTCTTTCACTGGAGACAAGGTGATGGGGCCAGGAGCCTTCACTCTGGGGATGTGGGGACCCTGGACTTGCGGCGCTCACATGGCATGGCACCTAAGTACCAGACAAGGGAAGTGTCCCTGTAGAGCAACCTTCATACCTCCTTGACATCTTGGCCAAGGGAAAATGTGGTCAGTCCAGGAATACCTGTGCTGTGGGCCGGACCCTGGTCCCAGGAAGACCCAAGGAGTATGTCCACAGGGGAGGAAGTGCATTCCCCCCACCAGCACATATCCAAGACGCCTACACTTGCCCCTCTCTGTTACACCAGCTGAATAGCTGTACGAATTCAAGAACTGAATCCCTCCAGTTATAGTTGAGAGCAGGATCTGGCCCCAGGGGCCAGATACATTTATTCACCGAGTCTCCTGTGCACTACCGTGAGCAGATCTGCATCCAGGCACAATTTGCACAGGTCAGGGTGCAGCGTCCTTGACGGTGCAGTTACTTGGCTCCAGCGCGAAGGCTGGAGGTGATAAAGTCAGTCCAAGCGTGTCCACCGTTTGCTTTACCAAAACGGGGTTTTTGCTTTCTTTTCTTCCTTGTGCTGGCTGGGTGGTGGAAATCATGTCCTCTGATTGCTTTTCTGCTAAAGAAGCTCGTTGCTGAATGCTTCACCATGGAGATGTGATGTCTCTGTGCTGTCGGGGAACAGTGGAGCTCTGGCGACCGGTCCAGGTTTCATGCTAGGAGCTGAGCTCCTTCTATAAACAGGACCCAGTCTGACCAGAGCTGAGGGAAGATCTTGGGGAAGGTGCTATTATCAACCTGAAGGATTAAAACCCTCCATTGGTCAGGCACTGAATAATCATCAGTTCAGCTTAAGAAAAAAAAATAACCGCATGAAATGTTAAACCAATTGCAAGTTTTCCTTCTGTTGCTGAGATCCTTAGGGCTCAGGTTTTCCAGCATTTCCCTAAAGCTGTGTAGCTCAGTGAGCAATTTTGCTTTGTTGTCCTTTTTATTTTGTTTTTTTCTACATGAGAGCAGGGGTTGTTGCGTAGTCCCCTGACTCCAGGAGCTGGTGATTAAACACTCTTGGGGCAGGGAAAGCCCTTAGGGATGGCAGGCACAACAGGCAGGGCTAAGAAGGGGCCAGGATGCCCCGGGCTGGCTCATGGCACGGTGACCGCGTCCCCCCGCGCACCCCGTCTCTCTGCTGCAAGGGAGCTTGGGGCAGCCGCGCTTCGTTTCACCCGTGCTGAGGGACCTGCGGGCCCTGTGCGGGGCCGGCGGGGTGCTCTGGGTGTCCCCTGCCGTCAGGGCCGGGGACAGCCCGAACCGGGGGAGCTGGCTTCGAATCTCTCCATCTCGGAGCTGCGCTGCAGCCGGGAGCCAGGGCTCGGGAGAGGGTTGCTATAGCAACAGCTGCCACTCACTCCCCATCTTGGATGTAAATTAGTTACGATTTTATTAGTGTGCAGAATTTCAAGAGGCCGGAGCTGGCAGAGAGGCCTGCTAAATTCGTGACAGCAGTGTGCAAGGGGCAGGCAGCCAGGCGCTGGTGCAGTGCGCCTCCCTGGTGCTGCCGGGCAGCACCCATTTAGGAGCATTTTTAGGAGTTTGGACCAAGGCAGGTTCTGGGGTTTCCGAATTGCCCGAACGCCCTGTGTTTTGCCCTGGCAGCTGCACACCTTTCTCTGGAACAGCTCCAGATTTCCAGGGCTCGGGTGTGAGGCTGGAGATGGGGTGCAGAGACAGAGAGGGCTACATTGGCCCCCCGGCGTGGACAAGGTTGGGCTGCTGCGAGATGGAGAACGAGCCCTGAACTTTCTTAATGGACCCCAAGAGGGGTTGGCGTCGAGGGGAGGAGTTGGCCACGGAGTGCGTCGGGGCCTCGTGCCTCTCCTGCGCTGCACCGGCCACAAAGGCTGCCGAGCACAAGGTGGAGGAGACGCTGGCAGAGGCATGTCAGTTTGCACATCTTACATCTGAAGATTTTGGCTTCTTTTAAATTTCGGTGCCACGTGGCTGTTCTTGCCACCAGGCTTTGAGAGGGAGGGAGTTACAGCGGTGTACAGACGCATGTGAGTGACTCGGATTTACACCAGGCGAAGACGGGAGCCGATGCGTGCTGATTCACGCCAGCTGTGGAGCCAGCCCAGCCTGGGTAGCTGCTGCAGAGCCAGCTCACATTGCTCCGTTTGCTCAGTTTGATGGCCCTGGGTGTCCCCTGCTGATGAGTTTTCCTGGGGCCATTTGTCCTTGCTGCCTTATGGCCCTCGCTGGAATCACCATCGGGTATCTCACACCCGGGCAGACAAACTTTGCAGGGCCCTTCTCCATTATGGAAATATTTTGGTGTGAGTTTGGCTCTGGCGAAAGAAGAGCCTAGAGAATGTGCTCTCTGACTCTCCTCTGCAAACACGGCTTAAGGAGCTGCTCCATCCCCAGGTCTTGAAGGCTCCCTGAACGGAGGTGCTGAGAGTGGATGAGGAGGCCCATAGCTAGGGGCAATATGGATCAAGCCTCACTGGAAGGCTATTTGCCAAGTCCTCATTAACCTACCAGTGGCCTGCAAGCGTGTACGCTGTCAGAAACCTGGCCAAGGTGTTTGGTGTCCATCTCCTCCTGGCTTGCCCCAAAGCCTGGGAAAGGGAGTGCTGTGGGGCAGTCCCCCCATGCCAGTTTGTGGATGTGACCTCGATGGAGACAACACTGTTAGGTATGAAAGCCTGAAGTGCTCTCTGGACTCCTGGTAGCCCCTCTGTGTCTTGGACACTCTATTGGGAAGACCAACAAGGACCTGTTGATGGTGATGAGTCTGAAAACATATTCATGGGAAACTAGTCTTGTTATTAGTTAGAGTTGCTAGAGCAGCACTTTGAGGCTGCAGGCAGGGCTGAGTCCACTGGATTTGGGTTGCTGGACAAGTACCTAAGATGTTCCTGGTTTCACAAATCTTGCAATCCATTTAGAAGTGGGCAGGTAAAAAAGGAAAACAGCCTAGTAAAGGATTAACATGGGATCACTTGGGGCATCAACCTGCCAGAACTGGGGAAGTACTTTCAAGCCCCGGCCCCAGCAGCTTTGAGATCTTGAGGTGGAAATTTCCATATTCCATTAACAACCTGTTGAGGCATCCATTTTGCAAAGTGGTTCCTACAGAGTGCTGATGGTGCGTGAGACCTTCTTAAGTGACCACAGCTGATGCACTATTGCCTCTGGAGGGTTTTTAATTAACAGCCTGATGGTGAAGCTACATGGTGATCCAGCAGAGATGCTGAGGGCTAGCAATGGTCTTCTGAGCCAAAGAGGTGAGGAACCAGGGGTGCTTCTTGGGAACTGTGGGGAATATTGCAGTGGGGGTCCTGCTTGGTTGTTTGCAGTTGCTGCAAGGAGGGCCCCTTGGGTGTCTCATCTCCCTGGGCACTGGGAGCTGCCATGCAGCAGGTTCTCAGATGGGATCAGCTGCTGCTTAGACTTCTCAGTGGACATCTAGATTTCTGGAAGAGCTGGAGCTCCTATAATCCTGATTCCAGGAGGAAAAGCAGTCCTGGTTGTGAATGCTCTTCTGTTGGGAACTATCCTCTTCATCTCCTCAAATGTAAGCAAAGAAGTGACTGTAATGCTAGTTGCTGCCCCCAGGTCAAAAGTTTTGTGTAAAATTTGTGTGATAAAATCTTATTTGCTTTCTAGTTTCTGAGTGTCTAGGAGCACCTCAGCTCATATTTTCAACATTTTTCCTCTAACCAAGGGGGCTGGGATTGTTCTTTTTTGTTAATGAAAGCTGAGATTTCCTCCATATTCTTGTGACTCTGGGAGCTGAGGCTCTATGGAAGTCAACAGGTTTCACAGCACCTTGTGAGAATGTTGTGATATTTGCCAACTCTGGCTTATAATCGGATGGTGATGTGTAAGATATCTGCATGTACGTAGTGTAGATGAAATATGAATATGTTTATGTGCAGCAAAGGAAAAAGGCTGGGAAAGTCCTTGAGATACTAGAAGTGTGGGGTTAGGCTGGCTGGCAACTGTCTATTTGATTATAAAAAAACAAACTGAATGTTGATGCTCTGGGAGTTTGTCCTGCTGCAGAACAAATTATAAAGGGGTGACTGATGCTTGGTTTGGCTGGATAGTGCTGGGTCTGCGTGGGTCAAAGAAGGAGTTTTCCCACTGGATCATGTGCAAGTGAGGCCGGTTAATATGTAGCTGGGTCAATTTGCAATTTTTGGAGGGGGGATCCTCTTGGGCTAACCTATAAATCCTGATGATGTATTTACTATAAAATCTGCTTTCTTTTCCTGCATGGTGCTCATTGACTGTCCTCTGGGCTTATGTAGCACTTTGATTTTCCCCCCTACCTCCCTTTTTTTTTTTCCCCCCCCCCCTCAATGTACTGTAGAAACGTTAATTAATCTGAATAATAGTTGTTATTCAGGAACCAACCTGGTAAAATGGATTGCTCTGGTATGGGGAAAATAACCAGTTTAGGCTCAGTGAAACTCACGGAGGTGGTGCTGGCCAGGTGGGCTAGGGCTGGGCTGTCGTTCTGGCAGCCCCTTCCCGCAGAGATCCCCCTTCTCCAGTCCCGCAAGGCGGGAGGATAACTGTGAGCCCTGCAAAGCAATAGCAGGAGGTGTTAGTCCCTTTGGGGCCACAGCTGTGTTACAAACCGCGGGCTGCGTTTTGCCTCCCCTCTTCTCTGCCCAATGCCCGGGGAGGGTCCCCCTTCAGACAAGGGCAGAGGCGGTGAGGGCTGCCCCCGGATGGTTTCTTTTTGCTCTTCTAGTCTGCAAACTTCATTGAATCTGGGAGCATTTTTCCTTGTAATTTTAACCCCTCCTCCCCCTTCTTCTTTTCTCGGAATGATTGTCAAGGCATAAGGCATCAGCGATGCTGCACGTTAAGACTTAGCAGGACTCTCGGCTCTGCCCAAAGACCGTGTTGGCACCACTGGTGCCTGCTGGAAAGTGCAGCCTCTGAGGCAGGGGGTTTGCTTGCAAGATAAATCAGCCTTTGGAGGGGAGCGTGTCCTAAGCATGATTCAAATGCCAAATGTGCTGATAACGCACCTTCAAACAGATCCGCGGGGACTTTGCAGCAGTGTCTTGGATGTTATTGTGAGTAGAAAAATTGGGTGAAGCATGGGGTAACCGGGCTGCTGCACTCTGTGCAGGTGGGTTGGTGCCAGTGCAGAAGGTGTAATGCAGAACTGAACTGGAGGTGTTAGTGGAGAGGATGACCCTGGGCTGTGATTTTGATGTTGAGGCCAGGATGTGAGCCCTGAGAGGCACTGGAAGGCAGCGTGGCTGTGTTAGCTAGAAGACCAGCACCGGAGGCTCCGTCTTTGGTGCCTTAAGGTCTCGGGGCTAAGTTGTGTATATAGTACTTGTGAGACAGAGCGGGAATGTGTATAGCATATGAGAAGTACAGTCTGTCTGTCTGTATCTGAGTTGAAGGAGACCACCTGAGCCTCCATCATTGCAATGATTTCTAAAATTAGACTGAGACCCTGTAAGCTGTGTGTTTTCATGGAGACCAGTCAACCTGCAGGCTGTGGATATTCTTCCCAGTCATCATTGCAGAGCTGGTGGCTTTGGACAGGCCATTGCTCTTCTCAGTGTCTGCTGGGGACAACACAAACCTACTACAGAAAGTGATGATTGCTTGATGCCTGCTGTTAATCAGTGTCTTGAAGGATGATCATCTCCAAGAGCAGTGAGTTTTGTCTAAATTTGCAGTAAAGGGAAGGGGGGAGGAATGTAACTGCTTCATGACAGCTGAGTGACCTCCCCCAGTTTGGGAGGATGAGGCCCTGAGCGTGCACCCTGGAGGCGCCGGTTCAGAAGACTGACCTTTGCTGAAAGCAGATAATCACGTGCTAACCCTCAAGCATGTCCTTCAGTTCCATTGAAGAAAATAGACTTTAAGTGTGTGCTTGAATGTAAGTGCATGGTTAAGTATGTTCCCATTCCTGGGCCTCAGATAGGGTAACGATGGCTGCAGAGAAGACTGCTGGGTAAACCAGGGGGTTGCACCGCAATGGAGGTGAGAACCTATTCCCTTCTTGCAAAAGGGATTAGCGTGGGGGCACAGGTCTTGCAGCCTTAGGAATCAGGCCCGGGGTCTGTCCTGCCTCGTTGTCATCTCAAAAAGCCTCCTTGAACTGTCCCCTTCACCCCAGGCTCATGGCGGAGCTGAGGGCCACCTCCCACGCACAGGAGAAGAGAGGTCACCTGGACCCAGTCCTGGGAAATGATCTCATGCCCCAGTGCCTCCAACCAAACCAGAAATGTTGAGTGCTCCCTATATGCTTCATCCTTCCCTTTCTCAGCTCATCGTCCCCTCTCCCCACAGCCTGCCGCTCCTTCCCTGTGCTGCCAGCCCGCTTTGCCTGCAGAGGAAAAGCCCATGGCCCAGATATTTTACTTCACATCAGCGCAAACCCGCCCCTTCCCATGAGCTGGGTCTCTGATGGGCATGGGCAGAGCAAGCCTTGCTGCTGCGTTTTTTGGGGAGGCCTCTCCGGGCGCCTGTGTCCGGCATTGCGGTCCCCTCTGCAGCCGCACAGCTGGCTCGCCGGGTCTCGCTGCGAAGCTGAAGCTCCGAGCGCAGCAACAGCAGCCTCTGCTTTTCCACACGTTGGTATTTTTAGCTCTGCTGTGCATTAGCGTGCAGGAGCTCAAACTGCGAAGCCTGGCTGAGGTTTTATCTGTTGTGACAGCCCTTAGGGCTGTAGTCAGACACTCTCTCTCTCCTGCTCTCCTTTTTCTTTTTTTAAAGTTTGCAGCTCGGGTCTGCTCTCTCCCTGTGGATACTCCGTGCAGCTGTCAAGACAGGCGACCAAAGGTGGAAAACAGGGTCCAAAATGTGATCTGAGCCCCTTTATGAGGAGGCTTTATTGAGGTTCTTTCTGTATTTTTCCATTCCTTCTCGTTGCTGTTGTTGGGGCTATGGGGGTCCGAGCTGATGCGGCAGGATTAGGTGCTGGCTCACCCTGCTGCTCTGCCCCAAAGGGTCTCCGAAAAGCTGTGCTGATCAATGGCTGTGCAACTGTGGGGACAGTGAAATGGAGGACAGGGCAGCCTGGTTCGGCATGTGCCTGCCAGAGCTTGGAGGGTGGCACAAAGCGCCAGGGGTGCTATCGCTGCTTCTTTTCCCAAACTCCTTGCGTCTCTCCTGGCGTTTTGGGGCTGCCTTTCTGGGCAGCCCTGCAGGCAGGAGGGCCACCCTGGAGTGTCGGACAGAAATCGAAGTTCCCTCAAGGTCCCTCTTGAGCCTTGCTGGGTTTTAACCTAGAAGTTTTTTTTTTACCATGCCCAAGAGAGGTGTCTGACCTCCCTCAACAGCATGGGACTCATGAATCCACTGTCCTATCTGGCTCTGCACAAATGCCCAACACTTGTTTGGTTTCTAAGGAGAATTGTCTTCATTGCTGCTTCTCCTGGACCCCCCCAAGCCATTCTGGAGGAGAGCGACTTTCTCCCAGCTTCCAGGGAGTTGCACAAATGCCAGATATCTCCTTCTTACCCAAGTGCCTCTGCCAATCAGCTAGAAATGGAGTAGTGGAAAGGCAGCCTTAGTGATGCCATTTCAACAGGGTAAGGAGTTGAGGCACTGACCTAAGTTTAGACTCCCCAGCGCGCTCAGCATCCTGCCTGCCATGCCAGGCTCTGCATAGGTAAGGCTGGGCCCACACTAGAGCAGAAATTGCCTGAAAATCTGGTGCCCCTGAAACTTGTCCAAGGTCACGGAGGAAGTCGGTGACAGAGCCAGGAACTGAATCTGACTTCCTGTCCCACATGTCCAGCCTTCCCCTTTAACCCTTAGCACATCTCAGTTTCAGGTCACTCCTTGTTGTCTTTTTGTATTTCAGTCATTCCCTACTCTTTTTTTTTAACCACTCAACAGAGGTAGATAGTTACTGTATATCTTTGTCATGTTTTCTCAAAATGTATTAAATTCTTGTCATTGCTCCCAGGACATAAGGGAAGTAGCAGCTGAAGGATGCTTTCTGTGCAAGTGTGGAATATAGTCTAATTAGCAGCAGGGATGGCAACGGGGTCTGCTGGAGCTTCCTCAAGCCTTGCGCCCAAGTCTCAGGAGGTCCACATCAGTCGCGGTGTCTCCTGAACCCACCGGAGCAGGGACTCCACACAGCAAGGACCTAGTCATGGCTGTGCCTTGAATCCCCGTAGACTACCAATCTCTGCTTTGGCATTTTGCTGTTTCCATCAATAGCATGGTCTCTGCAGGTGGTACCCTGAAGTCAGTTGTTGGTGGTGGAAGCAGGGTTGTGCTTGCTCCCGGGGCTAATTTTGAAACTACATTTGGGTAGTAGCCTGGGGGAACGCACCCTCTTCTGTAGATACAGCAATTTGTGGGCAGCTTTCCACCCTCCCCTCCAGGCCATGTTGGTGTGAGCGCATCTCTGTTGGATGCGCGGAGGCAGCCTGCTTGCGAGCAGACGGGTATGCCTGGGTGCCGAAAGGGCTGGAGGGGAGGCAGAGAGGAGAGAGACGTATGTGGGGAGAGGGTCCACACCACATTTCTTTCTAGAGTCGCGTCATTTATGAGTGCTGCAGGTTCAAAGCGAGGCAGCTTCCGAGTCTTTGTCCGAGCTGCTGCAGTCGTTGCTGACAGAGACTAAAAGGCTGCAGCTGCAGATCGGAGGATGCCATGGGTACCATGGGCTGCAGGTCAGTCTTGTGATCTAGTTACCTGGGTATAAACCAAAAGAGGGAGCATGAGATGTCTCCCAGCATGTCTGGTTTCATTTACATTGATGAGGAGTGAGTGGCATCCCAAAGTTTGTCTGGAAAGCCCATGTCTCGGGCCGCTTTTCCAGTTAACTGTCCCCACATTACGTTTGTTCTGTCCTTCCCTCCAAATTCCCCCCTTTTTTTTTTTTTTTTTTTTTTTTGGCTGGCAGCAGCCAGTGCCATGTACCATAGGGACTAACTTCACAGTGCTCCTGGAGCAGAGATCTCTGGAAACACGTGGTGCTTTTGCCCCTTTGTAGAGAGGTCCCAGGGACGAGGATTTTGTAGCTCAGTTTGTGGCTTGCGGTAGGGCCTATGGAGTTTGGATACAGCGGTGTTTTCCTAGCGCAGGTTGTTTGTGTGATGTACGAGTCCCGTTTCCTCAGAGCAGGTAGCAGCCAGAACAGGGCAGGCACCTTCGCACCGAGCTTGGGAGTCCTGTTGCTGGAGGGAGCCAGCCAGAGGTGCGAGTGTTGCATACAAACAACCCCAGCGCCACAAGACAGGGCCGCCGTCTTCCTCCTCTCCGCGCAGCTTCCTGGGCAAAGCCTACTTGCAGCTCCAGGGGATGGACGCAGCTACTCTGAATCATCAAAGAAACTCCATATGGTCCAAGAGCCCAGGAGCAGAGCTGCTTAATCCTCCCTGTACTAAGGGGGAGCTGCTAAATGGCAGCTGGAGCTTCCTCCTGGGCTCCCGGTGCGCACAGGAGCGCCGAGCACCCTCTGCCATCACGTGGAGGGTGTCAGCATGGGGCCAAGCAGAAGCCTGCTCTGCAGGTGCCTGGGGAGCAGCAATCCTCGTTCTGGGGCGCTGACACCTGAATAGCTAGATGAGGTCTGGGAGAAAAGAAGTATTGCTGTTTTTATTTTTTCTTATTGCTGCTCCCAGGTGTCAATCTGAGAGATTAAGGGCTTTTAAATTTTATTTATGTATTTATTTATGAGGAATAGAAGATGGTATTTTAGGTCCTTTTAAACTTTGAAACTACCTTGCAGCATCCATGTTAATGCATCTTCCTGTATTAATAAAAATCCTTATAGATTGCACAGCTTTTTACGGCCCCATTTTTAAAAGGTGTTTAGCAATGTCCCCCCATTGAAGGTGACAGCAGAGTCCAGAAGCAGGTGAGCACCTCGTGAGCAGTGGTGCTCCAGCTGCTCGGGATGCTTGCTGCTACAGAACATCTCCCTCCTCCTGCCCGCTAAACTCTACCTGTGCCATCAGAGCAGCTACTCAGGCACACCAGGTCTCCTTATCCTGGCCTGGGTCTGGGGAGGGAGATGGATATGGGCAGAGCTTTGCCGCTCTTGAGTTACACAGTGCTGGCTGGACGTGGGGCTGATCTGGCAGCCAGCGCTGCAAAGGAGATGATCTCCCCTGCCATCTTGGGTGCTTGAGCTTTCTATGCTGCAAGCAGTTCCTCGCTTTCACCGGGACACAGCCAGCTCTCCCCAATCCTGTGCCTTTCTGCCCTTGCTCTGGAGCTGTCTTGGGCTCACTGCAAATCTGATGCCTTTGCGCTGCCGGGAGTTTGATCTCCAACTGCCTCCTGGCCCCCTCGCTCATGTGGGCAAGGAGAGAGGGGCTGAGAAAGCAGGAAAGAGAGATGAACAGCAGGAGAAAGTCTTCAGGGAGGGGACGGGGGAAGGATGAGGAAAAGAAGGGGGGGGAAAGTGAGAACAGAGAGGAGGAGGGAAAAAGGATGCTGCCTTGTCTGTTTTCAGATTTATGTTGGTTGAATTGCACTGGATTAGCTAAAAGTGGTGCAGAGCTGCCTTCCCCTCCCCTTTCCTCCAGGCAGGCGCTCGTATTTTGGGTTGAATGCCTTAATTCACTTCAGCTCCAACCTGCTCCTAATTGACTTAAACCACACTGAAAGAAGCTTGGCTTCCAGAGCACGCGTCTGCAGCAGTTGCAGACTTGCACCTTAAGTTAAGTCGGGGTGATTCTGCGCATAAGGAAACCTTGAGCCTGGAGTGGACACGTGTAGGGATAGGTATATGCTGGAGGTCTGTGCTGAGCAGTCCTCAGCCCTGCGTTCCTTTGGGTTGCTCCTCTCTGTCGCGGTTTCAGTCTGACCTTGAGCAAGTTGGGACTTGGGGGTGGGGAGCTTTCAGTTGGTGGGATTTGACTGTCGGAAGAATTCCTGTTCCCTTTGATTCCTTTCTCCTCCATTCCTCTTCTCCCACTGCAGATGTCTGCTATAAAAAAGAAAGAAAGAAAAAAATCCCCAAATGTCGTGGTAACGCTTACTGGAGGGCTGTTTCTGCTGCACATCTGATATGTATGACAAGGTCAGATTAACCCAGCCTCTGATTTCCAACCGCAGCTCTCTGGAAGGCACAAAAAAACAATGCAAAACAAACCAAAGAAACTCCTGTGTCCTGGCGGAGAGCAGGGTGGGTGGGATGAGTTAATGGTGCTCGGTGCTGGGCAGACTGCAGGGATGCATGCGCCCTGTTCTTGGCAGGGCAGGACGCTGGACAAGAGAGACAAGATGATCTATGGAGGCGAACCTGGCCTCCTCCAAATCAGGCTGCTGACTTTCAACTTTTCCTTGGCGTTTAAGGCTGGGGCTTTCTAAGGGCAAAAGGAAAGCTGTGATATCAAGTGGGAGGAAGGTATCTCACCCTGGAGGATGCTCTCAAAACCCTTCTCTTCCTTATGGATGGCTCTGTCGTCATGCCTGGTCACGCTGTTGGAGCTGGAGGCAGGAAGATCTTTCTTTTTCCTTCCTCCCATTCCCCCCTCCTTCCAGCTTCTCTGCTTCCTCCATCACCGTTTTGGTCTCCCTATGTCTCTCTCCGTCTCTGTTGAATTGAGGATGTTAAACACTGAGTCACTGTGGTTCTGGCTCAGCTACTTTTTTAATGAGAAATTTAGCTTTCTTCAGTTGTTGGCCCTAGAAAAGTGTGTCTGATGTACTCTGCTCGGAGGAGGAGTTAAGTCTGGACAAGCATTTAGTCCAACTTGCCCCCTTCGGAGAGAGTCCATCACTCTGTACGTGTCTTCCCCTGTGTGTCTGTACTCTTCACCTAAGACCATCTCCTAACATCTAACCTGGATCTACTTGTCTTTCCCCCACTGGATATGGAAAAGAGCTGGTCATGGTCCTCTTTGAAACGGCCTTTTACGTATCGGAGAGACGTTTTCAGCTTGTCTTTTCCCCCTTTGTCTTCCAGTGGAGATGAGCCCCATCGCGGCCATCCCCCTTCCCAGCTCGTCCCCTGAAGCGCCTGCGGCGCCCCGAGCGAGGTGACCGCGGGGAGTTCCTCGAAAGACTGAGGAGCTCTTAGGAGAGCAGCTGGGCGCCGGCTCTGCCGCCGCCCTTGCCGTGGAGCCCTGTCCCCGGGAGGCCGAAGCCGAGGCTCCTGGAAGAGCCGAGCCCGGCTGTCCAGGGAGTGCGTCCCGGGGCTGGCAGGCCGGGCGCTGCCCCGCGTCTCCTGGCCGTGGCTGGGGAACGCAGGCGGTGCCCCCTCCGAGGCAGAGAACGGGCGCCCGATCCGCGTGAGCGGCCCCCCGGAAATCTCCGCTCGGCCCCGCCGGGAGCCTCCGCCAGGGCTGGGAAAAGGGGGCGCGAAAGGCGAGCGAGCGCGGGGAGAGAAAGAGTAGAAAACCGGGGCGAGAGGAGGAGGAGGAGGAGGAGGGAGGGAGGGAGGAAAAACCCAACGCCAGCAAGCCAAGCTCCTTGAGCGAGCGGGGTTGCCATGGCGACGCGGCGGCGAGGAACAGGAAACGGCAGAAAATAGCCTGGCGCAGGGCTGAGGCCTGCGGGAGCGCGCGGCCCCCGCCGCCCCCGGCGCCCGCTGCCGCAGAGACCCTGGCGCGGCCGCCCCGCGCCCGCCGCCCGCTCCCCTCCCCAGGACTTTTCCTATTTTTTCTTTCTTTTTTTTTCCTCCCCCTGTTTTTTTTTTTTTATTCCCCCCCCCCCCTTTGCTATCGCTCCTCTTTGAGGAGTGGGAGGGAGCGTGGCGGCGGGCGCCGAGGCGGGGAGCGGAGCGCGGCGCCCGGCCTCGCGGAGGGGTCTGAGCCGAAGCCGGAGGCACCGGGATCTCCCCAGCGTGGCCTCGGCCGGGGAACGCCGTCGGTCGAGTGGGGGCCGCCTTCGAGTCGCACCCGGAGCAGACGCAGCCTTGACGAGCTGCCTTGTCCTCGTTTTCTTCCTCCTCCTCCTCCTCTGTGGTGTTACGTTCCCTTCACGCGTGCTCCTCGGGCTGGGCGCCGCGCCGCGCGGCTCCTCTGGGCTGCGCGCGGTTGGGCTTTGGGTGCTGGAGCACTCTCGGGACTGCAGCCCCGCAGCCCGACCGCCCGCAACCGCGGCTCGGGGTCGGCACTGGTGGAGCGAGCGAGGGACGCGCCGTGGGGCTGGATGCGGCCGGGTCGGTCCCGTGGGGGCTGACGACTTGGGGCGGGTACCCCTTGGAGGACTGGGTCAGGTTCAGGCTAGGGTCATGTAGATGTTTAAGGCAGGAGATGGTATGTGGAGATCCCAGGGGCTGGTAAAGCCCTGGGGCTAAGGTGGGTTTGGTGGAAATGCTCTTCCACGTTGTCTCCAAAAAGCTGATTTACACTGCGTGTCCCCTTCACCGTTGAAGGGAGAGTAACAGAGATCTGGCAGGGTGGGGAGAAGAGGGCCACCGGCCTGGCTCTACCTCCCTGGCCGGTTTTCCTGCAAGGTCTGGAGTTCCCTGCAGACCTCTGCAGCCTGAGTTAGCACTTTCTCACGGCCAGGGAGCCTCGTGCGTCAGAGCAAGGCAAGCAAATCCACTGTGCCAGGCGCCTCGGACCGCTCACTGCGAGATGGGGCCTGTCTTCTCCGTGTCTCTGGCACGGAGCGGGGGCTCGCCAGGAGACGTGATGCTGTTTGGGTCAAGAAACTTCTGGTGTGGTTGGTGCAATATGGGTTTTGTTACCCCGGTCTGTGTGTGGGGCTGGTTGGTTCATCTGTCATCTGCTGGAAGGTGATGCCCAGTTTTAAGGGAGGAAGGAGGTTTTTTTTCGTGCACTGGATTGTTTTCCTTTTTGGCAAAGTGATGCTTTGTAACCACAATGAGTCATTTCCCCTCCATGAGTCAAACTCGGGCCTCTTGCAGGGTATAAATTGGGAGTAACTGTTGTGGCAAAGCTCGTTGCAAAGGAAGAGAGACCTGGCCAGTAACATTGGCCTGGCAGAGGTCTGCGCGGGATGCGAGAACGAGGAAGAGTGTGTCCTCCTGCAAAGTCCCGGGGGTTTGCCCCGCAAGGCAACATCACCCACCCAGTTCCCACTGCTTTATCAATAGCAAACATTTCCCTTAAAGGCCCAGGTCAGGGAGTCTGGTGGCCATGCAAAGGTCTCAGCTTACAGAAGTAAAGGTAGTCTTTCTAACAGGCATGGCTGCAGAGAAAGGAGTAAGGGAAAATGTGACCTCTTAAAAGATCAAAAAGCAGAAGACGCGTTATAGCTGCTCCAAACAGCACGTTTCAGGCACCTTGTTGTTTTCAGACCACCCTCATAACTTTGTGTCAGGCTCGATAAGGACACGTGAATGCCTGAAGCTGGCAGTGCTACAGATGTGGAGCTCTTGCCGCTTTCTCTTCCTTCTCCGTTCCCCTCTCCCCTTTTTCCCTTTGTTGCCTTTGCAGCAAACGCCAGTGCTGTGCCTGGGTGTATTTGTATGTGAGTGCGTACCAAGCTGCCTGTGCTAGCAGATGTGCTTGTGTCTTGGTTGCTCCATGTACATGAGTGTGTTTGGCACAAGTCTTTGCAAGCGTTTGTGCAGTGTGTGCTTGTGCGCTTTCCTTTCTCCTTCCGCTTGCAGGGATTTTGCTCCAGGAGGAAACCTCCTGGAGCTCCCACCTTCTTCCTGACCTGGAAGCAACTATTACAGTGTCTCCAGCTTCTCCCTGCCTTTGTGCCCGTTTACAACATCAGTCTGCGGTCTCTAATAAGTCGTGCTGCCGCTTGGTATCCAGATGGCCCAGCTAATAGGGCTCAGAGCAGTAAATCTCCATTATTGTTGCCAGTCTCGCCATCCCTTGCTGTGGCCCTGACCATCACCTCGCAGCAGGCTGAGTTGATCGACCGCTCCGTGGGCTGTAATCGCCCGCCTGACCCTGATGGAGTTCACTCGCCGCCAGACACCCAACGCTCATGGCTGGGTGTTGGGATGGAGGCTGTAATCTAGAGCCTCCTGGGGAGGCTGATAAAAAGGACTTAATTTTTGCTTGTTTCCATTTGCACCCACCAGGCATAATAAGAGCCCAGACCGTCCTGCTCTGCCTGGGCTGCCGGAAAGCCGGCCGTCCCTGGCTGGTGATGGGGAGGGCTGACGTGCATCTCGTGCGTGTGTGAGATGTGTGGCTTTGCTACTGCCTGGCTGTGGGGGGAAGCTGTGTGTGTGCTTGGGGGCGCACATGTGCTTGTACGTTGTGAGGAGATGGGCATGGCTCGGCCATCACGTGGGCGCGATGCACGCACCCTGCAAGGAATGGACATGCATGTGCAGGAGCAGGCGTGCACGTCACGTGTAAAGGTGCTGCCTTGTGTGGGCAGACGTGGGGATTCGCACACGTGCGCCCAGCTGGCGCTAGCGTTTCCCTAGAGAGCGAGCGCTGCGTGGTGCATCCCTGCACAGCTTGCCACCGCACGCCAATGGCAGTGACCCTCCTGGCAGCATTCAGACCTTCTGGACTCTTGGGCAGTTATTTTGGAAGCTGGCTCCTCTTATACGCTCCTCAGGCAGTTGCTCCCTTCTCTGTAATTTCCAACACCTTTTTTCAGGCAACCCAGCTCTTGCTTGCGGAGGAGGTGTCGCGATATCTTTAGACGCAGCTGGAAGCACAGAGGCGAGGCCACGACAGCCACCATGGCTTCTGGCTTCGTTCCCTTGTCCGTAGCCCTGGGGCTGCCCTCGTCGCCCCACCTCCCGGAGCGATCTCACTTAAAAAGGGTCACCCTGCTCCGAAGGGTTCGGGCACCACAGCGGGTGACCTTCTCCCAGAGGCCTGCGGGTGGGAGGAAGGGGGAGACGTGAGTAGGGGGATTGCCAGGCAATTGGGGATTTTAATGTGAAAGCTACATCACGTTGAGGAAGCAGAAAGCTGCCTGAGAGTGAGAGACTTGAGTCGGGGTGGCGAGCTCCCGAGTCACATTCGGCGCTGGGAGGAAAGGTGCCACGTAAAGAGCAGACCTGGTGCGTTAGCTGTGCCCCGTGAGTGTCCCGACTCTGTCCTCGGCCCATCCCCAGCTGGTGCCCCGAGCAGCGCGGCTCTGGCGGGAGATCGCAGCATCCCTGAAATGGTCCAGGCACGCTGCCGCTGGCTGCGGGAGCCGCTGCTGCAGCGAGCACTCCAGTTCTGGCTGCGTTCCTGCTCTCCGGCCATTTCTGCTTCCTCCGTTCCTTCTCTGCTCTCGGAGACGCATCGCTCGGAGGAGGATATCTCGGGAGGTGGTTTTTTGCCCTTCAAAGGGGAAACGGTAGCAGGAGCTGAGGACACAAAGCCACCAGCCTACAGGTGCTCTCTGTGACTCAGTTTCCCTTCCTGCTTGGGAAGCCACTTATTTCTGACCCACTCTATTGTTTTGAAAATGAACATTTCCTCTGTGTGGTCTGAATATTAAGCATAGCTTGGCTAAGAGTTCACTTAAACCAGTGATGGACAAATATCTGAAAGTCATAAATGCCTGACTGAATAATTATTTAGAGTGGTCTAAGGGATATAACCATGGGAAATGGGATGAAATGAAAGGAAAATGTAGCGTAGTTATCAGAAAATTCTTCCTGATGCCATGCTCAGTGCTGGAGCGGGAAACATACAGGTCCTTGATAAGTCCTAAGGAGCTAGTGGGTGATGGCTGGATCAATACATGAAATGATGGCAAAGTCCCCGCAGAGCAGCGGTGGACGCTCGTCTCCTGAGACATTTGAAGCTCAGCTTCGCAAAGCAGTTAGACCACGGGATATAGAGCACTAGGGTGGGAGAGGAGCCATTTCAGTGACGAATGAGAACAAATGGCTATAAACTGCACAGGAATAATTTAGGGTGAAAACTGAGGAGTTGGTTTCTAGCAAAGGGAGAGATGAGGCAGTGGGGCTGCCCTGCAGGGCAGGCAAGGAAGCCTTGCAGGCATCAGACACAGTGACCCCCAGGTAATCCTAAATTCCTCTACAATGTGCGCTAGCAGGCCAGGTCTGTTCTCATCTCCTCCGCTGTTGTACTACTGCTGAAAGTCAAGGTTCAGGGAGAGCAGCAAACTTTCTTGGCAAACACTTAGACATTCCCTGGCACATCTGGAGAGTTTCTTCCTACCTCAGTGGATGATGTATCTTGTAACACTAAGGTATCTCTTGGTATATTTAGTGAAAATATACCTCAAGGAGTTGCTTGTATTGATTTGAGGGATGGGCTGAATTACCTCTGTGGTCATTTCTACCTGGGCTTGTGCATTCTTCGAGCTGGCTGGTGGAAGGCACAAAACCCTTTGTGTGATGGATACTGTGCATCTGAGATGGGCTGTTCTGATCTGATTTCCCTGTCTTTAAAAACTAACTAAAAGAAAAATTAAAACACAGTGTGTTGTTTTTAAAATGCTTTTTGTGTTGCTGAGGATGGTGTTTCAGGAGGATCCTCCCTCCCCAGGTTATCACACACCCAGTGCAGCATGTTGAGACACGTGACCTTTTTCTGCTTGAGCTTTCTCCTTTCTAGATGGACAGTTGAAAGATGTCTTTAAAGGACGCAGGGAGATCAAGGGTTGCCAGTGTGAGGAGCAAGGCTGGGGGCTGACATGATACTTCTTGGTGTCGTGTTCAGCTTATCTTCACTCAAGTATGTGTGAGTGGTGGAAGGAGGGAGGACTGCTTCCGGCCCCGGTGCCGTGCCTGGACAGAAGGACAGGCCATTCTGGGACAGACAGACTATCTCTGACTATGAGAAGCAAGGAAGGAGGGAGTGACTTTGAGGCTATTTTGTGAAGGCTTTGGTATTCCCAAAGTATCCAAAGCATCATCCTCCTGGGGACTTTTGGGGCAGGAATCCACCACCCTTTCCTGCAGCTCTCAGCTCTTAGCTGCATGTCTGAACTTCCAGTACAGCTGGCAGAGCGAAATGGCTGGGACGTGATTCATCCATCCGAAGGTAGATGCCTAAACTGGGTTGGATGATTCATGCAAGTCTCTCTGCTGACTCTCCTGGGAGGTGAGGCCGGTGCAACTTCCAAAGCCGGTAAGATCCGCTGCTGGGAGCCCTCAGTTGGTCCCAGCCCTCCCCAGAGTGTCTGCGCTCAGGGTGCGTGTGGGCACTGAGCTGCGATGGGAGTCGTGCCCCAGAAGCTTCCTCCTCCCAGTGCCAGCAGTTGAAGCAAGGCTGCGCGCCTTTGCCCTTTGCCACGGGGTACGAGGGCTCGCAGCCGCCTGTCCACATCCCCCTGCGCCCGACTGCGCTGTCGTTGCCCTGCTTTTGCGTTGCCTTCTCCAGACGTGAACTGTCTGGAGCCCTTTGTGAACTCAGCTGCCTCCTGCAACTTGGTCCTGCCACCTCGTTGTTCTGGATCCTCAGTAAATGGTCTCAAAATGCCAGATCTGATGGCTGTCCTTAGGACACCCTCCTTTTTCTAACCTCCTTCCAGATAGGAGTATTAACCACTTACTCCCACTTGCTGTTTTCTATCACTTAGCTGCTTCCTGCTCCCTGGCAATATTTTACATCTCACCCGATAACGCTTGGTTTCCTTAAGAGCGTCTCATGTGGGATTTTATGAAAGGCTTTAGGACAATCCCAATGAATTATATCTGCTGATTTTTCCTTTATCCATTGTTTTGTTGATTCCATCAGAAATCCTCTCCCAGAGCGGACATGCATGCTTTGCCTTTTAGAAGCTGTCCCAGTTGTTCCATCTATCTTGTCCATTTAATGTTTCAATTAATTTTTCCAGTATTGAATTATTGTTCTGAATAGCTCTCAAAAGGGACAATCTAGGGAGCAACATTGGCTTTTATTTTGCCTAGGATCTGAACATAGCAATTGTAGTTTCAGATGTCAAGAAGCACCTCGCTGCATGTAACGCCGAGAGGGGATGCTCTCAGGGGGACTGCGGAAGTGGCGCACAGATCGAGACGCCTTCCCAGTTTAGGGGAGATTTCCCAAATCTAATAGAAGCCAGGGGATGTGTCTGGAACAACCCAGGCTCCAAATGAGCCCAGGTTGCATTGGAGCAGAGGTGCATGAGGTGGCTCGTTGCCTGTGACGGTTCGGTTAGCTGAGCCCTACGTTGGTCCGGCTTCATCCTTGAAACCCAAAGAGTGGGAGTTTGCCGCCAGCCTGGCTGCCATGGATTGCACGGCACAGAGCACGAAGGAGGAAGAGAAACCAGCCAGCCAAGGGTTAATCATTTCCATTGCAATTGTGTCATCTCTTTGGGGACCTCTCGCTCATTTTGCAAGCGGCCGCTGAAAGCTGAGGCGCGGGGGCTCTTTCTTATTCAGCTGCACGCAGCTTCAGAAGCACCGGACAGCCGCACAGCTGCGCTCAGCCGCCTTGGCCTTGCAGATGGATGGAGAAAAGGATTTGTGTGTGCGCGCGTGTGCTTGCGTGTGCGTGTGTGTGTGTGTGTCTGAAACTAATTGTCTGCTGTCTAATCCGTCAGCCGGGGGACAGCTTGCACAAGCCCCTTCCAGGCAGGCTGATAAATGCAGCTCTGCCAGGCCCCTCTGCGCTGTAGTTTGGTTTAATTGGTATTACTACGTGCACGGACTCTGCGTGTCTGCCTTCGCGTGTGTAAGGGATGCTGCGATCAGGGAAGTGTGCGGTCAGTCTTCTGAGGGATAGACCTGTGTATCTGGTGAGGCCCTGGGACACGGCGTTTGGCAGAGTGACGTCAGGGTAACCCAGGCCTGGACTGAATGATGTTAAGGGTGACCCCATATTACATTAAAACAGTAACATTAACAGGTGAATTTTCAGTAGCAAGGAGTAGTCCTGCTCGTATGGACCTTTGCAGCTTGGGGGTGGGGGGTTAGTACCTCCTGAGATTGGGCTGTAAGTACACTGGGCTGTTGGGATTTTGGGATTGCATGAGGTTGACAGCAGCAGCCTGACTGGAAGAGGACGTGCGCAGCCTTAGTGGGCTTTGGATCCAGCCATGAACAACATAAGGACCTGAGTGGCTGTGTGGGGTGGCAGTGAAGGCCCAGCCAGCTCCCTGCACCGTCCCAGCGACAGTCAGCAGTGGCCCTGGGGCAACCATGTCGTGAAGCCTCTCTTGCCCTCCTCCCAGCCTGGCGCCAGCGGCAGCTCGGGGACTCCCTGAGCCAGCGTGGCGTTTTGTCTTTAACAGCCCTCAATGGATTTCCCATGAATTTGTCTAGTTGATTTTTGTAAACATGTAAACTTTAATCACCCCCAGGGTCCTGCGGTAAAGACTTCCACTCCTTAACCATGGACCACATGAAGAACCATCTCCTCTTGTTTCTTTTGAACCTGCTTCCTCTTAATGTTATTGGATATCTCCTAATTCTTTTATTGGGAGATGCAGTGAACAATCAATCTCGGTTCAGCTTCTTGAGGCCACAAATATGCCTCTTTAGCTGTTTGTTTTCCAGGCGGAAGTCTTCTTCCCATGGACTCATTTTTTTTTTTTTTTTTTTTTTGGATCATCCTCCTTTGTACCTTTTTCCAGTGCTGCTGGTGATTTTAGGACTCTGTGTGGTGACATTCTCATTAGTTATGTAGTTAAAGGTGATGACACAATTACAGTATATGGTATTTGCATCAGTATTGGTTGCTTGGTGCATGTTGATGCTGGGAGATCATTGTGTCCTGCCTAGTCATGAGAAGTTCTCATGGAGCTGCTGATCCTCAGCATGGCGTTTTAGGCTAATAATATTTTGCCAATGAGTTGCCTGGTTGAAAGGGACCATGCCAAATCGTTATTTACCAGGAATTTTTGATTGTGTTTTGCAAGATATTCCTGATTTAGATGAGAGATATCTTTGTTGTTTCATCCCCCAAATGCAGTCATGTCCAAGGTGGTATCCAGCAACTCTTCTATACTAAACGCACGTTAGGTTTTGGGACAGGTGATAGAAGAAAATCGCATTTCCAGGTGAGGGATTTTGGGGATCACAGACTCTGGCTTCCTGTGTGGCAATCAGACTGGATGCCAAAATCTCCCTCATAGTCAAAAAGTCACTGCATGGTACTCATTGATCCCAGAAGCTTTAAGACTAAGGCTTTAAATTCAGTCTGAATGATGGGTCCTCTGACAAAATAGTGTCCCCGGCGTCTGTGCTGGGTTTGCCGCTGTGGGAGGTGGCAGGCTGCTGCCCCCTGACACAGGCAGGACCCAGCCTGGCCTCTGTGGGGAACCTACGTGTGTCCCACCATCACCAGCCCCAGTGGCGCAGGGATGGGTGCTAAAGGAAAGAAAGCCATGGGTCTGTGAGCTTGGCACTGTGGATTTGGGTTAACATGGTGGGCAGAATCCATAGGAAAAGGGATGGGGAATTTGACATTAACAGTGCAGCAATAATTACCTGCAGCATCCTGTAAGGAGGGAAGCTCTGCTCTGTTGGCCCCAGGGCTGGCGCACCTGGCTGTGGCAGCTTGGAGCTGCGGGTGCCGCAGGATTTTGCAAGTGCAGGTGTGGGAATAGGGTTATGATGCCCGCAGCTGCCCTGGCCCAGATGGCATCGTGGCCTGGCCATGCACGTGTATGCTGTGTGCCCCACGTGGGGGTGATGGGGGCCCTGCCCGTTGCTGCCCCGGGCCTTGCATGTGCTGGGGAAGACTGCATGGCACATAAACCTACCCCAGCCCATCTCCCTGCCCTCCTGCTGCTCTCCTGCTTTCCCAGCCCTCTTCCTCCTCCCTCTCCATTTCTCCCTTTGCCCTCTCTTTGCTTCTCTTTCTCTCCACACCTGCTCCTCTCCTTCCCTCCCCTTTTCTCTTTCCTTCTCCTCCTCCCCTTGCCTCTCTCTATCCTCTTATCTCATCCCCCTTGTTTTTCTCCTCTCTGCCTGTCCAGCTGATTTACATGCGTGCTGCGTTGAAGCAGCTCAGCTGGATCTAATGCCTCCTGCCGCGAGGAGAAGGGCCGTCTCCGGACTCAGCACGGCACTTCCCTGTGCCGGGGAAGGGATGCGCTCTGCCTGGCCACACGCCTCGGCCCATGCTTTGGGCCCTTTTTGCCTTGCTTGAGCCTTTACCCCCGGCAGCACTGGGGTAAGGAGACCTCAGCATCGTGACTTGCCCTCCCTGGGATGGCGCACAGGAGAGCGCACACCTGCCAGCTCCTGAGGAGGCTTTGGAGCCCATAGTGCTGGGGGAAACCCTGGGATGAGCTGCCTCCAGCTGCACACAGCCCGGCTGCTCAATCCTGCCTCCTTCCCTGGCGCTGTCTTCTCCCATCCTTGCACGTCTTCTACAACCCCGCTTGCTCTTGGCTCTCCTCTTCCGCTTGCTCTCCTCATCTCTCCTTCTACCCTTCCCTCTGTCTTGCTTTGCCACTGCTGCCTTCCTTACTCCCTTCCTTGCTGTCTCTTCTGCCAAGTCCCCAACCTGTGTCCCTGCGCTCTGCTCGGCCAAGTCCCTCCAGCCTCCCCTCAGCAGCCGCTGCCCCTTGGCCCACGCAACGTCCCCACCCGAGGGCAGAGTCAGCACCAGCAGGCCTGTCCCGTGCACGAGGGCAGAGAGCAGTGCTGGGGAAGGCGATGGGGCAACGTGGGAGGTGTCTGTGTGGCAGCTCGTCCTGCTCTGCTCCCCCTGGGAGGGTGTGAGAGGAGAGACCAGAAAGGCTCCAAAGCTTGGGACCGGCTTTCTGCAATTACCATGGCATTTGCAGAGTTGACCTGAAAATTTGATGCTGAATATTCCCGGTGGAGCCCATGGTTTCCCTATCCTTCTAGGAGAGACTATAAAACTACTAGACTTGTGTAAGGTTGGTGATGGGGACCTGGCATGTGCCCCAGGCCTGGGTCCCTGGTGCCTGGGTGGAAGACAGCTTTCCTCCACCCTGGTGTGCTGGTAAATCGTGGGCTCTGCTCCTCGCACTCACCATGCGCAGAGCTTGGATCGAAGGCCTTGCGTTGTTGGCTGATGGCTCTAATCACTCAGGTTTCCATTCTGCTGATTTGCATTTCCGTAAGAGGAAGATGCCCTGATTAATATCCCCTCAGAAGAGCTTTATTGCGGTGGCTCCTGCCTCTCTAATTGGAAAGTGGTCTTAACCTTTCATGCAAGTGGCTGGTACGTTCTCTGCCTGCTGGAAGACCCTGGGAAGGGTCTTGCTTGCCCTGTGCTATTTCAGGGGGATCTGTGGGACGTTTGGAGGATCCAGCTCTGCCTCCAAACTGAGGCAGAGATTCCCCTATCCAAACAGGGCTTTCATGAGTGTCACGTCCATGACGCCAAGAGATGTGACCGTATCCAGTAGAGCAGGAAAAGTCGAGAGGGGGAAGCAGAGCAGGGGAACGTGCTGGGATGACCCAAGTCTTCCTGAGACCAGGGAGCACCCTGCCAGCTCCAGGCTGTGCTTCAAGCTCAGATCCACGTGCTAATTAACGTCCCATCGGAGAACGCGTTCCTGCTCTCCATTATGCCAAAAGAGCTGCTCCTCGTTCACCCTCATGCAGCTTGGAGGCAGGATCTGACCCAGGAGCCCAGGACCTACCACTGCTGCTCCCTGGGGATTCCCAGGCCCACAACTAAACAGTGCTGGCTGCTTGAAAGCCTGCCTTGCACTTAGCTGCTTTCTGATCTTCAAAGGCTCTACGCCCCCAAGGAAATGGGACCTCATGGTTGGTCTTCCAGTGCAGTCCCTTATCCAGGCTCATATTTGATTTATCCCTGACATGTGCTGCTCCCCTCCCTGTCCCAGCATGGCTTGGAGGGGGATTGCCCTACGGTTCCGCCTCGGGGTGCAGGACCCCGGGATGCCTTCAACATGGCGTTAAGTGGCTGCTGCTTCTTGCACCATCCCATGACGCTGGAGGAAAGGCCCGGGAGAAGTGCCAGCTTAGGCAAAGCCAACTTTGTCCTGGTCGGTCTTCCTGCTAGGCTTGCCAGCAGCATCTACACTCGGAGTCTGGCAGCTGCCCGCTTCCAAGTGGGTGCCTGGGACCCTTTGGGGCGTGTGGCCACTCACTCCATGCCTCCGGCTAGGGCCAGTGGTCTCGGCTCCCCATGGCATGCTATGGAGGCTGCTGCGGGAGCGGGGTCCGGCCAGCTCTGCAGCAAGGCTGCTTTGCCGCGCGTGCCCTGAGCTGGGGATGTGGCTGTTTCATTAAGAACCCAGTTTGCCTCCCAGGTGCTTTTACCTCCCCTTCCTGAATCTCTCTCCTTTCGAGGTTAGAGAAGTGATTTTTTTTTTTTTTTTTAATTTCGCTATTTAAGCTGGTTTAGCGGCTGCAGCAGTGAGTGTTCCTGATAAACAGCCTGGGAGATCCAGAGAATAATCTCTCAGCTTGGTGACGGCAGAGGCGCATATCACAGCTGCTGGCAGCACGCAAAAAGCTGTCCTCATCCGCTGCGTGCTCTATCAGCCCAGGGAGGGGAAAAATTGCCTCAGTCCTTAATCACAGAATTTGAAATCCCAGCTAGTTTGCACCATTTATTTCCACGGGTTCGCAGGGCTGGTTTTAGCCTCTAAGAGAAAGGAAGATAATTCCCACCCCCCCACACCACCCTTTGCATGTAACTGCTTGTGGGGCCAGAGGGATATTTTTAGGGCTGGGGGCTATTTTTAGGGTGAGGTGATTTGATGCTAGGTCTGCCCCAAACCTGTGTGTGCCACAGCGGGTCTCCCCTGGGCCGTGCAGCCTGGGAGGAGCTTTGCTGTGTGGGTAGGAGCAGAAATGAGCAGCTCCTGGACGGGAGCAGGAGCTGGCAGGGGCTCACGGAGGATGACCGACCTGGGAAGGGGTCAGGCGAGCAGCAACAGGTTCTCGTTTACCAGCCCCCTCCCACCTCACGTGGCCTCTGCAGTGCATCTTGTGGAGGCACCACGCTTGGTACCCGGCGCATCCCTGGAGCTGCAAGGGAAGCAGCTGAAAACCCCCTCGTTCATCACCCCCTCTCTTGCCCTGTTTTGGTGCCTCTCCAGCCCTGGTGTGGTGACAGGGACGTCTGAGCTGTCCATGCGTGGACAAGGCCACTGAGGCAGGGGACAGCGCAGGGCTGGTGGAGAAAGCCTGGTGGTGGGAGTGTGACTTTGGTTTTAGGCTGGCTACGATGGGTTTAATCCTTTTATGGTGCTCTTGGCCAGTCTGGCAGCCCACTCACCATCCTCTTGCGCTGACATCTTGCTTGCGTGGGAATTACTGGCTTTGTCCTTTCCCTGGGGCTAAGGCTAGAAAATCCACCTCCCAGAAATCCCCTTGGATGTGGGACTCGAGGATGCCTCCCTTCCCGCCCCATGAGACGCATCATGGGAGCTTTTCTTTTGGGAGGATCGGAGGAAGGCTGTATTTTTAGGTTAGTCACCAGACCCTGTTGAAATGGGCTGTTGTGTGGTCCGAAGGTTTGTGTAACGCTGTTCTGGTTGGTTAGAGGGCATGCCCCGAGTGCCACACTTGTCAGACCCCTCGTCCCAGGGCAGCTCCCAAAGAGATGGCAGGCAAATATGGTAAAAAGGGTGGATGAAAGGACAGAAAAGTATAGAGAAAGGCCGGAGATGTTTTGTTCTGGTCTCAGATAAACATCAGGGAGAAAGCAAGCTGCTCAAACTTGTCCCTGTATTGTAGACCGAGTCGAGTAAAGCACTGGGTTTGTGGTGTGGGGATAACCGCCGAGGTTGGCGCAGATGTATTTGCATTGACCAGGGAAAACAATAGACTGGTGCTGGACTGCAAGACACTGCAGCCAAGCAGGCAGCATCTGCAGTGAACCTCGGTTTAGAGCACGTGATACGTGAAGCAGCAACGCCTGCCAATGGGCTATAGGTAGTGGCTGCACGTGTAAGGGTTTTGGGGTAAAGTATGAGGCTGGATGTACCCTGATAACCACCCCAGTCGCTGCAACCCAACAGGCGACTGCCAAGCAGCATCAGGCTGAAAGGTGCCTCTTAAGCGCGGGCGCAGAGCCAGACTCTGATCTGTGCTTAGCGCAGCTGCGTTGCAGAATGGCGCCGGCGAACGTGGGCTGTCGCTCTTGACAGTTTGCTCAACATCACATTGAAAACGCAAACGCCCGCCATGGTAGAGACTGGTGTCAGAGTCACTGGAGACTTACTTTAATGAGACAGATAAGGTAAATTCAAACGCAAAGTAAGATATGGGGCTTTGGGAGCCGTCTTGAATACGGTGCCGTGATTTTTCTCTGGGGGAAGCAGCGGGTGCGAGTGGCAGCAGAGTCGCTGGAGATGTGATCGTAGGGGACAGTCATCTCGCATGGACAGGTGGGAGAGCAGCCAGGTCCTTTCCAGTGCCATTTGGAAATACCCTCCTCCTGCGTGTGTCCAAGTGTGAGATACGAAGCAGGCCCCCCATGTCACGTCTACTAGTCTCAAGGCATGTGAACTATTCTGTGTTTACCCTTGTTGTTCCCTCTTGGCACCCCTGTCCTCTCCTGCCTGTCTTCAGTGCTCTGGGGTGGGTTTCGAAAGCGCTGAAGCGGGAGCGGGTGCCTTCCTGACCACGCGCCTCGGATGCCGACAGGGATCACGCACCCACTGAAGCAGGGCTGCTGCGGTCGGGGGCTGCCCAGGACATTGGCAGTTCATTAGAAACTTTCCATCGAGTTCAGAACATCTGAGCTGTTTCTGTACAAATCCTGTGCCCTTTCAGAAGGAAGGAAAGAGGATATAGCTTCAGTTATGTCTATTCTTGAGCAGAGAGAGTTTAACACAAAAAAACCCCTCCTGTTTTTGAACAAAAACGCTCAGGCATTGACTACCAACGTGAGCAGCATTGCTCAGGCAAATGGTGTTTACACCCTGAAGCCTTCAGACTTTCCAGCTCTCACCTGCCTCTCTGCAGAAACCCCTTGAGAAAATGTTACTGAACAAGGCACTATTTGGGTGGATAAATTGCCTGGAACAAATGAGTTAGAATTCATCTGATCCTGTTCTTCATGTAATTAATATGTCACTCTTTAAGCAATCCCTGGGGAAAGAGCCCACCCTGGAGAGGGAGACCCCAGTCTGGCCAGCCTCGGAGACCGCTGCCTTGGGCTGTGCTCCCCGGGTTGAACGTCGCGGCCGCAAACTCGCAACGCTCCCACTTGTGCGCCCTGCAGTGGGTTTTTTTTTTTTTTTTTTTGCCGTTCCTTCCCGTGCACACACTGGCAATCGCAAACAGCAGCAATGCAAGTTTCTGCTTTTTTTCCAGACCCTGGGCGGAGGGAAGGGGCGATTTTGGCAGTGCTTTAAGATCGGCTAGTGAGATGGGGTGATGAGCAGGAGACTTGGGGCTGCATTTTTCTGCTGCTGCATCCTGGCGCAGCGTCGCGGGAGCCGATTCCCCTGCCAAAGGCGTTTTGGGACACGTACCCTCAAGTCATCCTTGTTAGTCCCTCTTACGGCAGAGCTATTTCTGCCTCAACTTTCCAGCAAGCTGCCTCCAACGCTTCCCAGTCTAAAACGGCGCTGGTTTCAAGAGCTAGTTTCGTCCCCCCCCCCCCTTCCCCTTCGATGTCTCATTTGCATACATTTGCATAGCACACAGGTTGCTGGGAGGCGAGGAGGAGCTGGAGGAGCACATCCTTTATTCCTTTTTTTTTCCCCCCCCTCTCAGCAGAATTGTATTTATTTATTTAAATGCAGCGCGCCGCCGTTGCTAAGCGGAGCTCGTGCCTCGCCGTGGTCCTGCTGGACGGTGGCTGCGCCCGGGAGGGGAGGGCCGGCAGGTTTGGACGCGCTGGAGCCGCTCGAGTCCCGTCTTTGTGCTCCAGCCCAGTGATGGGTGGGCCGGTGCAGCCCGCGCCCCCCCTCCCTGCGTGGTGGTCGCTTGGCCCCGTTTCTAAAAGCCAGCTCCCCCCCAGGCCCTCCCCGCTCCCCAGCCGCTGCTCCATGTCCCAGTGTCCCCTTCCTCCCGTTGCAATTCCCCACCCCACACTGGTCTAGCAGCTTCCTGCGCTCGAGACTGATGTGTTTTTGGGGGTGGTGGTGGGGTGAGAGGAACTGGCTTCCCAGGTCTGGGTTTTTTCAGCTGCCTGACCAAGCTGGCAATGCAAACAACCCACCTTCTCCTCCAAAATCTGGGCAGCCAGAGCGCTTGGGTTTTGGTAGCACATCTTCTCTTTCAGGGATGCTCTCAAGGTAAAATGCTGCTGGGATCAAAGGCAACCTGGGTGTAAACCTACTGCAATTGCCACTTGCTCTAGGTCCCGGTGGTGGCCTCTGTTTCCACGATGTCTCCTCTGTCAGGTCCTGCTTCCAGCTAAAAGCTCTCCCTGCCTAGCCCGCGCAGGTGTGCCAAGGCTTCCGCTCCCCTGCTGCCGCGCTGGGATGGGCTCATGGAAGGGAAAGAAGACTCTGGGTTTTTGCCCTGGGTTGCTGGTTTCCTTTCCCCAGTGCTTTGCTAGGCTCACACTGTCCTGTGTGGTCCCTTTTGGGGTTTGGTCCCTTTCCTCGGTTCTCCTGAAGGGCTGGCCCAGTCCTCCCAGCCTTGGGATATGTGGTATTATAGAAGGGAGTGGCTTTTCTTGGGGAGAAATAGCAAAACTTCTCAGTAAACCGCAAACCCTTTCCCTTGGGATAGGTTTCATTGACCTCAGCAGCAGCCCTTTCCATCCTGCTTGTCCTGAGCCGAGGGGAACCCGGGGACCCTTGATATCCCTCCTGCCTAGAGCCCTGCTCCCGTAGGGTCCCAGGAAGGGGGCTGCTGGTGCTAACACGTTAGTTGGGATATGGCAACCCACAAGCTACTCCAGCTCCGTTCCAGTGCACAACCGTGAGCGTGAACTGCCAGGAATTGTGCCATGGAGCTGATGAGCAGCAGCTATTTAAGTCTCGGTGTCTTGGTTCCTGCTGTTGCCTGTGTTCTTGCTTGTATGTGGGGTTTGCTTTGCGGGCATCATTTCTGCTCTTCCTCTGAGTTACGGTAACGTGAGCCCCTTTAGGGATCTTCTGCGCACACGCCCTTGTGCTGGGGGAATCCAAGGTGTGGTTGCAAACTAAATTAAACGGATGCCACCCCGCAACCTAATGCGTCCAATCCTTTCCACATAAGGCATGCTCCTTCCCAGGTGGCCTATGTGACCCATGCTGAAATGAGAGCGTGCATCATGTAGAAGGAAACCCAGTGGGCACCCTCGCGCGTGTGTTGCTTCAGCCGTGCTCTTGGAGCGCACGGGCGATGGAGGAGCATGGTCGGACGGTTGTGAGCAGGGCAGTGATGCCGCGGCCACTGGCGGGGCAGGTATGTGGTCCCATGGCCCATAGCATTGTAGGACGTGCGGCTGAGCAGCCCGGTGCACAGCAGGGACTTCTTGAACTGATCGTCTGCAATTCTCTGACCACCCTAAGCAGTCAATAGCCGTGGTGGGGCTGCGTGGGCATAAAGTTGATCTTTGTAAAGAAATTTAAATAAGTGGGTCCAATCAACTCCTCTCTGTCTGATTCTTTGTCCTCCCGGGCCTCAGGCAAGTCCCTTAATGTCTTTGCTATGATATTCTTTGCTATGAAAGGGATTAAATCAAGGTACCTGTTTATTGATCTACTGAGGTAGAAGGGAAAGTTAGCAGGAGAACATCAGTGTTGGGGTACTGGGCTATCACTGTCTGTGCTGCGTGAACAGGGGGCTCCATTCAGCTTGAAATTGTCCTCCCCCAGGACAAGAGGAGGAGGAGAGACCAGCCCGTGTGTGTGGATCGGGAAGATGGGATGGGAAGGTGATGGCCGTCTGTCAGCGTGAGGGACGAGCGGAGGTGTTGTGCTGATGGCAGGGCGCTGGGAGGGAAGAGAGCCGGCAGCAGAAACGCGCAGCTGCCTGGAACGTCTTGCACCTGGCTGGGGCTTTAATTTTTCATGCTAACTCCTGTTTGCAATGACCATGGCATTCTGGTTCCTGTTATTTAAGAGCGCTGAGGCGAGTTAGCGAGCTGCTGGCTGTGCTAAGAGCTGCATGTAAGCGAGCAAGGTGGAGGGCTGGTGGGCTGTGGCTGGCTTAGCACAGCTCTGCCATGAACAACCCCACCGACTCTGTGCTCCACGGAGGCAACCAGGCAGGGCAGGCATGGGAGGGCTATTGCTCTGCCCTCACCAGCCTCAGGCTGGAAAAAGATCTGGGCTGTCAATGCCCTGGGGCTTTGCAGAGCTCAGTGCTGGAGACCATCTCCTTTAAGATCTGGGCTTGGGTTATCAAAATCTGGAGCCAGCTTTGGGGTGACTACCACAGTTACCCCATCAGCCTGGATGCCCACGGGTTTCCTTGCAAGCCCATCTCCAGCACAGGCTCCTGGCATGGACGCGGACCGCTCTTTGCTCCCGTGCCCTCTTGCTCGAGGAGCTTTCCAAGCAGCACGGCTCAGAGGCTGTTTGTCTTCAGCTTGACCGTTCCTCCGCCTCCCCCGCCCTGTCTCCTCCACTTCCTCATTCTCTGTGTCGGGTTGAGCAAGAACAGAGCGGAGCCTCCTCGGGATCAGGGTGAGGCCGTGGGGGCCTTGAGTTCCAAGTTCCTTCCCCCCCCCCACCTTCTTCGCTATACACAAAGCCAGGCTATGATGAAACTCCAGCCCCATCTCAGTTGCAGCATTCATGCACGGCACATGCTGGAAATAATTGTCCTTGGTAGAGCTGTGCAAGCTGCAGAATGATTTAACAGAAAAGAGGTGGAAAGGGCTTTTATTTCTGCATGCTGCATTTCAGTCTTACACCAGCCCTGGGTATGTCTACAGGGTGGACGGGAGGCAGGCGTGAGCTTGGGCTGTCTGCACCCCAAGCTGCGGGCTGTGAGCCAGCTCTGACCCAAAAGCCGTGTGACCGTGTCCGCGCAGTGCCTGGCCTGAGTTAACATATCTCACTATTCAGCAGCACTTATTACCTTGGGCTTGACATGGCTTTGAGCTGTTCAAGCTCAAGCAGAGCAAGCCGTGTCTGCCTGCAATGCACTGTGGAGCATCGGCGCCCGTACGGGCTCGATACAAACCCTCCTGGAAAGTGCCTTCTCCAAGTTTGGGAGCAGATGCTGCAGCGGGAATTTCTGTAGGTGCCAAGTCCTACTGATAAGGCAAATATGTTGGGTGCCCACTGTATGCAGGCTATTCCTCCAAACCTGGCCTTTCATTTAATGTGCCTTAACTAAATAGCAGATGATTTAGCATGTCTCACTTTACATTTTCTAGTGGTACAAGCTAGCTGATGGATGCCTGCTGGTAATGGCCAGTCCTTCACATTACTTTGATAGGCACAGAAACGCATGGTAACCTGAAAGGAGAGGGTTGGCTCTGGATCCAGGTCCCAAAGTTTTGGCGATGTTCAGATCAAGGATTTTGTTTGAGCTGCTTTAAGGAAAGGAGCTGCATGTGGGAAGGAGGGTTGCATGCTCAGCACCATTCAGGATACAGCTCATTCTTCTCATTATTCATACCACGTTTCTCTACTCCTCTCTTCTCCTCTCTCCTGCTCTCTTCTCCTCTCTTCTCCACAAAATAATGTAGCAGAATTTATCAGGCTTTTTTCTCTTTGGTGGAATATCTGTCCACAAAAGCATTTCACGTTCTTCAAGCTTGCTTCCTTTTCCAAATGGCAAACCATTCCTCTATGAATCTCCATAGTTTTCTGCCATTGGTCACCAGAGATTTCTATTTTTGCCTGTCTCAGCTGACTTAGCTCTTTGTGGTTGGTCAAGGTCAGATGTGGCAGTTTTCTGATCCAATTGGGTAAAAGCCCAAATCCTTTTGCCATGAAAACTCACGACTGGTGGTAGAACCATCCACCCCTTGGTGAGCACCTGCTTGCCACTGCTTCTTTGGTTTTACTAGCTTTTGTTTCCTGAAGGAGTGTCAACCAGCATGAGGAGGAAGAGTACATGCAACCTCTAAATTTGTTTTCTCCTACGAGCTCAGTACGATGTGCTCTCACGCGTGTTCCTCAGATCAGTGCAGAAGGAGGCTTTTGCATTATTTACTCAGTTCTGGAGATGGAGCCAGACTTGACCTGGTCTAATTCAGCTGCAGTCAGTAGAGCTAGGAGCGAGCCGCTCCCACTAACACCGTTGAAGTCGATGGGCTTGGGGTCAGATTTCTTCCTGGCCTAATTCTCGTGCTTCAGCAGAGCCTGGCCACGCTCCCCCCAGTGCAGTGCTGACGCTGGGTTTTTAGCTCAGCTCAGCCCGGGTGTAACTTCCCCGCGCGGCTGCAGAGCAGGGAGGTTGTGCGCTCGGGGTCGCTCGAGCTGGGGGCTGCTGGCCGGAGCGGGAGGCGAGCCCATCCCAGGCGCTCGGCAGCCAGGCAGAGCCAAATTCTTGACTTTTGGCCCTTTTGAATGCACGGGTCGCCCTGGGGAAGGCGTGGGGCGGGATGGAGGAGTCGCGTGGTGCGTTTTCGTCCCCCCGCCCCCCTGCCCGTGGAAACGGTCCCAGCGAGACCCTTTGCCTGGTGGCAAACGGCTTGGCCCCCCTCCTTTCTCATTAAGGGTGGCAGAGCGGCTCCGTGGGAGCGCGGCGGGGGACCTGTTCCTCCCGCACGGACGCAAGCACCCGCCGCCTGGCAAACCTCGGGCGCTGGGTTTCCTCGTCCCCTCCTGCCGTGTGTGTCCGTCCCCCCACCCTGCTCCCCCCCCCCCAATTCTTGCATCCCCTAAAACCGCCCTCTCCCTGGCTGCTTTTATTTCTAACCTCCGCTCGCTTTGCCTCTCCTCCCCTCCCTTCCTTCGCTCCATCTCCCTCCCTCCCTCTCTCTGGGGGGAAAAAAGGTCATTGCGCAAATGATTAGTCAGAGCTCAGTTGCTGTAGCAACCAGCTGCTGTAACTGGGACAGGCATGCATCGAGGACAACGGAGAGGTCGACCATTAGCGCGGGCTGGCGAGCCCAGCCTTTGTATTCGCTTGCAAGAGGCGGCGAGCGCGGCGGCTCGCAGCCCCCTGCGCCGCACCACGCACGGGCCCGCGGTCGGCACCGCGGCCCCGAACCCGGCCGCTCGCCTGCGGCTTTTGGGAGAGTCGCCGTCGCCCGCGTGGCGACCAGCTTCCTTCCCCCTCCCGGCTTCCCGCTCGCCGGCGGCTGCGCGGAGGTTCGCCGGCTCCTTCTCGGCTTTGCAGCCCCCCAACCGGCGCCTTCCCGGAGCTGCTCCGGGCGGGCGGCTCTTTGCCGTGGCACGGCGGTTGGCGGACGTTGTTTGCCCCCTGCGTGGGGGAGATCGCGCCGCTGCTCGGAGCAGCGGTTCAGAGCTCCTGGGTATCTTGCAATGGTTTTTCACGGGAGGCTGAGGTCTCCTGGTCCTGCAGGAGTGACCAGGCATTAGCTGTACGCTGCCTGTTGCCATTTCAAGACGGCTGCAGACCATCTCGTTTTGCTCCCCCAGCAGCTTCGGTTGGGGACGTCTCTAAATCCTCTGTGTCCTGCCCCAAGCTCTGCCCTAGTGGCGCCTGTCTGGCCCTGGAGGATGGGCAACGGCTCTTCTGGGGGAGCAGGGATGGGGCACATCTGTGTGGGATATTGAGGGGTTTTCTTGTGGAGGATGCTGGATGCAGGTCCCCCATCCCAGCCGGGCTGGGTGGTGGCCTTTGCGGTCCTCGAGCCCAGTCCATGCAAAGGGGCCAAGTAAGGCTAGGTGCAGGGGTGCAATCTGCTGGTGGGTGGGACCCCATGCTGGGCTACAAAGCAGGGTAGAGAGGGGACTCCATTTCTGTCTGTGCACTCCGCAGTGCTGGCTGGTTTCGAGCACCTTGAGCTGGCTTAAAGTCTTGGACAACCCTGTCTCACAGTCTCTCTTGTGCTCTCTTGTACCAGGGAGGAGGACAAGGGAGGGCTGCACTGGCCTCCAGCACCTCTCTGAGCCCTCTGCAGCACTACTTCTTCCTGATGCAGACCCCAAAACCTTGCTGCGTGTGCCATTCAGAGGACTGGGATCTGCTGGGACCATAAGGAGTCTCCCAAGTGGACACAGGCCAGGGCTCCAGGAGGACCCGCACAGGAAACGAGTCGACCCAGTGCTGGGCTGGTGGATCTGGCTGCCGTTAAGTAGCTGTGACCTCTCCAAGGAGAGCAGGGCAAAGCTGTGCAGTTCAACAAGCTCCTGCTTCTGGGCAAAGAGAGCCAGGGAGGCCTTTCTGTGCGTGCTTGGGGTGAGCGGGGACCCTTTCCCATCACTCGTGAGCAGGTATCAGCCTGCCCAGGCACAGAGCGCGGAGTCCTGCCATCTACTGCCAGTCCACATTTCTGCTCTTCACCTTGCACACTGGTCCTTTGGGGTGTGAACACCACTTTATCTGCTAGCCTGCACCACATGGATCTTTGTGCAAGGTGATCCTCGTTCCGTGCGTGGCCAGCAGTGATTTGGGCCTGTGCTTGCTTCTGGGGTGGGTGTGGAGAGGAGATGGGCCTGCGCTTGCTGAGTGCTTCCAGTTCTCCAGAGGGAAAGCGCTAAGGAAGAGTAAAACATTGTAGCAGTTTGAAGCTGATACGAGCACTGCTGGGAGAGGTTGTAAAACCTCAGCAGAAGCATCTGGGAAAGCTGGGTGGGCTCCTGATAGAGTTTCAGGGGTGTCTTGGTTTCTTGCTTAAGGCTGAGCTCTGTGCATCCATCTAGGAAGCTGTAGGCTGGTGTCCTCAGACCTAGGATGTGATTTAGTCTGAGTTTGTGGGAACAGCAGGAAAGAGCTATTTATGCAGAAAATGGCTTCCAGTAAACATACTTCCTTTGGGAGAGGAGGGAAATTGCTGAGATGTGCTGCAAGTCTTTTCACTGTCCTGGATCTCTCCTTGACTGCAAAGAGAGGGACAGCCGTGCACCATGGCTGGGGAACAGGGACCCATCCCAGTGCTTGGCAGTGTTCGCGGTTGCGCTCGAGCCCTGATTTCCCAGCTCTCCATCACCGCGGATGGAGAGGGTGATGCATGCTGGCCTTGCCTACTGGAGCGCTGGTGCTCCCCTTGGTCTGGCTAGCTCTGGAGATTTACCTCGGCTCACAGCATTTCCTTCTTTCCCTAAAGCCTTGGGCTTTTGCAGTTGTGTGACTACAGAGCACTGTCAGGGTGTTTTGCTGTTTTAAGGGTTTCTTACCTCATGGTTGTAGAGAAGAGCTTAGCAGCGTGACGTAACAGTGGCCTAAAGGCTCAAAAGCCAACAGGGAAATAAAAACAAGCCAACTGGTCTCCTTTCTTTTTTCCTGCAAATCTCATTATTGTAAAGGCTGTTGTCTGATTTTTCTAGGGCCTGGAAATCTTTAGATCTGAATGCTCCAAGCTGGCCATACTGCTTCTGTTTATTATTTACCTTCTATATTATAGTCATATTTTCCTTTGGAGGTGGTAAGTAAAATATGCAGTTTGAGACTAGCTGACTAATACTTCAGGTTATCGAAGATGACAAAGAAAGAATGAATGAATATGAGGTCTCCAGGAGAGGGACAAACAGCCCAGTGACTCACTCTAACAATTGGCATTTGAGCCTGAAAACAAAAAATGGTGCCTGCCTCTTGCTGTGTCTTGTAATGGGCCAGGAGACTGCTCACTGACCAGAGCTGGGCCACTCCTGTTTTGGTTACAGGGCTGCCTAGTCCACAAGGCATTGCCGCTATTTCTCTCTACATCTCTCATCCGTCAGCACCTTTCTCACTCCTGAAGGTTCTCCAAGTTACAGGCTGAAAGATTGCCATGCATGTGGTTGAGCGCAGTGACCCTATAATGAGTAATGTGAGCTAGAAGAGGGAGAGAGGTGTGGAAATGTTGGCCAACACTTCTTAGCACCGTTAGTGGAGAGAGGAGTTTAAGAGGAGAGGATGTACAGACTGATCGACCCTCCTAGCTGCTGGCAATCAGCGGTCTTCAGCAGCCTGAGGTTATACTTGTATGTTGAATGTATATGCCTGTATGTTGAACCTCCTCTTCCACAACCTTGTCTGAAACCTTTGGGAACAATTTGCACCTTCACAGCAAAGGTCCCACAGCACTTGAGTCCTGCCATTTCAGTACGTGCTGTGTGAAAAGAGACTTTGCTTTTTCTTCATCTGTCCTGGGGCCCACTCTGTGAGGGCAGCGCTTATGGTTCCTGGAGGTACGGGCGTTCTGCAAAGCAAGTGGGGCTGGCATGGGTAGAACAGGACATCTAGGCTTGTCTTCCTACAGATGATCTCTAATGGGGACTTCAGGTGAGGCGTGCTCTCTGTGATGACTTGGGAGCATATCTTTGGTGGTATGAGTTATAGAGAGCTTACTGGTTGGAAGTGACAGAGGAGGGGAGTGCTGGGGGCATCCTAGTCCATCGCAGAGGGACTTGGAGTTACCAGTCCCTGCAGCAGAGGTGACTGAAGTCTGAGGGTAGAGGGAAGCTTTAATGCCACTTGGCAAAGCATTGCTTGAGGTCTCACCCCTACCACTATGTACCACCACCACACTGCACTTGATTGGGAACCATCCAGATAGCAGGATGGCACCATTTGTGAGTCTCGTTTGCAGAAAAAGGATGAGATGTTACCCTGGCTGGCCAAACCTCTCTGCTGGACCCTGAGCTCTGGTCCCATGGCTTCGTGGACAAGTGCATGCACAGGATGTCCTGAGTGTGGGGCACAGGGAAACAGCTGAGAGGCACTTTGGTGATCTGGGTTCTCTCCTTGGTTCTGCTGGCCTGCTATACCCCTGCTTCCTCCTTGAAAAGAGCTGCAACAATTCTGGCTCCAGCAGTGCCTTGCTCTGGGAGTGACCAGTGGACCTGTATGGCTAGTGAGCACAGTGTCCATTTGTGCTGAGCCTGGATTTAAACTATTAGATGGGCAATTAGGTGAAAAAGGAGCAAAGCCTCTCCTTTGGTTGCATTCTCTTAATAAGCTTTTGCTCCTCCACAGAAATGTACTTGTGAGTATTTGTCAGCGATTGCCATTGAAACAGGAGAAAATCTATAACCTGGGGTCAGGCCCCTCTTCCAGGCTTTCATGTCATGAAATTCCCTCCACCTCCCCTCTAAAACCACAGGGAACAGCCCCCGTGCTCAGCATTTCATCTTACTGACATTGTTCTGCTGTAGCCTTTGTGCATGAGGTCTCCAGCAGATGTTGGTTGTCAGTGGTGAAGAGCTGGAGTTGCATCCTGGAGATGCCATGGATCTGGGGAAGTCAAAGTGACTCCATCGCCGCTGAGCCCCTGATGGATTAGTCCCGCAGCACACGCTGCACTGTGTCGCACAGGCTCGGACTGATGGTGCTCTCGGCGTGTACCCTGCCGTGGCTGGCGTCTGACGACGCTCTTCACTGGAGTATGTCAAGGGAAATCCACCATGGAGTTAATGTGTGCTCCAGTTTCAGTCATTCCTTTTGTTAACATTTTTGGCTTTGTGCCACATGGAAAATGCAGGCAGTGAGTGCTAGAGGCCAACTGGGAATTTTTTCAACAAAGTGGCTTGTCATTGGAAAGGACAGTTCGCCAAAATGGGAAGCATTTTGCTATCACGTATTAGTGTGGTGGTCACTCACTGTGGGGAGAAGCCCAGCTGCTCTCTCTGGCATATAATTCAACTCTCTCTTCACCAAGGGTGCCATGGGAGCGTTAGGAAGTAACTCACTCCCAAAGACCACTGGGGATTTTGCTAGTGCTTTGGCACATTTCTACTTAATGCGTTAGTGGATGGGTGCTTGAGTGTCTCTCTTGTAATGCCCAGGAGAGATCCTGCCGCTACACGAGATGTTTGGAGTTTGCCATTGATTCAGCGGAGTCTCTCATAGACTGAGTTGGTTAATTCAGTGCCCTTAAAAACTCACCCCATCATCTGACATGACAACCTCTGCATGGATGGCAATACCTACTCACAGCTGAGATCTGAATGTGGTCTGGCCTTGGGGACGTGGGCAAACGTTGAAAGTTGGATAGACTGAGAAGTGAGAAAGCTCCTCTGCCCAACCTGCGCTAGGTTCGGGCCCCGGTCGGCTTTGGTTAAGTACAGCACTGAGAAAGGACCTCTGGATTTAGGCATCTCCATTTGCTGTCCTTGCAGAAGTGCATTTTACATGGCCTTTGCTTCCTCCCAGCTCCTCGTTATCTTTAATGGCATTTCCCCCTCCTCTTAGTCTTGCGCTGTTCAAGGCTGCTGGTGCAAGCTCAGCTTTTGCCTTATACTAGTTCATTTGAGTGATTCTCTCTGTGGTAGGGGTTATTTCTTGTGTTAATGTAAAAAAATCACTGAGACTGGAACGGAGCAGGGTGGGCACCCGGGTCCAGCCAGGGCTCTGATGCAGAGAGACCTGACTTGGTTTCCGCTCTTCAGCTGTCCTGGCTTCTTTACCCCGGCTCAGACGAGACCTCAAAGGCTTGGGGCCGCGTGGGGAGAGTGTGCCCGCGTGGGTGCAGCGCCCCGGGGGAAACCGTACCTGCCTGCGAGGGGCCGGACCTGGCCCAGCTCTTCAACAATAGGCAGGAAAAACACATCCGTGTGGGACCGAGCGTCAAAACGGCACAAGGGGAATGACGCAGCGAAGGTGAAATATCAAAGGGAGAAGGGAAGTGCATGGCAGGAGGAAGGGAAATGGATGAGAGAATAGCCGGATCTGACCTCACCGGGGCGCGAGCCGGGTGGGGAGTCCGACCGCCAAGATGAAAGGGAAACGGGAAAAGGATACGGCTGGGACGGGCCACGGCAGGCGGCCCTGCTGCAGCCATGCGGCCGCCTTGGTGCTCCCGCTCTGCCCGCGCGGGTCCTGCCATCGTCCTCATGGAAGGGCTCGGCACTGCCCTGCGCCGCACGTGTCCCGCAAGCAGCCGCTCGGCTGCAGCGGGGAGGGGTCAGGCGCTGCCGCCTCCTGCACTCGGCTTTGCTCGCCCCGGCCCCGGGAAGTGGCCCTGGTCTGGTAGTCGTCAGCTCAGGCTCGCTGCACATCAGCCGCCACTGCTGATAATTTCAGGACACAGCAGAGCCGGCTTCCCGGACCCCTGGGTTTGTTTAAAGAAAGCGTCGGGCAGATTGTGTCCTCCGACCCTTCCCCGGCGCACAGCGAGAGCCAGCAGTGTCATGACGATCAGGGCCGCCTGTTGAGACGTGGCACAAGCCGTCCCAGGGTGCCATCCCTTCAAGCGCTCTCGGCTATGCCCAGGGACGGCTGACGTTTTTTGCATGTAGAGTTTCATTTTTAGCTGAAAAACCAGCCGTTAAAAACAAACGTGTGCAAACTTTTCGTGAACAATTCTCAACAAAACGGAATTTTTCTCTTCTTCACAAAACTGCCTGTGACGTTTCTAAGTGAAGGTTTTCTCCTGCCTCTCTACTTTTCCCTTCAATCTTCAGTGAAATTTTTTCCTTCTCTCAGTTGCCTGGTTTTCCTCCCTAAGAAATGCTACTTCAAGAGAAGAACTAGCAAATATAGAAACTGTTTTTTCTGAAATATTATGGTTTTTGAAAAGAGATGGAAAACATAGTTGAAAAATTTTACAGAAGAATCCCTTTTCAACCCTCTAAAATGCAAAGGAATTAATTATTTTCAGTTGCCTCCCCCATTTTTGAACTAATTCTGATTTACTCTAAGCTTTTGGAGTGGAAGGACTGGGCCAATAAGTAGCGAAGAGCAGCTCTTCCTCTCTTTATTCAAGAAGAAAGACTTTTCCATGCTGCTTAAGGTCTACCTTCTTCCTTTTGGGCTGGAGAGAAGTCCTGAGAGCTCATGAAGTTGTTGCTATCTGAAAGCCAACGGCTGGAGGGCTGCTCTGGCCTTCTCCAGCGGCTGATGGTGGGACATGAAGAAATTGTGTGGGCTTTGCAGGGTCCATGCACGGGGTCAGAGGAGGGCTGTGGGAAGGCTGGGATTGACCCATCAATAGGTCAGGGTGGATATGAGGGCTATGGAACAGCATTTGAGAAACCACAGGTCCTGAGGGCCATTCCCAGCTCTTTGGCATGCTTGCCGGGTGATCTTGGGGAAGTCCCATATTCCCTCTTTGCCTTTGTTTCCCTTCCTGGGAACGAAGGATGCTCTTTCTTTGCATCTGTGGGCTTAGTTAATACCTATTGAGTGCTCTGAGTCGCCATGGGGATTTCATCTGCTGGTACAGCAACCAAATGGGTGCAAAGGCCAATAGCTTTCCTCCAAGGTTAGAAGTGCTTCGGTTGCTTTTTGAGAGCAGCTACGGATTTATAGGAGTTGAAGTCACCAGAGGGGTGGGTGCTTCTGTCCTCAGAAATCAGGGCTCTCTGCACTCTCTTGGCGCCCAGAAATGGCGCACCCAAATCTGCAGCCACATTTCAGAAGTTTATGCCTCGTGGTGCATCTGAGAGGGTCTTATCTGACCCAGCTGGGTCAGCTCGAGAGGGTTCATGCTACTTATCTGGGGACATGGCTTCCTGGGGTAGAGCTTGTGGCCCTTGTGGATAAGTACTCAGCCCATCGTTTCTGGTGCTGGAGACTGCAAATTTTGTGGAGTCAATAGAGCATTTGGGGATCTCGAAGGCTGCAGTAGCACCTTCCACTATGGAAGTCTGGACTCTGCAGTCCTGTAGGCAGCGGGCCTAATTCTGCCACCCAAATTAACATCGCTTCCAAGAGATCCTGTCGGAGCAGATGGTGCTGCGCTGCCTCGTGTATCCCCTTCCATCAGCTCAGGAGGGAGTGTGCTGGGGGCCTTCTTGGGAAGGGCCTCGTGCTTGTGTGCATGGCTCGTGGGAGCTGCTGCGAATCTCTCTCTCCAAGCCGTAGTGGAAATATCGCCGCTCGTAGGCAGTGCCTGTCTGCAGCCCATGTGGAAGCCTTGCAGCCCCCAACTGTGCAAAGCTGGAGCAAGGAAGGGGAGCAAAGCAAACACGCTTTGTCCAGGCAATTTATTTTGTGCTGGGATAAGGGATTTTTTTTCGCCTCAGACATGCGATGAGTGTGTTACTCAGCCATGACTCGAGAACTTGTGAGCAATAAAGTCATCCCAAAGTCTGCCAAAAAATATTCTTAGCACACCCACCTCATCACACGTTCCCACTGTAGATACTTTAGTGTGATCCACTGCTGAAATGCGGCTACCTCTAGGGAAGGATGAGGTCGCCATCCAACAGCTTGCAGCGATGGTCATTGTACAAAGCGGTGTCCGTTGGCACAGCAGTGAAGGCAGACACCTGGCCAGTGATGGAGACCATTTGCCAACAGCATTGCAAAGATGGTGGCCTGGGGTTTGCTCCCAAAACCAAGAGAAAGCAGGGCTGGAAGGGATCTGGAGAGGTTGTCTAGTCTGGCGTGATTCATTTTCTCCCACAGCCTGGGCTGGATCCCAGGTCTGGGATGTTGGTTTTGACCTTTGGGGGCAAGTGAGTCCAACCTTAGTGGCCCTGTGCGTTTCCTCCTGAAACCTCCATCTGGTGGTGAGCTACGGGGCGCCTTCCACAGAGACCTGCAGGAGAGGGACCTTCAGGAGAGCTCACAGGGAGGCCACCAGCCTCCATGAGCTCTTGGGTCTACCCACGGGGCCTGAGCCAACACAGCTGGTGTTGGCTGGACGTGAGGTTTTGGGGCTCCAGAGCCTCGAATCGGCCGCTCCTGCTGTTCAGGACATAACTGGAGGTGGCAATGGTGGCAATCAGTGGTGCTGTGCCTCCTCCAGATGCTGTGGCATAGACTGATAACAGGGTTCACCGGCAGGGGGGAGCCCTGCTTTGGGGGAGGCAGGAAGGACCTGGGTAAGAAACGACCCCATGGCGAGCGCTGACGGGGAGGGAGGGATGCAAGGGTGGAGGACGACATCGGCGGCGTCCACTCTCGCCGGGGTGGCAGCGGGGAGCCGGGTCTGGGCAGAAGCCCTTCGGCTGAATTGTCGGGGTAAAAGCTACCGCTGCGACGGCCTCCTCTCCCCACCCCTTCCCAGCGACGGGGCTTTTAATAATTGATAGGCTGATAAATAATAGATCTTGTATTTGCTCCCTCGCTTTTCTCTGCCGGGGTGTGTGCGCTCGCAGCCTGGCGGTGCTGCATTAGGGTTACAGCGATGGGCGAGCGCGCGCGTGTGCACGCGCGTGTGTGTGTGTCGGACCGGGGTAGGGAGCTCTGCAGCGGGGAGAGCATTCCGGGGAGATAAAGGGCTGGTTTGATGTGTGTTCATGCGGCGGGGCTGTTTTGCCTTGCATGCCTTTCTCTTTTGCTTTATTTTTTTCCTGGAGTGAAGCCTGGCGCCAGCAGTCTGGAACCAGCCTGACAAGCTTTTGAGTTATGGAAAGGGGGAGGAGGGGGGGAGGAGAGAGAAAGAGGGAGCGAGAGAGGCAGGGAGGAGGAGGGCGAAGGGAGAGGGAGGCAGCTGGGATGGGGATTATTAGGGGAGAACAAGACCGCGCAGCCGAGGCTGCTGGGCTGGGGGCTAGCGGGGAGGGGGCAGAGCTGGCTTCTAGCAAATGGTTCAAAGGGGATTTTTGCATGGGGGGAGAGGGGGAATTGAGTCATTTTGGGCATGAAACGCAAACCTCGCCGCGTCAAGGAACAAGGAAGTTTTTTAAAGCTCCAATTAAAGGGCTTGGAGAGGTCCGGGGCTTTTAAACAGCCCTGGAAGGGGGGGTCCTGGCGGACGTTCAGGCTGCCGTCCCATCAGGACATTCCTTTCTGCTGAACGCTGCTGCTCCCGGCTCTCTCCTCCTCCTCTTCCAAGCTGCCGTCGCATCCTTTCCAAGTCCCGCGTCCGAACCCGGGGAACTTTGCTGCGTTTCATCTCGCGCCGCCCGCCTCCCCCCGCTGCCCGTCCCCGGGCTGCGCGCAGCGCTTTGATCACATGCTGCTCGCAGAGAAAGCCCACGGACCGACCGCGCGGCCTCACGCCCCCGGCCCCATGGCCGAGCTCTCCCCCGGCCCTTGGCTGCCGTTGGCCAGAGTCGCCCTGGTAGATGGGCAACCCCCTGTCCCATCCCATCCACCTTCACCTTCCAGCTCTGGGAGGGCAGTTGTTTCGGCAAACCGGTTGTTGCACCGGTGCCTGCTGCCCGACGCCGAGAGCCGGCGGGGGAGAAGGGCACGTCGCCCGGTGGTGGGACCCAGCTCCCCAAACGCAGCGGGTGCAAATACCCAGCAGGGACTGGGGTCCTGCGAGCGAGGAGGTGGGTCCCGGCAGCGCGCTTTGCAAGGCACGGGCATGCCGGGGGCTGCGCGTGTGCCGCAAGGGCTAGCACCACGCGGCCCCCATCGGGAGCGCTGCCTTGTGAACGGGTCCGGGATCTTTGGTCACGCTGCAAGAAGCGTGTCCAGAGTCCCATGCAAGCGTGCAATCAGGGGAAATACGCTCGAGCGGGGTCATTGCAGGCAGAGGTTGGAAGAGCCCCGTGGCGCGTCCCCCCCAGGTACGATCTGGCAGCGTACCGCGTGCGCCCAGCCGTGCCGAGCGCGGCAGCCTCTCCCTTGCAACCCTCTGTGCCCGCCTCCGAGAAGGGAAACCAGTGAAACAGCTTGCCCGGGCTCGAGGGGGAGATTCAGGGCGCTGCAGAGGGGACGGGGATTTGGAGCTGGCTTTTCAGGGGCTTTGTTTTGTTTGGTTTCAGCGCAGCCTATTTAACTCCGATGACTGGCAAATGTTTGGGAGAAAGGAGCTCTTTGTGAAAGACTGAACAGCCTCAGGTCTTTAAGTCAGCCTGTGTGAAGAGACAGTATGTGGGCTCTGAGAAGTTGAGACATCCGAGGGGAGGGCAGATTTCGCGTTGCTCATACCTCTAAAGGGGAAATGAGAGGTAGGGGTTTGCATACACAGCTCCAAAACAAAATCACAACTAAAACCCCTGCGAAGCACCACCACCATCTGCCAAGCTTTTGTCTTCGCAGAGGAGGTGGAAGAGTGAACACCCGGTTTTCTGAAATCTCCATTACAGGTTGCCTATGAGCCGCAGCTCTCAGGGAAAATACTTCGTTCTCCGTGTTTCCAGGAAGCAAAATGTTGCCCTCCGCTGTTTGCAGCGTATCTGGAACACAGAGCTTGCAACGTCGGAGCCCAGTCGGTGCTTTGCTCTGATATCACGTCCCTGGTGCTGGCTGGAGCCGGGTGGTTTGGAGGGTGACAACTCCAACCTAGCCCGTAGGTGCGGTGGGCGGCAGTTTGGCACAGATCTACGAGAGCCCCTTGCTCAGCCGCCGCTTCCAAACGCCCCCCAGGGAATTTCCTCCTGCTCTCAGTGATTGCTCCCACCGTGACACGTGAGCGCAGGGCTGAAACCTGGTGCTTGTGGGAGTGGGTGCAGCTCTGGCTTCGGTTCTGACTGAGGTGGGTCCATGGAAGACCAGCCTCCTCGCAGGGCGTTTCACAGAATAACAACCCCAGGCAGCTAAGTTGTATGTTCTTTGTCTAAATTCCTTGATTTTCCTCCCCTTCCTCTATTTCCCTTGGTGACTATTAAATTTCTTTTTCTATTTTCTTTTTCTAATTTCTTATCTATTTTCTATCTATTGAAACATGCTGATAAACTTGTCCTCCAGCTCCTCTTTGGTGGAGATGCAACACAGGCTGATCTGTAATATGGTGGGCTTTTATAGACCATCGAAAATGTTGGAGATCTTAAACTAGTATATGGAAGAGTTGATTATGCTCTTTTACAGATGTGGAAACTGAGGCAAAAGCTCCTTTTTTGGGTGAAATGAAGTCAGATTTTAGGGCAGGAGTCTTTGCTGGGTGACACCATTTCACTTGGACACCTACTGCCCTTTGCTGGATCAGGTGCCTTTGGGCTCTTTGCGTGTCTGGCTCTTGAGACAACCCTCTTCTGCTTCTTCTAGCCAACAAGTGCACAGGCGCAATGGCACTTCCCGAGCGAGGAGCCGGGGACAGAGCCCCGCGGCCCATCACGAGCCCAGCGCCTCGCTGCTCACCCGAGAACGCAACCCGCCGGAGGCAGCGGGCGGAAACAAAACGTAATTCTGGGCTGCCGGAGCTGCAGAGAGAGAGAGATGAGTCGCCGCGAGGTTCCTCTCCCCACCGCCAGCCTCACCTTTCATATTCTAATGCCTTGCCTTTGCCTGATTTGTGAGCTCTCGGGAGTCCTGCTGGGAATTCGCTCTCACGGAGGCACACGCCGCCGTCCCTCGGTAAATTACACAGAGATATAATGAAGGAGGAGAAATCAGTTACTCTGTGACTGCGACTCCCCAGGGGACCTTAATTCAAATATTTGTGGAGCTGAGCAAGTGGGGCGTTGGGGAGCCGCGGAGTTGGAGTGTCTCTCGACAGGTTTCTCGCAGGTGGTTGGCACAGGGCACGAGGGCGAGGATGGCAAGGCAGCGCTCCGAGCTGCCGGGTCGGTCCCCAGCAGCACTCTTGGCTCTTGCCGGTGCTTTGGGTGGTGCGAGCTAACAGGGGAGGTGCTGGGGAAAGTTGGGACCGTGGCTTGGTTGCGGTGCGTGGTGCTGCGGTTGCACAGGTCTCTCTGCGCCTGGTGGCCATGGGGACGGGGTGGCCTCGTGCACCCCTCTGCGAGCGGCTGCAAGCAGCGTGGGGCAATGGGAGGATCCATCCACATCCCACAGATTGAAGTGCACAAGTGAGACCAAATTTGCCCAGCCAGAAAGCTGCAGCAGCACCCAGGGCAGAGCTGGGGGGTTCAACCCCCTTGCTGGGGGCACCCAAGACCAGCAGGTCCAACTTCACCCTGTGGCTCCACCAAGGGCACAGTGGCCCCTTGGCCTTGCTGCTGGCAGGATCACAGCATGCTTTCACCCGCTTCGGCCAGGCAACGGCTGCTTGGAGAGCCAGGGCAGGGGTGCTCATCGCTGGGCAGGGTGGAGGGTCGGGTCCTTCTGTGCAGAGCGCGTCAGAGAGGAGAGGGGCTGAGAGTGGCGGTGTCCGCCCCATCCGACTGTCTTGCCAGTCAGAGCTGCCATCATGCTGGCCTCCACGCGATCACCCGAGCTCTCCAAAGTACTGCTGTTGCTGGCAATGATGCAACTGAGCACACATGCGCAGCCATGCTTCTCCCGCAGCCCGGGCGCACGGGCGCTCCGCGCACACCTGCTTGCACGTGTGCAAACTCTCCTGTTTGACGCCGGGCCTCTCTGCCTGTGTGCCAGCATCACGCACCGAGTGCATGCGAGTCACATATGCATGCACACATGCTCGCTCCAAACCGGAGCGGCACCCGAGGTATCTGAGTTGTGTCTCTGGGCGCCGGGGCTCCTGCGCGCCGTTGGGCCGGTCACGCGCCCGCCCCTGCAAACCTCGCTGCGCCAGGCAGGCGGGCGAGACGCGCGCAGCCTGCCCGCGGTGCAGCCCCTTGCAGGCGCAGCGCCTTCGGCTCGGCATGCACACGCGGCCGCGTACGGATCTGCAGCACGCCAACTGTTGGGAAGGAAAAAAAAAAAACGAGATTCAGCTGAGAGAGAGAGGGAGAGGTGGGGGGAGAGAGAAGGAGAGAGAGAATGACAGACTGCAATCCCCCTTGAGTGCCTAGCCTCATGAATATTAATAAGGTGGTAATTAAAATGCAGGGACACAGCAGGACGGATGCAGGCACTGCCTTCGGAGCGCTGGGAACGGGGGGAGCGCGTCTTTCCAGGCAGGTTTTGATTCCGTTCTCTGATGAAAAGAAGAAAACGGAGCCTTCAACTTTAATCAGTTTAGAGTTTTTTTGACACGACATATCTTTAATTGCTGATATTTCTGCTCTTCTCAAAGCCGGCTCTACCGTCTCCAGTCTAACCAGAGATAACGAACCACAATGAAGTGCCATGGGTGCATGCCATATTTATGCCTCGACTTGCTTGCTACTTTCCCGGGTTTCACCTCTTTGCCTCGGGTGGGAGGGCACGGCCCTGCCGCCGATCGACTCTGCAGTGAGGAGCAGGGGGGTGCAAAACACCACCCGGCATCTCTTTGTCTTATGCCTCCCCCTCCCCACAACCCAGCCTCTCCCCTCACAGTGGTGGAAACCTGCCTTTTCTGGGTGCTGAACCACTTTCCCCTTCTTGGCCATGGAGATGATAAGGAGGTGACCCTCCGCTTTTGCATCGTGAGCTTGGCATTTAGGCCTTAATGCCACCTGGCCTTAAATCTGCCTGGATCTCTCTCGTGCAGAGATCAGGGGCCCAGGTGGTGGGATGGAGGAGGTTGTGTGCAGTTGGAGAGCAAGTCTCAGGAGGAGAAACTCCCCTTTCCCTCCCCAGAGGAAGTTCCTCCACTGCAGGATTGGTGGTGACACTAGTGGAGATGACCCAGCACTGGAGGAACGAAGAAGCTTAAGTCTCCTCCAATAACCAAGGTTTCGAGGTCAGGCAAGGGTCCTCTGAAGGAGGCACAGGGGAGGCTCGGAGGCCCGTGAGCAAGGAGAGCGTTCCTCTCTCTTGGAGGAGACAGTTAGTCTGGTGGATCTTGTCTGTGGATGGAAGGCCGTTGTTGCTGGGAAAATGAATGGAGAGTGTTGGCTGGTGCCCCTTTGAGGGGCCTGGACATTGAACCAGGTCAATCTGAAGCAGGGATTTAGGCAAGTGGTTCTGGCACAATGGCGGGGGGGAAGCCAAAATACCCCATACCACTACAAATGTTTTTTTAGGTCAAGCCAGAATGTTTGATTTGGCCTGAAATGTTTTGCTTTATTTAGTTTGGGGGTTGCTTAACTTATTTTTTCAGACCTCTTCTTTTACATTGAGATTATTTTCTGAACTGAAAAAAAAAAGATTTGTTTTGAATTAAAAATGTTCTTCTAGAAAATGCCTAAATAAAACAATTCATCATATGAGCAATGGAAGGAGAGGGTCTGACATCTTCAAAACTTTCTCCCTTGCCTAAAACACTGTTTTTTTTCCATTCCAAACTATTTTTCAACTTCACCCTCAATTTCTGAATCTCCCAATTTTTGGTATATTTACTATTCCTCTACAAACAGACAAACACAAACTCCCTCAGCTCTTAGAAGCATGTCAGAGATCGAGTGAGTAGAGTGTGGTGCCAAGTCCTCCTTACAGACCCAAAGCTGGTGCCTCCATGCCACGGTTGGAGTTTGCCATGGAAAGACGTCCCATGTGTTCTGGGGAACGGAGGCAGATCAGGGAGGGAGAAGAAAGTTTTTGCCCTGCCTTTGAGATATTGCACTGCCTAGAGAGCCATTGTGGTGTCTCAGGAGATTGCTGTGATGTGGATATCTGCTTCTGGGCCCAGAGATATGTCCCTAGGAGGATCTCCTGGTCCTCAGGCTAAACTACTCTCCTGCGCTCTCATTTCTCCCTCCCTAGCTTTAGAGCTTTCTCTCCCCTGGGAGTGCGTCCTTGTGCTTTGCTGACCTGCAGCGTGATATCCCTGCCTGCACGGAGAGATGGAAAAGCAGAGCTGGAGTGCCTAGAGCCTTTGAGATTTTGCTCCCCATCTTCGCAGGGGTCTTTGCCTGGGGGTTGAAGGCAGCTTCACCATTAGTTCAAAGAGAGAAAAAAATCTAAATGTATTTGAGCCATGAATGGAAGTCCATGGGCCAGTGTCACAGCTGTTTGCATAATGGAGTCTTCTCCACCATGCATCTTCCCTTAGGCGTGTAGGATGCTCTTGCCCATATTGAGGACATGCAGATGCAGGTGGTGGATGTTTGCTCCATCTAAGTGGCTCTGGAATGTCTTGCCCATGAACCAGGCAAGCCCCAACCCATGTCCTTTGACTGTCTGGGGTGGGGAAAGACTGGATGCTGTTTGTCATCAAGGTGAATGCAGGGAAGGGAATGGGAGACTCATGGAGTGTGGGGCCAGAAGGGGTTGCAGAAGACCGGGTGTCCTGGACTCTGCCCCAAGGCAGGCAGATGTCCCATCACTGCAGGCGCCTGGCAGGAGGCAACAAGTCTCCCCGTTGTCCCACACCACGGCAAGGAGACAGCTGAGCTGGCTTTGGGCTCTGCTGGACATGTTATATGAGCAATGACTGCTCGATCCATCTCCTTGTTGCTCTGTTTCTCGTCTTCTGGGGGGAAGTAATTCCCCATGTGGAGGGATGGTTGGTGAATCTGGGTGCAGTCAGTGGTCGGAAATTGAGTTGAACTCCTTGGCTGGACAGATGCTAAATCAATGCAGAGTTGGCTGCTGCTAAGGAATGTAAAGCCCCTGCGTGCTGCCTTTGCTGTTGGGAATACTGTGCCCTGAGCGGTGGGAAGGGTAGGAAACAAAACCTGAGCTTAGGATGCAAGACCCTCTGGAAAGATGTAATATAAGGCTGATGGAAGGCTGATTTCCTTCCATCTCCTTTTCTTTAGAGCAGCCTCCAACCTCCTGGGAGACAAATGCTGCGTGGCCATGGTGTACGGCTTGTGGGGCTGGCGTGGGGGCACGCTTCGGGTGCAGGTTGGCGCCAGTCTTTCCTGCCCAGCTCATGGGCATGCTGAGTTTGGTGGAGCATCGCTCTGCTGCCATGGAGGTTGCCAGGAAGCAGTGAGGAGGAGCACAGAAAGAGCAAGGAATACTTTGATTGCAGTGTCAGCGTCCTCAGGAAGTGAGCAGTGCTCTCGGGCTGTTCCCAAGTGCCTTTGGGGAGCTCGGCCACTGTCCCTCAGCCCTTCCTTACTGTGCTCGTGTGGCAGCTGAGGTCCCCCCAGGCAGGTCGGGCATCTCGCGTTGATTTTTTGGGGCTCTTGCCCAGTAAAGCGGAGCAGTTTGCTGAGCACTAGCGGTCTGTGATACTGGTGTGAGCTGTTGCCCTGAGAAGGCGAGGTGACTTACACCTTACACCATGTCCCCCAGGCTCCCTGGGGGAAATATTCCCTCTGCAAATCTGCCCCGTGCCCTGCAGCCGTGTGGGGCAGCCTGGGTGTGTTGGGAACCTCCAGGACCTCAGTGAATGTTTCTAACGGTGGTGTAAAACGGAAAGGAATAAAGTGGGTCCCCCTTACTCGAGGCGTCAGCGTGACCCCAGTTCCTCTGCCTGCCCTAAAGGGGGAGATGACGCCGAGATTGATGGGTGAATGGCCTCAAAACCAATGAGATTAGGTGGATTCTTGCCCGTTGGGCAAGTTCTTACTGCATTTTGGTGGGGCTGAGGGTTTATTTGCTTGACCCGTCGTGCCTTGTAAAAGGCTGGGCACTACTGCTCGTTCTGGGTGTGGATGTCTCTGCCAGAGCAGGTCATTTCTCAGGGGAGCTCTTGCATGGGCTCTGCTTGGCAGCGCTAGAGCTCAGAAATGTAAGGGTTTGCTGGAGTCCCCATCGATGAGGACGGCAGCATGAGGAGGGGACTGGGAAAAGGGGATGGGAGCCACGGGAAGGACAGCAGCCGTGCGAAGGGGCCAGCACCTTGGGAGCACCCAGCCAAAGCTAGGGGAAGCGGTGGAAAAACAAAGCATTGATGCTTTCAGTGTCTTTTTCAGTGGGGAAAAATAATTTCTCCTTCCTTTTCTTCTCTCCTTCTCTTCCTTCATCCTATCCTTTCTTCTGTTCTTTTCTGCAGTGCTAAAACAGCTGGTCTGAGTCAGAGGTAGGGAAAAAGAGTGAAGTGTCTGAACCCCCCCCTCCCCCCCCCTTTTCCCCAAACCTCTCCCTGCTGCCATCAAGCATGTGCTGAAAAAACATAGGGAAATGTCAGGTTTTCCATGCCAACGTGGTGGCAGGGCTGGGGCATGGTGGGGCAGGCTGTAGAGACAGCCCTGGTGGGGCGACAGGACGGACCCCGGGTACCACTGCGGGGCAGCAGCCAGTGCCTCTGTCTGTCCCCGTCACCCCTAGTCACATCCTGCTTGCGCTGGCTCATGCCCCATCCTGTTGCCTGGAGTTTCTCAACCCGTTTTGCCTCTGCCAGCGTTTCCTGGCTGCTGAGGTTTCTGCCGAGAGGCAGAGCCGGGGGCGGAGGGGAGCAGCAAGGCAGGGGGTGCCCCAAGGCAGCAGGGAATTTGGGATCGTAGGGCAAAAGGGAGCTTGCTTGCTCGCCTAGGGATAGCACGGAGCCTGGCCCCGCTCCTGGCTGCGTCCTCCTGCTATCGCTCCTTTTACCCTCGCTCCATGGTGCCTCGGGGGCCGGCGCCAGCTTTGCAGCCTCTGGTGGTGCATCTCCTGGTGCGCAGCAAGAGCTTGTGAGTGTTGCACGCACCCCCCAATCGCCTCCCCCCCGGCCTCGATCCGTCCTGCCACCTCGACCCCTGGCAGCCGGTGCACCCCAATTTCCGCAGAGGAGCCAAGGAAGTGGTTTGCTCCCGGACACATGTTTCCCTGTCCTGAACGGGGACTCCAGGAGTGAGAGGGCACTTGGCCCCTGCCTGGTGCTCGCACGGGGCTGAGCACGGTTTGTCCTTGCTCCCCTGCTGCTGGCATCCGGCACCGGCACCGACTCATTTTCCTGGTGTGCAGAAAGCTGAGGTGGGATTGAGTCGGACCCTTTTATTCTCTTCTCTCGTGAGTCATGGGGAGGTGGTGTGCGGTGCCCCAGGCTCCTCGCACCCGCTGTGCCTGGGGGGCAATGGCTCTGCAGAGACGTTAGCACCAGCAGGATTTGGGCTGCAGAAACCTTCATTGCCAACGATGCTGTGCCAGTGAGAAGGAGCCCAGCTTGACTCTGCAATCTCAGGCTGAGCTGCTCTTGGGTCCTGCAGCGAAAACAAACACTGAGCTCCAGCCTACCGTATTTTACAGCAGAACTGCCATTTAAGGGAGGATATGGAGAGGAGACACCTTCCTCTTTCAGCTTTCTTCTTCTCAATGCTCCACGCTTCCCACCGGTGTATGCTGGAGCCCACTCCCGCTGCCTAAGGGGGCACCTCCTGGCTGCAGCTTTTGTGAGCTTCTCTGGGTCCCTGCCTTGTGTCCCGTGCCCTTTCCTCCTCCAAGCCCCGTCTCTGGTGGGAACGTGTTTACATCTCGCCGTGCTCAGCAGCAGTGTCCAGGAAAGGTAGCATCCTCCTGCGGGATGGTTTGTGCCCTGGCATTAGAGCAGCCTGGCCGCATCAGCCGGAGCGAGCGGGTTAGCGCCACCAGAGCCGGTGTCTCATGGCCAACCTTGGAGCTGGGGATATGTTTTCTGTCCTTCCACAATGACCAGGAGATTTCAAGGAGAGTTTTCCCAGGAGCAGGGAGGTATTGCAACACACGGTCATGCTGCGGCCTTCGGGTGGGGGGGGGGGTCCACTCTTGCCTCTGCCACAGACTCTCTGGGATAACCTGGGTCAAGGCTTCGTGCTGGGCTTGCGCTGCTTGCAAGCGCCGCGCAGGCTCCCCTCTCTTGCTGCGCGACCGTGACGCTAAATCAGCCTGTGCTCAGACGCTGTGATGGCCAGGGAGGGGAGCGGAGGGGGTCCGTGTAAACACCTGCTTCTTCAGCAAGCAGGCTTTGCCTTTGGGGACGGGGGAGCTTTCTCCCTGCGTGTCCCCGTGCGGTTTTCACCCCGGCATGACGTTGCCTTTGCTCGCCGCTCCCTACCCGCTGCGTTCAAGGAGAACGCTGGCTCTCTCGGCGGAGGGCTGCGGGCTCCTGCCGGAGCTGCGCTGCAGCAGCTCGCAGCCGCCGCTCCCCGGCCCGTCCGGGAGCGGAGGCGCCCGCGCAGACCTCGGCGCCGCGGGGCTGGAGCGGGCGGCCGGCCGGGCGCGGGGGCTCGGGCTCCCACCGCCCCCGGCCGGCGCCGAGGCCTGCGGCGAGTTGCGTGCCGGATTGCACCCTGCCTTACCTACAGCAAGGCAGGGCACGTCCTAGGGAGCCCCCGAGGCTTATCGCTGCCGGGGCTGGGACCGCTGCTGGCCCGGCGCGGTCCTCCTGCCTCCTCCGCCAGCACCCTCCCGCGGGGCGGCCGAGGCGCCCGCAGGGCAGAGCCTCCACCGGGGCAGCGGGGCCGGAGGAAGGGTTGCTGCTGCCCCGGGGAGGTCTCGGCTCTCTGCTCTGCCGTCCGGGCCGTGCAATGGTTAAATTCCTTTCCAGCTGAGCTGGCAAGCAGAGCCCCAGCATATTAGTCAGATCCCTGTAGGGGGTGGGGAGGAGGAAGGGGGAGCGGAGAGGAGGGGCTGGAGCTGAGACCCGGCGTGCCGAGCTATTCTCCCGGGCCGAGGGCAGGGAGGCAGGCGCAGCAGGAGTTGCTGCTTCCCAGAAACTTGATTATTTTTAACCCAGGAAGAAGAAAGGAAGGAAAGGAGAGGAGAAAAAAAAAAAAAAAAGAAGGGGAGGGGGAATGTGGAGGAACTGGAAAACAAGCAGTTGGCAGTGACACACGGCTTTGCAGAGGGAGCGGAGGCAAGAGGTGGCCGTGGCAAGGCGCAGGTATGCCGAGGGCCTGCCAGCTGCGCCTCCCCCCGCTGCCGGTCCCGTCCCTGGCCCCGGAGCCGGAGGCAGAGCGGCGCCCGCCGCCGGGACCCGGCCGCAGATGCCGCCGGCCGCAGCAGAACGGCCTCCGACCTCGCCTGCCGCGCGCCGGCTCCCCCAGGCCTCGGGGCGGGAGGAGCAGGATGGGGCCGGTTTTGCTCCCAGCCTGTTGCTCCCAGCCCGGAGGGCACGTACGGCCACCGCCGGCTGCTTCCCGTATCCCTCCTGCCCCCCCGCGTGGGGCCATCGCCGTTTCAGAGACCTGGAGAGAAACCACGGGTCCGTTCGGAAGCACGTGCTGCCGGCTGCTGCGCTCCCCTTTCGGGCGCTGGCGCTGGTGGCCCTGGTCTCCGCCGTGCTGGGGTACCGTGGGGAAAGGGGGCTCCCCAGATTGCTCTGGAAGGCAGGTCAGGCCCTTGGAGGGAGGGAAATTCTCCATTTCTGGACTGCTGGAGAGCACATGGAGGAGAAAGTCAGGTCTTCCGTCTTCAGTCGCTTGACAAGGACTAGGTGGGAGTCTGGCGTCACACTGCAGGGATGTCTCGGTGGCGTTCGCGTTGCATTACCTTGTTGTGGCTGGTCTGAGATACAAAGCTCTGGATCAGTAGTTTCAAAGCCCGTCAGCTGGCAGATCTTCAGGGAATCACCACTTTCCCCCAACCCTGAGCCCCGCTGAGATGCAGAACGAGCTAGTGGCTTTGCAACCCTTGCGGTTCATGTTACAGGTCTTGGTTGCTCTTGGCCCAGCCCAGGGTCAGTGGAGGTTGGCAGAAAGTTCCCCTTGACTGCCGAAAATGTTTTGGCCATGCTCACAAGGTGAAAAACTGCCAACACCCCTACATATTGAGTATTTATATTATTGTAGCACCCACGCTTGCTTGTAAACCCAGGGCCTGTCACTGCTGGAACATCACCCTGAAGTGTTACAAGCCCTGGGTCCTTTCATAAAACATCTTGTCTTCCTTGGTAAAAATCCTCCTTCTCCGAGCTTTCTTCTGCTGCTCTTCTGGGCTTGACCTACTTTCCTGGCTGTGCTGCCGAGGCTGGGCATGGCGGGCCGGGAGCCGGCTCTCTCCGCTCTGGCCGAGAGGCCTGCGAGTTGCTGAGTCCGTGTGGACTCCTCCAGGCTATTACAAGCTCTAAAGGCTTTCAGTGCTCTTCCTTCATCTCTCCTCAGTTGTCTTCATCATTTTGTCCTTGAGTGACCAACAGAAGGCATGCCAGAGTTGCTTGCGTGGGGTTGTGCAATAGTTCAGGGAACAGTAGGCTGTGATTCATCCAGGGACGGAGAAACCTGCTCCAGCACTGGCAGTGCCGAAGGGACCCCCCGGGGTGGTTTTCCACTTTTGAGCAGCTCCAGAGAATCTGACAATGAGGATCGCTGTGCTTCAGGGCTGCAGAGCAAAGCCCTGCCAAGGCCGCGTACATGGCTTAGACGGAGAGCAACTGGGAGCTGGAGGCCCTGTCCCCAAACCGCAGAAAATGCCTGCGGCCAGGCCGCTGAGTCATCCTCAGCGGGTGGTTAGAGGAAGGCCATGATGGGTAGTGAGGAGCTTGGCATCACAGCCAGTCAGGAGGGGAGGGCACCGTGCCATGGAAGGGTACCTGGAGAGGACGTGAGCAGACGGGAGAGCTAGCGCTTTCCTCCTGCAGCATCTCACTTGGGGAGCCCTGCACCGAGAAACAGCATCGTCTCCAGCAGAAAGGACTATGGCCAATTAAAATAAATCATGAGGGGCTCAGGTGTTTCCCCAGGCAGGTTTTTGCCATCGTGGCCCTTTGTGGCACTTCTGCTGTTGTCTCCTCTGGTCTGCAACAGCAGCCACATCCTGCATGCGACTGATTTTATCCACCCAACAGCATCAGTGCCATGTACTCAAAGGGGACGTCCTCAAATACCAAACATGACGAGGCCTGGTCAGAGAAGGGTTCTTTCTCCCAAAATAGAGACAGATGACAATGAAAAAACGTTCGGCTGAGATAGGTTTGGTTTGCAACAGGGATCTGGCACCTCCCGCCTTGGCAGAGAGCTCGGTCTGTTTTGGGGTTTTAGCGATAAAACCTTTCAACAGAAGGTGCCTCTGCTCTGAGGGTCCAGGTGAGATTTGCCGAGTGCCCAGTTCGAGGCCACTGGGCAATGTCCCCAAACCCCAGCTGAGCACGCTGGAGCCCAGCGAGCCGCCTTCACCGCTGCCACCTCCTGCTCCAGCTCCCTGCGTCGCCCGCTGGGATCACTAGTCAGGAAAACATGTCCAACCTGCTGGGTATTCCCTCGTGCCTCCTTTCTCATCATTAAAAGTGCTAATTAAACCTTAGCCGCGCTCCTGCGACTTAAGGGATCGCTTGCTTTTCCCCAGCAGAGTCGCCGGGGCGCCGGCGGGGACTGGCGCGAAGGTGCTGTCGCCCTCACGCCCTGCCCCGGGCCAGCCGCGGAGAAGGTCCTTTCGGCCGCGCTGCTCGCTCCAGCGGGTTGCTCTTCCCCTGGAGAGCGCTGGAGCTGGGAGACGCCCTTGAGGGCGTTCATCTCCGGGGCCGCCCCACGGATGGCGGAGCGGCTCATCGCCGCTCTCCAAGCCAAGGGCCGGGGGAAGGTCTGCTGGCGCGAGGAGGGCCTCAGCCGCTCGGCCAGAGGGGTGCCGGGCTCAGGCCGCGTCTCCAGCAGCGCCGTACCCCAGGGGCGGGCAGGCGCGCGAGACCCTTCCCCGGCGTGGGCCTTTCCCAGCCTCCGACGGCTTCCGCCACGGGGCATTTCCCAGCTCTGACATGGTTCGCCCGGGTAGTAACCACTGGTGGGTCTCTCCTCTGGGTGCGTGCCTCCCCTCGAGCCGTTTTTGAGCCCGCTGGGGTTTTTAGCGAGGCCTCGCAGCGCCTGCCGCCCGCCGCCGGCCCGGCGTCGCCGAGGGCTCGGCAGCCGGCGAGCGCCTCCTGACCCCTTCCCCTCCAAGGTATTCGGCTCTGCTTCTCGCCGCGGTGGGCACGGCGCGGATGTTTCCAGCGGAAAGCGGGAATTCCTGACTCTGGGCCAGTTCTTGGCTGTAATTCCCTCCCGGGAGGCTCAGTCGCATCCCGGACCTCCAAAGGCAGACGAGGCCCTCGGCGGGCAAAGGGCCAGCGAGGGGCGAGGGTCCGGCAGCTCCGCCGAGAGCAGCGGGGAGACGGCCCGGAGCAGGGAAGGGAGAGGGAATGACTTCTCCTGGGCCTTTGCAGGAGCCACCTCCATTCGTTTCCTCACACCCAAGGGAGCTACAGCGCTTTCCGCGCCGGACCAGGGCGCTTGTTGGGGGGGGGGGGGGGGGGGGGGGTCCCCGAAGCGAGGCCTTCTCGCCCTGCGTTTCGTGTCCCCTGGGGCGGGCCGGCTTGGACCTTTCGGGGAAGGAGGGGTGGGGGGACGGACGGCTGTCGCGCAGGGCCGGGCTGCGCCGCAGCCTCCTTCGCGGGTCGGCGCCGAGGCGCTTCTGCCGCCAAGGCCGCCGCGTGGGCCGGGTGTTGGCCGGGGGCGAGGGGCGGCGCGGGGCCCTCCGAAGAGCCCCCCGGCGCTGGAAGGGAGACCGGCTCTCTGCTGGCAGGGTATTTTCCCCCCCCCCCCCCCGCTCGCTCTTTGTTAAGCTCCCTTTCAGCCGAAACGGCAAAGCCTGGGTGTTCTGCGCTGACAATAATTGCTGCAGTCTAGACACTGTCTGGTATGAGGCACCGGGAATCAAAGAGGCCCCTTCTCTCACTGTGACTTTCACACATGCTCCCTCGCTCGGGCTCCTTCCTTCTCCCTCTCCCATGTTCCCTTGGTCTCTGCCTTTTTTTTTTTTTTTAATTTCTTTTTTAATTTTTTTTTTTTTATTGCTCCCCTCTATCTGTCTCTCGCAGAGAGAGAGGAGAAGCGTCAGCATCTTCCCCCCCACGCGCGCTCCCTCTCTGCCGTCTGTTCCTCTCTGCCTCGCTCTCCTTTTCTCATCTGTCTCCTCTCTCTCCTTCCTCCACTTTTACCTTTACGCTATTCCCTTCCTCCCTAAGTTAGCAGAGAAGCAGGGGGGGGCTGGCGGTGCTGGGGGTTTAACTCCTTCCTCGCCTCGGCCCTCTCCCCGGCTGGCCTCAGCGCTTCTCGGCCGACGTCCGCCCCGGCTGCCGAGCCCCTCGCCTGGGGCGCGCGGTGCCCCGCGGCTCCAGGCCGCCGGGCTCCTGCCTGCGCCGCGGGACCCCTCGCCGGGGCCGCGGCAGCCCCCCCCGCTGCGCCGCCGCTGCAGGAGGCGCAGGAGACCCCTGCCCGGCTCGGACGCGACCCCGTGGCGATCGCGGCGGGATGCTCTTGGCACCGTCGGTCCCGGCGGCCCGACCGGACCGGCCGGGGGCCGTGCGCAGGGAGCCGAGGGGCGGCCGCGTCTATCTCGGCGCTCACCGTGGGAAGAGGTCGCGAGTCTGGTTTGAGGCACGGGGCCGGGGCGCGCAGACGCGGGCCCGCCGGCAGGGACCACCTCCGGCCTCCCCGTCCCGCGTGCTGCACCGCGGGGCTGGTGCGCCCCGCTGGCGCTCCGGACCCCCCCTTAGCGCCGTTGCTGTTGCGCTGGGGCGATGCCTCCCCCGGCGCGGCGGGAGCGAAGCGGCTGCCCGGCCGCAGGCTCCGGGGACGCGCGGGAGCTGCCGCAGCTCCTCCGGGCCCAGCCCTTGGCTAGGGAGAAGGCGACTGATTGCAGGAGCTCTGCCCGGGGAGCCGGCCGCCGTGGCCTGCCCGCGCCGCGCCGCGGCACCCTGCCCTCCGCTCGGCAGCGCCCTCCTCGCCCAGCCCGGGCCCCCGCCGCCGTTTTGCCACCCCTGCCGCGCCGCCTCGAGCGAGCCGGCGGCTCCGCTCGGGAGCAGCCTCCGCACCGCGAGCCTCTAAACCTTGGTCGGATACTTGCTGGGACGAGGATTTCTCCTGGCCGCGAGGGAAGCCGTCCTCGCGTCCTCGAGGGCTTAGGTCGCTCCTTCCCGCTGCCTCGCAAACCAAGAGGAGCTGGTTTCCCAGCCTCCCACCCGCACCGAACCTCAGTCCGAGGGCTGAGCTCTCTGAGCTGCCGTGCGGCTTGCAGCAACGCTGCTGCGGGGCCGAGCTCAGGCACGCCGGAACGGCCGCGTGCCTGCGAGCCGGGCTCCGGCCGGGCTCCGCGGGTAGCTGCAGGGATGCAACGTGGCCACTTGCAAATACGCTCCGTGGATTTAGGCTCTTCGGCTATAATGCCGTTAACAGATCGTTTCTGGCTGGATTCGGGGCTCCTGCTAGCGCCTGATCTCTGCGTGAAAGACCCTTTTTCCACAAAGCTCAACCGAATGCCTCGTGTTTTCAGTCCCTGTCAAATCTCATCACAAAGGAAGGACCCTAAAGCGTGTTTTACAGCTGGGGAAACTGAGGCCAGGCGTGGCAAACCCCTTTGGCCAGTCTCCCACCGCCACGGCTGCCGCGGTGTCCGCGGGGCCACGCGGTGCAGCCCGGCTTTGGCGCCGGGCGGCCGCAGGCAGCGGAGCAGCTCGCTCGGCCGCGCGCGGGCACGGCGAGCGCCTCTCCCTGCCACCTCGCAGCCCAGCGCGCCGTGGCCCAGCGTCTCCGTGGTGGCCATGCTGCTTGCTTACCACGGAAAAGTCGCATTAGGAAAGTATGCGATGTATTTTTAACTGTCTATAATGCAATTTAGCAGCTGGAAACGAGGACAAAAGCCAACCCCATGCAACCAGCCAGATCTCCGCTGTCCACAAGCAAGCGCTCCATGGACTTGATGCTTTTTGGTACGGTTGGAAATCTTGTTTGGGAAAAGGCAGGGAACAGCCTTGTCCTCGAGACAGGCTCTGCCTCAAGGAAGGCAGCGAGTGCAGGATGAGGCCAGAGGGCCCAGCAGCTCACGGGTGTCACAGACTTGTCCCCAAAAGCCACTGTGCTGTGTATATCGGTGCTTGCTGAGTGCTCCAGCCGGGTCTTATTCCCAGAAGAGCTGGGTCTCCTGGCTGCACTTTGGGATTGGGATTGGCATGACCTGGCAACGGGGGGTTGCAGCAGAGGTTTCTGGAAGTCAAGCCCTTTAAAACATCTGGTCTGCACTGGAAACACTTAAGACAGGAAAAATTTGCCCCTGCTGTCCCCAGCCCTGGCTCCTGCTTCAAACGCAGGTTCCCATTATGCTCCAGGGCTGGATTTGCTGGGAAGGGCAGTGTGACCTGGCTGTACCACTGTCCTGCGTCACGCGCGGCCAGCATCGCGGGAGGAGGCGTCCCTGCCCCCCTGTCTCGGCCGGCCCTGCGGCGCCTTGTCTTCCGTGCGAGGAGGTTGCCCTGCGGGTCTGTGTTGTGAGCGGGATGCAAGGCTCTTCTTTGTGGCCCAAAGTGCTGAGCAGGGCAGCCGCAAAGCAGCTGCCGCGCTGCAGCCCAGGGTCAGCCGTGTCTCCGTCCGTCTGTCTTGCTCCTGTCCCGGGCAGCTGGGCAGCTCCTGTCTTTCATATGCCCTGAGATCCTGCGGTGAGGGGTGCAAATTGCTGCCGTTTGCGTTCCTCTCCTTGTTTTCAGCACGACGTGCTCTTCCACCTCCAGCAACATGGCTTTAACAGGACTGAACCCTAACCGGGATCCTCTGCAGAGCTTGGGGATCCTCTGCTTGGGTGAGAGCAGCAGGGTTTGCCTGGGGCATCTCAGTTTGCTGCCTCCAAACATCCGGATCATTTTGGAGCAAATCTGCTGCCATCAGGTCTCGATGTTGCCCTCCATCCTTCTCAGAGGACTTCTCCTCTCCCTCAAGGTCCCCCAGATGTAGAGAGACAGAGCAAGTGTCTTGCTGGGAAAGCCCAGAGCTGCGAGACAGGCAAGTAGCTGGTTTTCCCCCTCGCTGGCGTGGGGGATGGAAGCTGCCTGCAGCTGGTTTGGATATTCAGCGCTTCGCTGTGAACACGAGCCACGGGACAGCTCGGCGGCTTGCGGGCTCAAAGCCGGGCGACGTTGGCGAGCGACTCGGAGGGCTTGGGCCCGCTCATGGGTCGTGTTGCCCCCAGGACACTCAGAGCGGCTGTTCTGCACGCACCTCTCGGGAGGTTTGATGCCAGCTCTCCGCGGCTGGCAGCCACGGCCTTTTGGTGCTGCTGGGGGCGGAAGGAGATACGGGGTGTTTATTTGCGTCTGGCTGCGATGGCTCCTTCTCGCTCTGCTATCGCCCAGCCAGCCGGACGCCCTCCCGCCGCGCGGAGCAGGCTGCCGCTGCGCTCCTGGGTCCTTTCCGACACAAGGGAGGTGCCCATGGCTTGCAAGCCTCAATCCTGCCCCAGAACGGGGCTTAAAAAAAGGCCGATCGTGAGGGTCAAAGCAGGAGAGGAAACACAGACACAGAGAAGGGAAACAACTTGTTGACAGTCTTCCCTAAGCCAATGGCAGGAATAAAATCCAGGTGTGCTGAGCTAATCCTTGGTTTGTATTCATATACATGCCACCCATTGCTAAAAATAATTTCTCTAGACCCTTGATGTATCTCAGGGGAGCTGCTAGTAGACATTGATTTGTCGCCTTCTGCCAGGGCTTTCCCCAGTGCAACCGGGATATCGCTATAAAAAAGGTGCAGGGCAAAGAAAGAGGAGGGATGAGCGTTTTCTTTCTGGTGGTTCCCTGCTGCAGGTCGTGGCCATGCCCGGGCCGGGACTGCTCCCTGCGCGCCCCAGCACCACCTGGGCGATTAACTTCATTTTATGAGCAGTTCTCTGTTACCCAAAATAGTTTCCCGAAGCTCCCAGTGACCTCTCGAGCCGCAGGGCAGCCGTGGGGCTGTTCGCGTCTTGGAGAAGGAGCGTCCAGGAGCTGCGGGGCCCCCTTCGCCCTCGGAGCATCCTGCACCACGGGGCCGCCGCGGTCTGAGCCCTGCTGGGTGGAGGTGGGGGGCCACTGAATTCTGGCTGATAAGGCAAATGGGTCAAAACCACTGCCTTCGTTTTGAAGCTTATCTCCAAATCCTAATGAAAACAGACATGAAGGGGGAAGCCGGGGATGTCGGTAGGTGAGGATTCGCACCCAAGCTGAGCGATGGGCACCAGGGCTGGAGATGCTGTGCTGGGACATGGCAGGACTTGCTGTCAGGCCGGCTCTGGAGCAGGAAAGCAGCCCGGGGGAGTGCACGATCATTCAAAGATTTGGGGGGAAAAAACCAAGGAACAGCCCCTGTTGGGTCCCGCACCTGGTAAGAGCAGCCTGGTTGGGGCGGCTCCGGTCCCGCTCCGAGCCCACCAGTGCCCTGAAGCTTCGAATCCTCCCAGGATTTAGTTAGGGGCTGAATGAGGAAAAAAAAAACAAGGAAACCAAGGAAACGAAGGAGACAAAAAGGAAAATGTCAGCTCCTGTAAGGCGGAGCGAGCTGGCTCTGGCACCGTAGGGTGCCGGTGGTGCTGCCCATGCCGGCCTGACCCCTTCTGCCAGGGTTTGGGGGCAAAAAGATGATTCTTTGTGCTGGGATTTTGTTGAAGTCGAGAGGGCAGGTGCTGGGTGGCCACGTGGCGCTGGGAGAGACGGCAGGAGCGTGGGTGGCAAGGGAGGGATTTCTGTTCTGGCCACGCTGGGTCTGGAGGGAGGACAGGGACCGCACCGCTTGGGAGCACTTCAGTAGCACCTTCCTCTCTTTTGCTGTCCTACTTCCTTCCTTCCTTCCTTCCCTCCCTCATGGCACGAAGGCACCGTAGCCTGTAGATTCGGATGCAATAAAAAACAGAAAAGGCGAAAGCTCTGCAAGACAGCACGTTGTCATGTGGAGCTATTGCCGACTGCTGCACGTTGTACCTCCAGCCGTACGCTCCGCGGAGGGTCTTGGGGCCACTTGGCCACCTTTGCACCTCCCGAGCGCTAGCTAGCACGATCGCAGCCCTGGAGACGGCCGTGCAAAGCAAGCAAAGGGCCCCAACAGCCTGGGGTCCTGTTCGCGGTGTAACGGGAGACCTTGCCCCCGGGGATGCCGAGGAGGAGCAAAGGGGCTGGATGCACCCAGGCGCGCTGAGGGCTTCACTCCTCCTTGGCTTGCTCTGGATGACGGGCTGCAGCCGTGCATGGCGTGACAAGTACCAGCATCCTTCCTGCATCCTCCTCGCAGGTCGCGTCCGTGTGGCAGGAGGGGACGGGCACCCCGCGGGCTGGCCTGACGGGCAGAGCTGGCACGCGGCTCCCGGAGTGTGGGCACGGGGCCATGCCCCCTTGGGACGCTCCCGCACAGAAGGAGCAGCGGGGACCGGTGGCCCCAGGGCCAGTGAGCCCCCATGGGCCAGGCTGTGCTGGTAGGTTGCCCCAGGCTCAGGCACAATAAAACCCATCCCTTTGGTGGAGCAGCTCCAGCTTTGCACCGGGGACAGAGAGCAGAGCTTTGGTTTGGGCCAGGAGAAGCCGGAGGTTGTTTGGAGCGGAGCCGGTCAGGCCTGAGGCAGGTAAATCCCAAGCGGACTCGATGGGAATTGGGCTCCTTGTTCGCCTGTGGACGTCCCTGCTGGGCTTTCCTCAAGTCTTGGCCAGCAAGACGGAGATGGGTGGGAAAGGCCAGTCCTTTCCTGCTGGGCGAGGCACCAGGGCTCCTCCTCCGCACTGGATTTGGCAGAGACTCGCTGCCAGGCTACATGGGTTGTAATGAGAAAGATTAAAAAGCACAGGGAGGATGTTTGCAGTGTCGGCGGGCATCCTCCATTGCAGGAGATGGGGGTCCTTTGGCAGTGGCGTTGAAGGGAGGAATGGGAACATTTGGCAGGTCGGGGAAGGAAAACCCCACAGCTCGTCGCGGCTTCAGCTGCAGCCTGGAGCAGCGCTACGGGAGACTGCGGGGCCTGGGTGCAAGTGGGACCATGGCCTGGGAAACCAGGGCTTTTCTGGGGACGCCGTGGGGGCGGAGAGCAGCTCTTGGGGCTCAGAGGTCCCACGAGGAGCTGGACTTTCTAGACAAACTAATATTCCCAGACCAAAAATTATGGGGGAGTGAGGCTGGGAAAAACTCAGAGTAAGAAGTGCGTGCGCGCGTGCGTGTGTGTGTACGTACGTACGTGTGCATGTACGCACGTGCGTGTAGATGTAGTCATGCCTGTGCCAAGCACGATAAATCACAACATTTTAGATTGAAGGCGCCATCGAAGGAAATTCTTCCTTGCCGGATTTGGAAATTTCCCTCGAACAACCTTAAGAGGAACACGAGACCTCGGTTATTGCAAGCGCAAACGCACGGCTGTGGAGCCAGAGGACACGAAGGAGGATTTCGGTGACCTGCAGCAAATGCCGCTGGGGTGGGGTGGGCAGAACCCGCTTTTTCCCCCTTTAGGGCTGCTCTGGAGCAGAGTTAAGGTTATCGGGGCGCGCGTCTCCAGCCGCCCGTCTCTCTCCTCCCCACCCTTCTCCCCATCCCTCCTCTTCCTCCCTGGGCGGCCGGCGGGCTCTGCCCCCATCCCGCTGCCCGCGGCTGCCTCGCCAGGCGCTCGGGCTCCGGCCCAGCCGGCCGTCGGAGCCGCCGTTGTGCTGGGGGAGCGTAACGTGATATTTTCCTGCGCGGCCCCCGGAGGGTTTTTTCCATTACACAGGCAGCGCAGACCGGAGCTGCCTGCTCGCCCGCTCGCCCGGCTCCCCCGCCTGCAACCTCTGGCACCGCTTTTCCAGAGGCACATTGTGCAAATGTAACCTTTCAGCAAAGCCACTCCTCCGGCAGGAAGCCGTGGGGCCCGCAGCTTTTGCCAGGAACGCAGCCGGTTCGGAGCTGGAAGGCAGCCCGTTAATCAGAGCCGGCTGACAGCAAAGCACACATCCTGGGCAACAGATTTGCGCTCCCTCTCCCGCGCGCGCGCTGCCTCGCTCCCGCTACCTCCAGCTCGTCTGCGCTTTGTGCCGTGCCATCCCTGCCTCTCCCTCTCCTCCTCCTCCTCCGGGCACGCTCCAGCCTCTGCCTGGATTTGCTCCCCGGGGCGCTTTCCCGTCCCGCTCGCTCTTCGCAGCGGGCTGGTTTTTTCCCCCCGCACGTCGCTCGAGCGCTGCCCTTGGCGCCGCTGCTGCTGCTGCTGCTGCTGCGGGGCCGGTGGCCTGCGCCGCCGCGAGCGCCGGGCTTGTGCTTGCTACCGGGGTGGTTGGGGTCCCCGCCAGCCCCCGGCCCCGCTGCGGGCTTGGCCGCGGGGGGTGCTGCGCCGGCGGTCCCCGACGGTCCCGGCACCCCCGGGCCCCACCACGGGCAGCGCTGCACCCGAGCGGAGGTGCTGCGGCGCTGGTGGCCCCGCGCGTGCCACCGCGTCGTCCCCGTCGCTTTAGCCCTCGCTCGTCAGCACGGAGCTGGCGGATGCGCCGGCGCGGGTGCCTGCGGCCACCCGGCCTCTGCCCGCGGAGAGGCGACGCGTGCCGAGAGCCCGGCTCGTTTAGCAAGGACAAAAAGCCATCGCGCGCTGGCTGCAGCCCGCGCGGCCCGGCCTGGGGCTGGGCGGAGGTGGCCGCCTTGGCCGAGGCCGCGCGCCGCAGCGTCGTGTTGGGTAGAGTCTCCGAGGTGCACGTCGTGCCCGGGTAAAGCGCGGCGAGGAGGAGGAGGGCGGTGAAGAGCCACGTTGTCACCTGCCCCGTGCCACGGGTCGCAGCAGGGAGCGGCAGAGCGTCGCGGGGCCGCAGCTTTTCTCCCCCCGAAAAGCTCCTCTCAGAGGCGTCAAGGCGCCCCGAGGGGAGCGCTCCCATCCGGCCGGGGCTCCTGCGTCTCTGGCCCCGCACGAGGCTGGAGCGGGGATTTTGGGACAGGATTTATCCCTCGGCCTAATTGCAACAGCGTAGAAATGAGCCGGGTAATCTGCACTGCGTTTCTAGGCAGAGGAGAGCTGCGGGGGGTAGTTCTGTGCCTGCCGGGGACAGGGGTCCCGCCGGAGGGGTGCCGCTGCGGGGGCTCCCGGGACGGTGCCGGGGGCGAGGGCGCTGCGCCCCGTCCGCAGCGCGCTTGCTTCTCACGTCTGGTCTCTTCCTGGGTTCGAAGCGCTGGAGTGCTGCGTTGAAGCATCGGTTTTTGCGGTATTTCTAGCCCAGCTGGAAGCAGGAGGCACAAGACATTGCGGGGGGGAATTAATCTGGTGCGATTTCATCTTCCTGCCAAATTTACCAAAATCAGGCCGCCCGGAGCGTCTGGCTGCAGGTTTCTGGGCCCTCGCCCGCTTTCCGCCCGTCGCTCAGCCCGAACCGCGCGCTCGCGGCGTTTGTGTGCGGCCGCGCAGATGGCGATCTGCTCGAGCGTGTCCGTTATTCGGAGTCGCTCGCTGAGACAGCGACGGCTCGCACAAACCCCGGGGTCCCCCCCCCCCGGCAAAGCCGACGTTTGCTCTTTCCATCTGCCCAGTCTCTGCTGGGCGAACCTCGTTGGGGGGGTTCGGGGCCGTGCCGGCTCCCCGAAGACGCCCGGGGGGCAGCGTGGGAACCCACGTCCCGCGCGCCGCCGGCTTTGCGCTGAGCCTCCCGGCCTCGGCCTGGAGGCCGAAAGAAACGTTCAAAGGCCGCAAGAGCCCCCGGGAGCCTCGCGCGCCGCTTTGTGCAGCATTCCCGCGGTCGCCCGGGCAGCGCCGTGCCAAAATTTGGGCGACGGGGCACCCGCCAAAGCAGGCGTCGGGCCGGCGGGCACGTGGGACGGGACGCCGCCGGGGCTCCCAGCACGGTACCCGACCTCGTGGACGCCGGACAGGCGGGACGGGTTCTCCCCGAGCGGCCGCCGCCGTCCCCAGCCCGCCGGGGACGTCTCCGCGCCAGGCCGGAGCCGGGCAGCGAGGGTCCTGCCGCCCCCCGGCGTCCCCTGGCCCGGCGGGCTGCTCGGCCGCTGCGGAAGGACCGGGTCCCGTTCCGGTCCCACGAGACACCGGGAGCAGAGGGTGACGGGGAGCCAGGCAGAGAAACGGGGACAAAGCCGTGAACTCCCGCGCTCGCCCCCGGCCCAGCGCGTCCTTGGGGCCGGGAGGAGCGGCGCTGGGGCAAGGCGCTTCCCGGAGCGAGCTGCTCCCTCTTTCCAGCTGCCTTTTTCCTTCTTTCTTTTTTTTCCCCCCCTCTCCCTGTTTCCCTTCCCAGCGGAGGCCGGTGGGGAAGCGGGGGGATTTGCGTCCCACCAGGGGGAATTGCTCCCGGCCGAGGGAAGGCAGCGCTGTAACCGGAGCCTGGCCGGGACCCCCCTGCGCGGCCGGGAGCCGGGAATGCCTGTGGGGCGAGGGGGGGGGCTGCGAAGGGTTAACAAAGGGTGAAAGACTTTGAAATGCAGCTTCCTCTCCCCCTTCTACCTCCCCCGGGGGCTAAACAAATACCCCCTGGCCTGGAGATGCTTCCCGCATCCTGCAGCCTATTGTTCCCAGGCTTTTGTTGGGCAGGGTGGTGGGAAAGGGGGCTGCTCTCCCAGGGTGGTGGGAAAGGGGGCTGCTATCCCAGGGCGGTGGGAAAGGGGGCTGCTCTCCCAAGGTGCTGGGAAAGGGGGCTGGTATCCCAGGGTGCTGGGAAAGGGGGCTGCTATCCCAGGGCAGTGGGAAAGGGGGCTGGTATCCCAGGGTGGTGGGAAAGGGGGCTGGTATCCCAGGGCGGTGGGAAAGGGGGCTGCTATCCCAGGGCGGTGGGAAAGGGGGCTGGTATCCCAGGGCGGTGGGAAAGGGGGCTGGTATCGCAGGGTGGTGGGAAAGGGGGCTGGTATCCCAGGGTGCTGGGAAAGGGGGCTGCTATCCCAGGGCGGTGGGAAAGGGGGCTGCTCTCCCAGGGTGGTGGGAAAGGGGGCTGGTATCCCAGGGTGGTGGGAAAGGGGGCTGCTATCCCTGGGTGGTGGGAAAGGGGGCTGGTATCCCAGGGTGGTGGGAAAGGGGGCTGGTATCCCAGGGCAGTGGGAAAGGGGGCTGGTATCCCAGGGTGGTGGGAAAGGGGGCTGGTATCCCAGGGCGGTGGGAAAGGGGGCTGGTATCCCAGGGTGGTGGGAAAGGGGGCTGGTATCCCAGGGCGGTGGGAAAGGGGGCTGGTATCCCAGGGCGGTGGGAAAGGGGGCTGGTATCCCAGGGTGCTGGGAAAGGGGGCTGGTATCCCAGGGTGGTGGGAAAGGGGGCTGGTATCCCAGGGCGGTGGGAAAGGGGGCTGGTATCCCAGGGTGCTGGGAAAGGGGGCTGGTATCCCAGGGTGCTGGGAAAGGGGGCTGGTATCCCAGGGCGGTGGGAAAGGGGGCTGGTATCCCAGGGCGGTGGGAAAGGGGGCTGGTATCCCAGGGTGGTGGGAAAGGGGGCTGGTATCCCAGGGCAGTGGGAAAGGGGGCTGGTATCCCAGGGCGGTGGGAAAGGGGGCTGCTATCCCAGGGCGGTGGGAAAGGGGGCTGCTATCCCAGGGCGGTGGGAAAGGGGGCTGGTATCCCAGGGCGGTGGGAAAGGGGGCTGGTATCCCAGGGTGCTGGGAAAGGGGGCTGGTATCCCAGGGTGCTGGGAAAGGGGGCTGGTATCCCAGGGCGGTGGGAAAGGGGGCTGCTATCCCAGGGCGGTGGGAAAGGGGGCTGGTATCCCAGGGTGGTGGGAAAGGGGGCTGGTATCCCAGGGCGGTGGGAAAGGGGGCTGCTATCCCAGGGCGGTGGGAAAGGGGGCTGGTATCGCAGGGTGGTGGGAAAGGGGGCTGCTATCCCAGGGCGGTGGGAAAGGGGGCTGGTATCCCAGGGCGGTGGGAAAGGGGGCTGCTATCCCAGGGCGGTGGGAAAGGGGGCTGGTATCCCAGGGCGGTGGGAAAGGGGGCTGCTATCCCAGGGCGGTGGGAAAGGGGGCTGGTATCCCAGGGCGGTGGGAAAGGGGGCTGGTATCCCAGGGCGGTGGGAAAGGGGGCTGGTATCCCAGGGTGCTGGGAAAGGGGGCTGGTATCCCAGGGCGGTGGGAAAGGGGGCTGGTATCCCAGGGTGGTGGGAAAGGGGGCTGCTATCCCAGGGTGGTGGGAAAGGGGGCTGGTATCCCAGGGTGCTGGGAAAGGGGGCTGGTATCCCAGGGCGGTGGGAAAGGGGGCTGGTATCCCAGGGTGCTGGGAAAGGGGGCTGCTATCCCAGGGTGCTGGGAAAGGGGGCTGCTATCCCAGGGCGGTGGGAAAGGGGGCTGGTATCCCAGGGCGGTGGGAAAGGGGGCTGGTATCCCAGGGTGGTGGGAAAGGGGGCTGCTATCCCAGGGCGGTGGGAAAGGGGGCTGCTATCCCAGGGTGGTGGGAAAGGGGGCTGGTATCCCAGGGCGGTGGGAAAGGGGGCTGGTATCCCAGGGTGGTGGGAAAGGGGGCTGGTATCCCAGGGTGCTGGGAAAGGGGGCTGGTATCCCAGGGTGGTGGGAAAGGGGCTGCTATCCCAGGGCGGTGGGAAAGGGGGCTGGTATCCCAGGGTGGTGGGAAAGGGGGCTGGTATCCCAGGGCGGTGGGAAAGGGGGCTGGTATCCCAGGGCGGTGGGAAAGGGGGCTGGTATCCCAGGGTGCTGGGAAAGGGGGCTGCTATCCCAGGGCGGTGGGAAAGGGGGCTGGTATCCCAGGGTGGTGGGAAAGGGGGCTGGTATCCCAGGGCGGTGGGAAAGGGGGCTGCTATCCCAGGGCGGTGGGAAAGGGGGCTGCTATCCCAGGGCGGTGGGAAAGGGGGCTGGTATCGCAGGGTGGTGGGAAAGGGGGCTGGTATCCCAGGGTGCTGGGAAAGGGGGCTGGTATCCCAGGGCGGTGGGAAAGGGGGCTGGTATCCCAGGGTGCTGGGAAAGGGGGCTGGTATCCCAGGGCGGTGGGAAAGGGGGCTGGTATCCCAGGGTGGTGGGAAAGGGGGCTGGTATCCCAGGGCGGTGGGAAAGGGGGCTGGTATCCCAGGGCGGTGGGAAAGGGGGCTGGTATCCCAGGGCGGTGGGAAAGGGGGCTGGTATCCCAGGGCAGTGGGAAAGGGGGCTGGTATCCCAGGGCGGTGGGAAAGGGGGCTGGTATCCCAGGGCGGTGGGAAAGGGGGCTGCTATCCCAGGGCGGTGGGAAAGGGGGCTGCTATCCCAGGGCAGTGGGAAAGGGGGCTGCTATCCCAGGGCGGTGGGAAAGGGGGCTGGTATCCCAGGGCGGTGGGAAAGGGGGCTGGTATCGCAGGGTGGTGGGAAAGGGGGCTGGTATCCCAGGGCGGTGGGAAAGGGGGCTGCTATCCCAGGGCGGTGGGAAAGGGGGCTGGTATCCCAGGGCGGTGGGAAAGGGGGCTGGTATCCCAGGGCGGTGGGAAAGGGGGCTGGTATCCCAGGGTGCTGGGAAAGGGGGCTGCTATCCCAGGGTGGTGGGAAAGGGGGCTGGTATCCCAGGGTGCTGGGAAAGGGGGCTGCTATCCTAGGGTGGTGGGAAAGGGGGCTGCTATCCCAGGGTGCTGGGAAAGGGGGCTGCTATCCCAGGGTGCTGGGAAAGGGGGCTGCTATCCCAGGGCGGTGGGAAAGGGGGCTGGTATCCCAGGGCGGTGGGAAAGGGGGCTGCTGGCCCAAAGCAGCTCCAGCCCCCGCGTGGCCAGAAATCACCCAGTCCTGTGTCGCCCTGGACGCTGGGACCGAGTGACGGCACCCAGGTCCCAGCCCTCCCCTGGAAGGGAGCATCTTCGGGGCAGCTCCTTCTCCGTCTTGTCCCCGGTGTGTCCCCCCCGGGGCTGGCACACCGCTATGAGCTCTGTGAGGGTCTCACTTCAGGGAGTGTCTTTCTAGGGCAAAAAGTTGAGAGGGAGAAGTCTTTCCCATACTCAAACAACCCCAATTGGAGTGAGGAAGCCCCAGTGCCGGCCTCAGCCCAGCTCGCCTGCTAGAGATCCCGTTGTGCTGTGCAAAAATAAATAAATAAATAAATAAATGCCTAAATTAACTGAAAACAAAGGTGAGGCTCAAAATGAACTCTTGGGGAGCCAAACCCTGGCTTTGGCCTGGACAGAAGTGTCTCTCTGGTGACCATTTTTGGAGGAAAACAGGATCATTTCAGATGTTGCCTGTTGTTCCTGCTTCACACCAGTAATTACAACAAGAAACAAGAAAAGCCCTCTTTGTGCTGAAGCTGTGGAAGGGTCCCCGTGTCCCTAGGCCGGGAGGAAACCTTGTGCACCAGCCCCAGGTCTCCCGTGTTGTTCCCGTCGCGCCGGGGCTGGGAGGCCGATGCTGCTCCAGCCTCTCCGACCCGCCGCGGCCAGAGCCGCTATCCCCACGCCGGGATGTGCAGAGCCCGTTTCGGCCAACGAGAGGCCTCCGATCGCCTGGTTTCCTGCTGCGATAACACCCCCCACCCCGGCTCCTCAAGCTGAGCCTGGCAGCTTATCTTGAGATAAGTGGGAGAGGCCGGGAACCCTGTAGGGATTGGCGCCGGCAGGGTGCTGGGGGCGAAGCTTTGCACGGCGGTGGGGCGCTGGAGGCAAAGCTTTGCACGGCAGCGGGGTGCTGGGGGCGAAGCTTTGCACAGTGGTGGGGTGCTGGGGGCGAAGCTTTGCACAGTGGTGGGGTGCTGGGGGTGAAGCTTTGCACAGGGGTGGGGTGCTGGGGGCGAAGCTTTGCACGGTGGTGGGGTGCTGGGGGTGAAGCTTTGCACAGCGACAGGGTGCTGGGGGTGAAGCTTTGCACGGTGGTGGGGTGCTGGGGGTGAAGCTTTGCACAGCGACAGGGTGCTGGGGGTGAAGCTTTGCACAGCGGCGGGGTGCTGGGGACGAAGCTTTGCATGGTGGTGGGGTGCTGGGGACGAAGCTTTGCACAGCGGCGGGGTGCTGGGGACGAAGCTTTGCACGGTGGCAGGGTGCTGGGGGCGATGTTTTGCCCAGCGGGGCGATGCAGCAGGGTGCTGGGGGCGGGGGGGGGGGGGCAGGCTGGGGTGCAGCCGGCGGCTGGGGTTGCCAGCTGGCTCGGGGAGCCCCTCGCCCACCCGACAGCGGGTCCCGTCCCATGCGGGGCAGAGCCCCGCGTCTCCCCTTGACTTCTTCATTGCCGGACACGTGTGTCGGGGTCGGGGTGGGGGAGCCTCCCCCGTGGACCAGCCGGGGCGAGCGCCCAGACCTGCTGCCGTCCCCCCCGGCCCCTCCGGCAGCGCCTGCGCGGGGAAAGCGCCGAGGGCCGCGGCCGGGGCGAGCGCAGGAGGCAGCGGGACGCGGGGGCTCGCCGGCGGGCAGAGCGGCCGCGCCGCCGAGCGCCGAGCTTGTCACCCAGACGCGAGATCAATAACTAATTTCACTGCAGCAGCAGCGCGGGGTTTTTTTCCAATAATTGTGAGCCGGCGGTTGGGAATGAGGCTCTCAGCACCGCTCCACACTAACCTGCGCCCGATCAATCGCCACACCGCTGGGGCAGCAGGAAAACTCATTTTTCTCTTTTTCTTCCCTCTCTGCCGCCTCCCTCCCGCCTCCTCCCGCCTCGGCTGCTGCAGAAGGTCTTTCTGCCGGAGCGGAGGGCGCCGGCCACGCGCTGCCCGGCGCGCGGGCTCCGGCTTTCCCGAGCCGGCCTCGCGATGCCGCGGGCTGCTTCCCGCCTGCCTCCCGCGCTGCCTTAGCGCAGGAGACACCGGGGAGCGGGGGGGGCGATTCGGCCGGTGCCGAGGGAGGGAGCGGAGCGGCGGCACCTGCCCTTCCCCGGCGGACGGAGCCGCCGCCGGGCGCCCTGCCTGCGGGCGCTGCCTCCTGGTTGCTGTTTGCCGCCTTTACGTGGGCTCAACGCGGCCCTCCGGTTTTTCGACGTCCCTAGGGTTTCATCCCTTGCGTGGTTGGTCTGATCTGGGGTGTGAGGCGGGCTGAGTTTCTTTCCTAGCTGGGATTTATCCCTTCCGCTTCTGCAACCGTTCCCTGCCTCAGTTTCCCCAGTGTGTGTCTATAATGGATGGGGACAAAAACCACCTCCTGCAGCCTCCCGCGCCCTTAGGAGCCGCCCTCCGGCTCCGCGGCCGGGGCAGGAGGTGTTGCTGGTGCCCAGCTCGCGGGGTCCTGGGTAGGGCTTGTTTTTGGGGTCCCCCGGCTGCTCGCCGCGCACCCGCAAGGCAGCAACGCTGAGCGCCGCGCTCGCCTGCAGCCTCCTGCTCCGCGCCCCGCCAGCCCTCGGGGCCGGCTCGCCAGATCCGGGGCTGGCGGCTCAGGCCCGTGCGGTTTGCTCTGCCTTGCGGGTGCTGTGAAACATCGCACCCTGCGCGCAGTCCCCAGCAGACAGCCGCTGGCAGAACACCTTCCTGCCCTTCGGCTGAACCGGCTCACGGACTCCTTTGAGTTATATTTTCCTTCGACCTCTTCCTACATGACTATTTAAAAAAAAAAAAAAAAAATCTGCGTAGCACCCTGGACGCGTGGCGTATTTGCAGGCACGCCGAAGGCTTGCAGAGCTCCCCTCCCGGCTCGCCCCGTCCCCCGGAGCCCCATCCTGCCAAGCGCTGAGCAGCCCCAGTCCCACGCACCCGGCCCGATGCCGAGGATGCTCATCCTGAAGCAGCTGATGCGCCGGCAAGGGCGGCCCTGCCGGGGGGGGGGGGGGGGGGGGGGGGGACACGTTTCGAGCTGGGGGAGGCTCTGCCCGATACCTCCAGTGGGTTTTTGCACAAGGTGCTTAATTCGGGCACGGCACCGACGAGGCGCCTCGGTGGGTTGGGCAGCGCAGCGACGCCTGCGGCCGGAGCAGCCGAGGCTGCCGCGTGCTGGCCGCCTCTGCGGAGGGGGCCGCGAGCCACGGCGAGCGGGATCCTTTGCCTGCTGAAGCCTCTGCTTACGTTCAGCGCAGCCCCGTGGTCCTTTCTCCCTAATTTAAGACCCCCCCCCCCAAACTCAGCAGCTCCCCAAGAGCATCCCTGTGAATTAAACACTGCCTTAACTGCAGAGCGCCAAGTGATGCCTGCATAATTTCAAAGTTTTATTACTTGCCTTGAAGGCGCTTATTGATTGTGGTCCTGGAGCTGTTAATGCGTCCGGGGCTGTCGAAGCAGGGCTGAAATCTCAGCCCGTCCGGCTCGGCCGAGTCACGGCGTACGGGAGAGCCGGCGTGTGGGGCTCGGCCCCTTGGCCGCCTGGGGAGGGGGGGTCCCTTCTGCCTCGCCGCGGGGGGGGGGGGGGGGGCCTTCCTGCGAGGCGCCTGGGCTGGCCGTGCGCAGGCTCGTGGGACGCGGGCTTTGGTGCGGCCGCCGCTGGGCGCGCGGCACCCGGTGACCCCCGAGGTGGTTGGGCGCCTGCACGGGTGGGGGGGGGCGTTTCTGCGTGCTTGTGCACGTGGGTGTGCAGGCGCGTGCGCATGCACTGGGGGGGGGGGGGTTGTGCATGCGTGTGTGCACACGGGTGGGTGCGTTTCTGTGCATGCTGGTGTGCTCGTGGCTGGGCATGTTTCTGCGCACACGCACTTTTTTTTGCACGCAGGTGTGTAGGCGCACGTGCGGGGAGGGGTGTGCAGGCAGGTGTGCGACACGGGTGTGCAGGGAAGTGTGCACACAGGTGTGCATGCAGGTGTGCAGGCAGATGTGCATGTGGGTGTGCAGGCATGTGTGCATGAGGGTGCGCAGGTGGGTGTGCAGGCGGGTGTGCATGCAGGTGTGCACACAGGTGTGCAGGTGGGTGTGCGTGCAGGCGGGTGTGCATGCAGGTGTGCAGGCCACTGTGCATGCAGGTGTGTAGGTGGGTGTGCATGCGGTTGTGCAGGCGGGTGTACATGCGGGTGTGCAGGCCAGTGTGCATGCAGGTGTGCAGGCAGGTGTACATGCGGGTGTGCAGGCAGGTGTACATGCGGGTGTGCATGCAGGTGTGCATGCAGGTGTGCAGGCGGGTGTGCAGGCAGGTGTGCATGCGGGTGTGCATGCAGGTGTGCAGGCGGGTGTGCATGTGGGTGTACATGCGGGTGTGCATGCAGGTGTGCAGGCGGGTGTACAGGCGGGTGTACAGGCGGGTGTGCAGGCAGGTGTACATGTGGGTGTGCATGCAGATGTGCAGGCGGGTGTGCAGGCGGGTGTGCATGCAGGTGTGCAGGCGGGTGTGCATGCGGGTGTACATGCGGGTGTGCATGCAGGTGTGCAGGCGGGTGTGCATGCGGGTGTGCATGCAGGTGTGCAGGCGGGTGTGCAGGCGGGTGTGCATGCGGGTGTGCAGGCGGGTGTGCAGGCGGGTGTACATGCGGGTGTGCATGCAGGTGTGCAGGCGGGTGTACATGCGGGTGTGCAGGCCGGCTGGGGGAGGCAGGACGGCGCTGTGCCCCCGGAGCGCGAGCGCGAGGCCGGTGCCCGCGGCTGCGGGAGGGCGGCCCGGCTGGGGACACTCGCGCGGATGAAACGCCGCCGGCAGCCTCTCCCCGGGCCCCGCTGCTTCGCCAGCCGAGGCGCCGCGCGAGCGGCCGCTTCCCGCCCGTGCGGGTCCTTCGCGCGCCCGGCGGCGGCCGCGCTCCCGCTCCGGGGGGCTTCGCCCCGGCCCCGCTGCCCAGCCGGCTCCTTTAAGAAGCCCGCAGGCAGCGCCAGCATCCGCTCAAGGTCACAGCGGGAAACCTGCGGACTTGGCAGCGGCGGCGAGAGGGCGGGAGGGAGAAAAGCAGCCCGCGATAACGAGGAAATCACGGCCAGGGAGCGGGGACGGCGGGCGGCAGACCCGCTCGCGGGGCCGGACGGCGTTTCGGCGCTTCCTCCTGGTTTTTAGCGTTAAAGCAGCAGCGCCGGGAGTCCCGCGATCCCTGCAGGGCTCCCCCTGCGCTTCAGGCTCCAAGGCTGTTCCTGGCCCTCCTTGACCGGAGTGGGGGGGATGCAAATCTTAAAAGGCTCAAAAACCCAGAAAGTTAATTAAAAATAAAGAAATAAATAAATAAAAAGTGCTATCAACTTTTTTTTTTTTTTAAAAACCCTCTCGGCACTCAGAGCAGCCGGGCGATGCGATGCGGGGCGCTGCGCTGCCGGCGCGGCGCTTGCGGGTTCCTGGCCGCCCGGCCGGCGCGACGAGGTCTGGGGCGAGCAGGCCGGGCCGGGGCCGCCGCCGCCTCCCCTGCCCGGTTTCGAGGCAGAGCCGGGGCGCGTCGGCGGGGAAGCAGCCCAGCCGGCTGCTGCCTTTTCGCCAGCGCTTGCTTATAGGAAAAACGACCGGCGGAAAGCCGGGGGGGGGGAACAGCGTCCCTATAAATCCCCGCCTGGCCCCGCTGTTGACGCAGCTGTAGCGCTCGCAGCTGTAGCCGGAGCACTGGAGAGGCCGCGGAGCGGGCTCGGCCGGCGGCGAGCAGGGCTTCGAGCAGCCGGCCGGGCGGCCGCCGGGCCAAGCGCCTGCCGCGCGCTTGCTCTCTGCTGCTGGCCCGATGCAATCCATCCCCTAGATGCATGCACATACATATATATATATATATATAAATATATATATATATATATATATATACACATCTCCTATATCCATCCTGTGCATGTGCTAGAGCCACGCGTGCGCTCGCTCTGCGTGCACCATGCCTTGGCTATGGCAGCAGGCAGCGCTGACACGCCGCGCTCTGCGCTTAGCTGAGCTCTTAATGGGCTCCAGGAGCTAAAACTGCGAGACAAAAACTGAGCCTGGCTCTTTTCACCGCCCCCCCCCCCCCCGCCGGCGGAAGGGTGGCTGGGAGCTGCTTTGCCCCCCGCTCCACCCCGGCAGGGTTTCGTGTTCGGGGTGGTGGGGTCGGATGCAGTGCGAGAGGCTGCAGCACCAGCGGCACGGCTGGTCCGAAGGGGTCCAGGAGCGGCGGGCTGAGTCGGGCCCGTGAGGAGCGACCGAACCCCGGCCGGCTCCCTGCCTGCGGCCGGAGCCTCGGCTGGCGCGGGGTGAGCGCTGAGCGCTTTGGCTCCCTTTTTCTGTGTGTGCATTCAGCTTCCTCGCAGCGCCACCAGCATGCGGCTGCCCCGGCGCGGCCGCGTGTGCAGCTGGAGCGATGCTGTCGGGTGCCAGCGGCCCGGAGTAGTGAAAGGGGACTTTTGCAATCAGTACTGTCCTTCGGGTTTTTTTTTTTTTTTTTTTTTAATTTTTTTAAGCTGAAGCCAGCGGTCCCCGAGGCGGGACGCGTGCAGGCGCAGCAGCCCACCTGCGCCCGCGCGGCCTGCCGGGGCTGAACCGGTTCCTTCCTGGACACAAGCTCCGGGCTCCCCTCCCCGGGTCCCCAGCTTGGGAAATGAAATCAGCGCTGAACGGGAAGTGCAACCAGCCCGGCCAGGCCCAGCAAAATAAGCAAAAAAAAAGAAAAAAAAAAAAAAAAAGAGCAGAGAAAACAGTTCATAAGCTGGACTGGAAGAGAGGAAGAGAAATGTTAAAACCAGCCATATTCTTGTTATCTGGGTTAGCCCAGGGCTCATCCCAGCTAGGAAGGCTGGGAAAAAAAAACTTTTTTTTTTTTTTTCCATTTTTCTAACCCCCTAAAGGGAAGGTTTTCCAGGCGCGCGAGGAGGGAGCGGGTTTGCAGGAGGCTGAGGGCTGCAGAGGGGCTCCGGCGGCAGGGAGCAGCGCGCAGCCGGCGAGCGCGGGAAAGCAAGCAGGCACGGCGGTGGCGGGGCCCCGCTGCACACTGCCGGCGCGGAGAGCCGGGGGCCGAAGCCCCGCCGGGCTGCTCCGGCTCCTTCCTCATGTCACTTGGTCCTCTCCGTCCCCTACAGCGGCCCATGGCCGAGGGCGACCGCACCGCCCTGGTTTCCCTGCCCCGGCGAGCTCGGGCTTGGCCGCGCGGCTGGGGCCGGCAGCCTCGGCTTAACCCCTCCGCCGGCAGCGTGCGGGCCACGGCGGGCTCTGCACCGTGGTGCCACCGGCGCACGGGGCCATGGGCCCCCAGGAGAGGGACCCGAAAGGGCACAAAGGGAGCCCGGGGGCTGCTTTTTCCTCTCGGCTGCAAGGTGGGAGGCGGGTAAGGCACTTTTCGCCCTGCGTGCCCATGGTGGAAGCAGCCCGGTGCAAGCAGGGAGAGTGCGGGAGCAGGGATTTGTGCAAGGGCTGGGGTATTCTGCTGCAAGCTGGGGCAAGCTGGAGGTGTCAGGAAGCCATGGACCATGAGCCGGGCTGGGACCCCGCAGGCCAGTGTCACCTCTCTGCTCAGCTGGGGACCTGGCGGAGGTCTGCGGGCAGCTGGGGGGATGCATGCGTAAACCTCTTGAGTGAGGCTTTTGAAGCTTTCCAGCGAGGCTGGTGTTCAGTCAGGCCGGATCCAGGCCGGGTTTTCCTCCTTTTTTCTCCTCTAAAATGCAAGCTTGAAGGAGCTTGCTACCTGCCTGACATCCCCGCTCGCTGGAGCCTCCTCCAGCAAGCCCTGCTCACCTGGGACGGCAGGCACGTGCTCGCGATGCTGCCCGACGTGCCCAGTGACGCCCAGCTGAGTGCACACGGCTCGCTGGGCACCAGGGGAACTGCTCAGCACACACGCTGCATTGCCCAGTGTGCTCTCTGCATCCTCCCACTGTGCACACTGCATCCCCCAGTGTGCTCGCTGCATCCTCCCAGTGTGCTCTCTGCACCACCCAGTGTGCTCGCTGCATCCTCTCACTGTGCACACTGCATCCCCCAGTGTGCTCGCTGCATCCTCCCACTGTGCACACTGCATCATCCAGTGTGCTCACTGCACCCTCCCAGTGTGCTCGCTGCATCCTCCCACTGTGCACACTGCATCCCCCAGTGTGCTCACTGCACCACCCAGTATGCTCTCTGCATCCTCCCAGTGTGCTCACTGCACCATCCAGTGTGCTCTCTGCATCCCCCCCAGTGTGCTCACTGCATCCTCCCACTGTGCACACTGCATCCCCCAGCGTGCTCGCTGCATCCCCCAGTGCTGGGAACTCTAGGTTTTGGAACTTAGCTTCCCCATTGAAGTAGACCCCCCCCACCCCGCAAAATCCTTCAGCTCCAACAGCAGCTTAAATTGCCCCTCTGCCCTGTCTATCCCCCACTAGCCGTGTCTCCCGGGATGCGCTGAGAGCTGAGCCCCGGCACGAGGACAGAGGCCTGGGAAGCTCGTGCACAGCCCGCACGCGAGCCACCCCGCTCCGCACCCTCCCCACCCCACGCAGCCCCCCCCAAAACATGGGGGAACCCCAGCAGCTGCTCGGCTGAGCAGAGGGGCCCCGAGCCGCCGGCGAGGGCAGGCACCCGCATCCGCAGCAGACCTCCATGCAAACCCTGAGCGCACCGCCGGAGCACGCTGCGCACCCAGGGGCGCGTGCATGGCGGGGGGGGGCCACTGCTTTAGCTGCTCGCTGGAGCCATCGCCCTCAGCCTCTGCCCCACGCACGAGTCCGCGCGCACACCTGCACGCACGGGCTGTGAGAGACAAAAAGTCCCGCGCTCGCCCCTCGTCGGGTGCGCTGCCGGCCGCGGAGAACAGGTTGAGGCTGTGCCAGCCCCAGGCGCTGCAATCCCGCTGCAGCGGGAGGGCCGAGCCGGGGTCCGCGCGGCAGGGCGCGCGCTGCCCGCTCGCTGCTCCAGCCTGCGTGGCCCTGATCCTGGGGGGAGATGGTGTGCGTAGCCCGGGGGGGGTCAGATCCTGCGGGGCGCTGCTGGCCGCGGTCCCCTCCAGCGCTCCTGCCCCACCGCGAGCCCATAGTCATCCCCCCCCCCGGCCGCCCCGGCTGCGTTATTAACATTGCATTAGCATGAAGCACGCGGCATAAACCCAGCAAGGCTGGAAGCATCCAGCTGGGTCCAGCAGCCCCGGCCTCGCTAAACCCGGGCCGCCTGCCTCCGCGGGCTGCGCGTTGCTGCGCTTTTGCTGATGTTATTTGCAGGGGAAACACGCTTGGGCGAGAAACCGTGCCCCTGTCGCGGGCTTTCTGCTTGGGTTGGTTCCCCAAACGTTGCATTGCAAAGTTGGTCTGCAGCGGCTTGGTTCATATCCTAGAATTTTAATTTGGTTAGTTGAGTTCTTTAAACAGTGTGAACTTGCTAAGCGCTTTGCATATTTTATACTCATGAGTAACATTTATCAAACAGAAAGTACAATTAATCAAAAAGGGGAGCTTTTGTAACTCGGCGGAGTTTGTATTCGTTCTCTTCTCTCCCTGTCACTCGGTTTCCCCCGCGTCTCCCCTTCCTCTTCCTCCCCGCGCGCCCCTACGTCTTCCCCTCACCCCGCTCGGACGGCCTTGCTGGGGCGCAGCACACCGGCGCTGCATCCCCCAGAGTATTTCTGCACCCTGCACCCCCCCATGCCGCACACCCCATGCACACAGGCATGTATTGCTGTATGTGTCTATACACAGACACACACACACATATATAGTGCCTGTAAGCAGATGCGTATATATGTCATGTATATATAGTGCAGATATGTACATACATGTTTCCATATATACATTTAGACACACATATCCACAGTATTATACACATATTGTAGTATATACAGTTTATACACACACACACACACACACCCCACATATATTGCATGTGTATACACACACACTATATATATATATATATTTATACACACACACACACACACATATATATGCATACAGCTATATGACTGCGTGCCACCGGCGGGGCGGCGCATCGCTGGGAGATGAGCTCCGACGGCGCCCGGCTCCCGCGGAGGCACCCGGCGCCTCTCCCAGCCCGGCCAGCGCGCCGAACGGCTTTCTTAATTGCCATTAAGGGCAGGAGATGAGGGGGCGCGGGGCGGACCCAGCGGGGAGGGGAGCGCGGTGCGGGGGCCGGGGAGCGGGTGACGGACCGCAGGAGGCCGGGGCGAGCCGGCGGCCAGGGCGAGGGCGGCCCGCCGCTGCGGGACTTGTCTGGCCGGTCGCCCGGACCGAGGTGCGCGGGGCCGGTCACCTCCTCTCCAAAAGGATACTGCAAAGTTAATTAGCATTAATTAATCAGCACAGGGTAATAAGGGTGATTAAGCACCCGGGGGGAGTCCTGCGGGGAGCTCGCGCCGAGGGCGCCCGTCGCCTTGAAAGGAGGCGAACGAGAAGGAGGACGAGGAAAGCGGGCGAGGACGCAAAGCGGCCGGGGAAGGGGGTCTCAGCGCGCGAAGAACGCCCGTGAGGGTCTGGCAGGCCCGGGGGGGTCCTCACGGGGTCCCCAGCACCTGCCGCCGGGGCGGCGGAGCTGCTCTTCACCGCTCCTGCGGGCGCTCCTCGACGCCGGCGAGACGTCCAGCGCCAGCGGGCCGCCAGCAGCGGGGCTTCCCCTTCCCGCGGGGAAGAGCAGCCTTCCTCCCCATCAGCATCAAAGGCTGCCGGCGCCGCAGCCGGGGGGGGGGGGGGGTCGGTCGCCATCCGCCCGGGGAGACAAGTTTCAGGCAGATTCGCTTTTATCCTGCCACGCTCGGAGGTGTCGAATAGCTCGGGAGGCCCCGGCAGGTTCAAGCATCCCTGGGCACGGCGCGGCCGAGCCGCGGCCCAGCTCGGGGGCGCAGAGACGCGGGGACGGGATCGCGGGGGCAACGCCGGCCTCCCGCAGCGCTCCGCTCCCCGGCCACTTCGGCACCGTTCATCTCGCCCAGGAGACAGGATGAAGCCCGGATGCGCGGTGCTGGGCGGCCTCGCAGCAGCGCTGGGGGACTGCGGCTGGGGCAGGCGGGACGCGGGGCACCGTGCGGGGCACCGGCGCAGCCTCGGCGCTCGCCTGCCTCCTGCGCAGCCCCCGCGGGGCGGCAAGGGGAGGGCTCCTCGGCTAAGCGCGCCGCGAGCCGAGGGCAACTCAGTTCTTTTTTTTTTTTTTTTTTTTCCCCTGCTCTTTTTCCTCTCTCAATTTTCAGCCACGCTCCGTTGGCTTAATAATAATATTAAAAAAAAAAAAATCAAAGGGAGCATTTGCAAGCGAGATTTGCCCTCGCTTCAATTAAACCGCTGCAACCGGCACGAAGGGGCCGGCGCGGAGCCCCAGCCCCAGAGGACGCGGAGCGAGACGGATGCTCCTTCCCCTCGCGCCGCTGCCGTGAAGGGCTTCGGCTGGGCGGGGGGGGGCGCGCGCGGTGGGAAAAGTCTTCATGTGACCCCCAACCTCCCTCTTCCATTGCAACGCGGTGGGGCGGGGGGGCGGGGGGGAAAGGTCGGCGGAAAATGCCTTTTCCCAGAAGCGGGGCAGAAAAGGTTTGGGGCTCGCCCCGGGGCCGCCGGGCGCTGACCGTGCCGTTCTGCGCCGCGCGGGGCGGGTTGGAGGAGCGGCCGCCGGGCTGCGCCGGGCGCCAGGATCGGGCCCGCTGAGGCTGCGCGCGCCTGCGACTCTTGGAGGCTTTTAAGGCCCGATCTAGCGGGGATGGAGAGGGGACAGGGCTGACCGGCCTTGTGGGCCCAAAGGTCTTAACACAGACGTGGTGTTAAATCGCCCCGGCGCGGAGTGCCAAGAGCGCGTCGGTGCACCGAGTTGGGCCGGGGGTCCGGACTCAGACCCCCAGACGGGGGGCCACGCGCCCCGGGCAGGTGCTTTGCACCCAGCTTTGCGGGGCCGAGATGGAGCGTGTGCTGCCCAGCCGGCACGGGCTGCGGGTGGGGGAATTGCTGGGAAATCGCCTTCAGCATAGAGCGAAGCAGAGGGTCCCCCTCGGCAGAGCGGGACCAAGTCTTCCCCGGCGGCACGGTGCTCTGCCTGCCCCGGTGCGGCCGGAGGGGCGTTTGCAAGGGGAATGAAATGACATGCTTTGAACGGAAAACAGGATCCTTTCTCGTTTGCAAACTGAAAAAGAGACCCCACTCACTGTGCCACGTCGATGCTCTCCGGCCCAGGGCCCGCTGGTGCCTCACGGCCCGCTTAAAACCCAGGTGACAACCAGAGCGATTCAATGGCCGTTGGTGGCTTCAGTGAGGGGAAACCTGTTGGTTATGGACCTTTCTGGTGGACACAGGGCCATGTCCACGCTTGGCCCCTGGCTTTTCATCCCGCGCCGCCTCCCACGCCGTCTCACCTCGGGAGCAGCTGGGCTTTTGGCGCTGTGTTCAATAACGTATCCCCTCCCCAGGTATCTCCTCGTTTCTTTAAGAGCTGGAAAGCAAAATAGGAAGAAAGCTGTGCTTTCTGTGCTGGAAGATGCTTTTGTTGCATCCTGAACTCAGCAGACAACAAAATGCATTGAAGGGTTGGGGGGGGGGATCTTGTTTAACATGTAAAAATCACTCTCTGGCTTTGAAACCGAGCGCAGAATCGCAGGCAAAGGCAAGGGAGGCAGATGCGTTATAAATCTCCACGCCTGCCACCATCGCGCAGTAGCACTTCTGGCCCACGGCTGTCAGCCCCTGTCTCGGGTCGCTGCCCTCCCTGGCCACCGCTGACCCTTCCCGGGCTGTACAGGGTGTCGTATGGACCTGGGGGAGGTGGGTGCCCAAAAGTCCCTGGTGACACCTTCTTGGCCAAAAGGGGGGGGGGGTCCCTTTCATTTTCCACATAGGCACCGTGGAGAGGTGGCAGGGAGCTCTGGAGCCGAGGCTGAACCCTGAACTCTTAATTGTCCTTGGTATTTTTGGATAGCCGTGGGGTGCTTTGTGGTCTGTAGATCTCCTTTGGGCCTATTAAGACACTTGGGCTGTGCTGGAGGGTGCAAGCGGGTGCCCGCAGTTCAGGAGCGGGCCCTGCTCCCGCCACCGTGCCGTCCCGCCCACGTGCCCATCGCAGCGTTGTCCCCGTTGCTGGTACCTTCTGACCACATCGGACAATTTCAAGCAGATTTTTGTTCCTACAAGTTTTGTGCAAATCCGTGTCTGGCTGAAGGCAAGCGATGGGGCCAGCGCCCTGCTGAGGGAAAGGCTTCAGGGGGGAGACTAACCCTGTATTAGACAGCAGAGAATCCACACTGGCCTCGTTTCTCCAGGGACACATCTGCAGCCGACCTGGTTTCCTTGGCTGCTGACAGAGGAGCCTCCTTTGGTTGAGGGGACATGCCAGAGACCCATATTTTGGGTACACAAGGCCAAAGAGTCTCTGTTTCATGATTCCTCAGTTTTGAATGGAAAAAACCTGCAGGTAGAGGGGGAAAAAAATGCAAGGAAAGATTGTTTTCCCATCACCGTCCGCACAGAGATCCCCTTGCAAAGGCACTGCAGGGCGTCCCCGGAGGCGGGGGGGTCTCTGGGAAAGCGGTGCCTGCCTTTCTGTGGGGTTTGCCCCTGGGACTTGGCCCCATCCAGCCGTTAGAAGTGGAAATTGCCATCTCCCGGAGAGCACGGCCAGCCGTCTTCTCCGCCTCCGACTCTCCTACCGCCTCTCCACCGCTCCCTGCCCGCGCTCTGGGCAGCAGTCGGGGCACCGCTGTGTTTGCCAAGTCGCCCCATCCGTTCCCGTCGCAGGAGCAAAGCCCAGCGCGCGGCTGATGGGAATGCCTGGCCGTTAGACCTGGAGGCTGTGCATTTTGGAAAGGGGCTGTACCTCCACCGCTAGTGCTATGGTGTGAATGAGGTTGGCAGCTCAACTGTGATGAGCCTGTCAGGGCTCAGCTCCCTGAAGACAGGGCAGCAGGAGCCTGGTGTGGTTTGGGAGCAGGGAAGCTGAGCATGGGTTGATTCACTTCTTTCTAGGGTGGGGAAGGACTGGGTCATCGCCTGACGGCTGCTGGAGGCACCTCGGATCCCATGGGAATGGCTGCGCTTGCCTTGGTTTGCTGGGTGGGTGCAGGATAGGTGCAGCATGAGTGCTAAGTGAGAGCAGGCTAGTGCAGGCTCTGGGGTCCAGAAAGGGTGCAGGGTGGGTGCTAGGTGGGTGCAAGGTGGTGGAGGCTGGGTGGTGCAGGTTGGGTGCCGGGTGGGTGCAAGGTGGTGGAGGCTGGGTGGTACGGGTTGGGTGCTAGGTGGGTGCAAGGTGGTGGAAGCTGGGTGGTACAGGTTAGGTGCTGGGTGGGTGCAAGGTGGTGGAGGCTGGGTGGTGGAGGCTGGGTGCTAGGTGGGTGCAAGGTGGTAGAGGCTGGGTGGTGCAGGTTGGGTGCCGAGTGGGTGCAAGGCGGTGGAGGCTGGGTGGTACAGGCTGGGTGCTAGGTGGGTGCAAGGTGGTGGAGGCTGGGTGGTGCAGCTTGGGTGCTGGGTGGGTGCAAGGTGGTGGAAGCTGGGTGGTACAGGTTAGGTGCTGGGTGGGTGCAAGGTGGTGGAGGCTGGGTGGTACGGGTTGGGTGCTAGGTGCGTGCAAGGTGGTGGAAGCTGGGTGGTACAGGCTGGGTGCTAGGTGGGTACAAGGTGGTGGAGGCTGGGTGGTACAGGTTGGGTGCCGAGTGGGTGCAAGGCGGTGGAGGCTGGGTGGTACAGGCTGGGTGCTAGGTGGGTGCAAGGTGGTGGAGGCTGGGTGGTACGGGTTGGGTGCTAGGTGGGTCCAAGGTGGTGGAAGCTGGGTGGTACAGGTTAGGTGCTGGGTGGGTGCAAGGTGGTGGAGGCTGGGTGGTACGGGTTGGGTGCTAGGTGCGTGCAAGGTGGTGGAAGCTGGGTGGTACAGGTTAGGTGCTGGGTGGGTGCAAGGTGGTGGAGGCTGGGTGCAAGCTGGGAGCCGGGTGCCTGGTGCAGGGCAGCGCGGGAGGGGTGCCGGGTGCAGGGCCGGGTGCGTGCTGGGCGCTGGGCGCTGGGAGCCGGGTGCCGGGTGCCGGGTGCGGGGCGGCAGCACCGGTGCCGGTGGCGGTGGCGGGCGCGGGCGGCCCCGGCGCTCCCGCAACGGCGGGACAACAGCGCCCCCCGGCGGCGGCGCGGCGGCACCGCGGGCAGCGCCGGGCGGGACCCGACGGGACAGGACGGGACGGGACGGGACGGGACAGCGATGGGACAGGGACAAGGGCAGGGTTAGCGGCAGGCGCAGGGGCGCGGGCGGGCAGAGGCAGGGGTCAGGCCGGGGGAAGGGCAGACGCAGGGCAGGGGGGACTCGAGCCCACGCTCCCCGGGGGATAGACTGGGGCGGACTGGGGGAGCCACGTCGCCCTGCACCCCAGGGCCATGGCAGAGGGAACGGGGATCCTCCCCCCCCAGCCCTCCCCAGCCGGCCTCCCCCGACGGGTGCAGGACTGCGGCAGGGTTTTCCTGCCGCTTGCAAAGCCTCACGCGAAGCCCGGCCGCCGTCAGGGCCCGGAGGACGTGGAAGCAAGTGTCCCTTCCGGGAGCGTTGCTCCAGCCGGCCTTTTGTCACTCGCTGACCCCCCCGGCTGGCACATCCCGCACCCAGGTGGGGAGGAGGCACTGGGGGGGGGGGGGGGGGACTGCCTGACTCTTTGGCTCTACCTTTCCCCATCAGCACCGTGCCCTGGGTGCCCCCCGTTACGCCGGCGTTGCCCACCGGCAGCCGCTGCCAGGGATGCTCGGCGCAGCCGGCACCCAGAGGGAGCAGAGCCCTTCGCTCCCGCTTGCAGCGCGGCCACCCTTCCCGGCGCATCTGCTGGCTCCTTGCGGTCCTCCCGCCAGGGCAAAAAGGGTTCAGGCCTTTTTTTTTGGGGGGGGGGGGGGATGTGCACAGGGCACCTGCAGCCCAGACTGCCCACTCCCCATAAGGGGACATTAGGGCACAAGTTTCCTGTAGGTTTTCCTGCGAGGACCTTGGCTCGGGCGGATGCTCCGGGTTCCCGCGCCCCGCCAGGTCTTCCCTCATCCGGGCAGAACCTGCCCCTCACTCACGGCTCCCGGGGGCCCTCGCGGTTGGCGCTTGCCCTTTTCAACCCTCCACAGTTCACCACTTTTCCCAGTTTACTTATTACCCTTCCAGGTCATTAGTGAAGATGTTAATTAAGCAGAGCACCAGAAGACACCCGCTAGCCCTTCTACCCAACGCAACATTGCGCTGTTCCTCATCACCCCGGGTTTATAGCCTTTCCGGCCGTTCCTAGGCCACGTGATGGTATTTGCGTTTGGGGTAAGTCGAATTAATTTTTCTCCAGGTAAGAGAAAATCAGCCGGTCAGAAACACCCTGGGAAGCGGCAGAAGGGGTTAGCGGTGAGCGTGGACGGTCCGGCCCGCGCCGTGAGCGACACCCCCGGGCTGGCTGTCGGGGGGTGTCTGCGGCGGCCGCTCCAGACTCACCTCCCTCATTGGGTCGGTTTGCTCCTCCAGTGCAGCTGTTTCCCAGACCGGGCAGGGCAGGTGCAGCCGAGGCCTGGACAGCAGGCGAGCACCCGGACGGCGTGGCGGAGCAGGCCCGCTGCCCGCAGAGACCGGGGCCGCTCGTGACACTAGTGCGGGCGCCCGGCCGGGTGCGCAGTCCTGCACCGGTCGGGGGAGGCCGGCTGGGGAGGGGGGGAGGATCCCCGTTCCCTCTGCCATGGCCCTGGGGTGCAGGGCGACGTGGCTCCCCCAGTCCGCCCCAGTCTATCCCAGTGCGCCCAGCGCTCCGCGCGGGGGAAGCCCCCGCGGGGGCACCGACGCAAGGGAGGGGGCGGGCGGGCCTCCCCCCCCCCCACAGCAGTGACCTCACAGTGACATCACAGCCGGCGGCGCACCCATGGAACGCGCCGCCTGCCGTGCCGCCGCCTCATTGGCCGCCGCGGCTGCCCGTCACCGCCAGGTGGATACAGTGTTGCCAACCGCCCCGGCCCAAGGTAACCGGCGCGGGGGCCCCCCGCGGCCCGGCCGCCCCCCCCCCCCCGTGGGGGCACCCGCTCCCTCCCCCGCTGCCCACGGGGAGGGGGGGGCGCGCCCAGGGCCCCGCGGACTGAGCTATTCTCGGAAATTACGCCCCGAGGAGGAGGAGGAAGGGGGGGGGAAGGGTGGTTGTAATGCAGGGCCTTGGGGGGGGGGGCGGCCCGCAGCAGCCGGGCTGGATCCGGCCCGGATCCCCCCCCCCCCTCCCCCAGGGCCCCGCTGCGGGACCCCCGCGGCGCTCGCTGTCACGCAGCCCCGGGGGGGGGGTGGCCAGGGCGGTCCGGCCGCACCACGTGGCGCCCGCGGAGCTGGCCCCCCCCCCCGGGCCAAGGGCAGGGGAGGAGGGGCTGCGCTTTCGCCCCTTCCCCAGTAACCCCCCCCTTAGCATTAAGCCCCCCCTTAGCATTAAGCACCCCCTAATCAGGCAGCGCTGACCGGCATTAGGGGCCCCCCCCAGGCCTCCTCGGGGGTCTCCCGCTGCCCCTTCCGTTACCTTCCCGCAGCCTGCAAAAAGGCCCAGCGTGGGGGGGGGGGGACGGGGCGGGAAGGGCTGCCGGGACCCCCGCGCCGCCTCCCGCCGCGCAGGGGGCTGTGACCTTGCGACACCCGCGGTCAGGCCGAGCGAGCGTCCGGAGGGCTCGTGCCAGGAGCGGCCGGAGGCCTGGCGACGCCAGGATCGCGAGAGCGCGGCCTTTTAAACCTCCAGGCTGGACGTTCGTCTCACTCGCGCGTCCCGCTGAGCGCTCCCGGCCTGTGTCACCCTCCAAAACGCCACCGGAGGGTCACTAGGCTGAATCCAAGCAGGGATTAACTCACCTTCCCCGACCAACCCGCGCTTTAAGCTCTCGAGCCCTTCTGCACCCGCCGCGCGGAGGCGGCCGAAGCCGCAGGGCAGCAGGGCCAGGGCCGCGGGGCTCTGCAGCCCGCGCGGGGGGACCGGGCGGACGCGTTGCCGCCGGCTGGGGCGGCGCTGGGGACCCCGGGCGAAGAGGGGCCCCGCCGCGCTAGGAAGTGGGCGTCCGTCGGCTCCTCGCCCGTCGGGCCCCGCTGCGCACGGGCAGGTCTGCAGCGGGGAAGCAAAGCGCCCGGCTGCAAGCGGGAGCGCGCTCGGGTCACCTAAGTTCCCCCCCCCCCCAAGGCGGAAGGCGGGCAGCAGGCGCCAGCGGGCCACATCCTGCCTGCTGGGCCCCGATAGCGCTTATCTGGCCGGCGGCGAGGGCTGCCGCGAGCCAGGCTGCCATGCGGACGCAGCTCGGGCAGGCCAGGCTCTGCCCTGAGCTGCCCCTTCTTCCTCCGAGGAAGGAGCCCGATGGGACTTTGGCCAACAGATGCCAGTTCCCTGGCGTCTCTGGGGTCTATCTGTCCTGCTCGCTGGGCTGGGAGGCGAAAAGGGGCTGGAAAACGCGGTAAACGTGGCCTAGAAGGGAACGTTGCTTGCAGGACAGCCTGGGAGCGACTCGGCCCCCAGCGCCCGGCACGGCTCTGCTCGGCGCAGGGGCTCCCGCTAGCAGCCGGCCCGCAGGCTTAGACGTGGCCGCGGCGGTTCCTGCCAGCCCCGCGGTGGAGCCAGGGAGTGAGATCTGCCCAGCGGGGTCGGCAATAAGGGACAGCGTGGGCCCCGTCCCCAAATCGCCCTGGCAGGGTGTCTGCGCGGTCGGGGCCAGGGGACACACTCACCTCCGGCTCCCTGGGTCTGCGATCGCTCCAGCGGTGGAAACGTGTCGTTCACGCTTGAGGGACTAAACGGGTGATTTGATCCTGTATTTTCTTTCCCTAGATCACAGAACAGACCCGCTCCGGGCACCACCGAACCAAACTGGATTTGAAGCGGTGATCTAAAGGTGAGATGCCTCATAACCAGCTTCTTCTCAAACTTTGCCATCTTCCCGGCTCCTCCTTTGCTCCTTCCCTGGGCTGTTTAAAACCATGGAAAGCCACTGAAACTGCTTAGAAAAGGTTTTGTGTTTAATGGGATATTTGCCAGCAAATTCAAGCCACGAACACTATATATTTCTTTATTTGTAAAGGTGTTTGAAGTCCTTGCATTTACCCTTTGGCCACCTTAAATCTAGTTTCTAATCCCCAGCGCAGTTAATCAAATCCACAGTGGTTTGAATTATGAGATGTCTGGGGGGAATTTATAGCTTGTATTGCTGATTATACCTTGACTTTATTATATTGCAAATATCTAACTTATGGTCATGGCTGAGATTTACAATCCTCAGGTAGGTGCTTAGAATAACTTTTAGCAACTCCAAATGTAATTGGAGGTGACTGATGGGGCTGTCAATACAGATAAACATGTAATCTATAAAATGTTAATGCTCTTAAGGCAGGGATAAAGGAGGCAGAATAGGTGAAAATGGTGGAGCAGTCTTCAAAAGAAGAAAAACTGGGAATATTGCTGAGCAAGACTCCAAGATAGCTGGTTTGGCTGAGGCATCCCTGCCCAGGAGGGAGTTCTGGGTTTTTGGTCTCCATCAGGTATCAAAAAGGGAGATCTTTGTTCCTTTGCGCTCTCACCCAGAAGGTTTTTAGGGTTTCACATAGCCATGGGGAAGAGAGAAGGGAAATTAGGCAGAAGTCCCAGATACTCACAGAGCTGATCCCTCTGGATGGTGGCGCCGTCCAGGTGATGTGGGTGATGCCTTCCCCGCTGCAGGGCTCGTGAGGAACTCTCCCCAGTTTGGCCGGGAGGCCCACACAGAGTCCCTGCGTTTGCTGCCATCCGCATCCAGCCCCAGGCGGGTCACACAGGGCCTCAGGGAGCCACAGAGCATCTTGTGCACAGCTCTTCCCAGCCTGACCTGCAGTTTCTCCCCTGCCCTCCTGTCTCCGAGGAGCAGCGAGTCCCGCGTGGGCACGTGTTCCTCGGCCAGCATGACAAGTGAGGTGGTGGAGAACGAGTTTGAGTTTTACTCCAAAGCGGAGAAGTACTGGAAGGACGTGCCTGCCACGGTGGACGGCATGTTGGGGGGCTACGGCCACATCTCCAGCATTGACATCAACAGCTCCAGGAAGTTCTTGCAGAAATTTCTACGGGTAGGTAGCACGGCTGTGCTCCAGCTTATCCATGAGCTGAAGGTCGTGGTCTAGCATGCTTCCAAAGTCCTGTCCTTCTCCCAGCCCAGAGCTGGGCTCTTCCTGTTTAGATGGGATCCTCCATTTCCCACATGATGCAAGAGCTTTGCTGTGCAGTAGGTTCCCCAGGCTGCAGGGCTGAGCCAGTCTGCAGGCAACACCATCCCTGTCCATCAGGGAACAACCGCCTGCCAGCCAGCCAGGGCTTCAGCAAAGGAGTCTCATCACGAATGAGACAGAGCAGCTGAGACCCATGCAGCCCACGGAGCCTGTACCTTCCTGCTGCGGCCATGCTGTGGCCCATGGGGCTGCAGCCCACCGTGCTGCAGCCCTAAGCCTCGGTCGCCCCATTTCTCCACCACGTGCCCTGGGCACCTCATGGGGTGTGATTCATGCCCTCGTGGTTGTCGTTCCAGGATGGTCCCAACCGGACGGGGACAACATGTGCTCTGGACTGTGGGGCGGGCATCGGTCGGATCACCAAGCGGCTGCTGCTGCCCCTCTTCAAGACCGTGGACATGGTGGACGTGACAGAGGATTTCCTCACCAAGGCCAGGAGCTACCTGGGAGAGGAGGGCAGGCGGGTGCGAAACTATTTCTGCTGTGGCCTCCAGGACTTCAGCCCCGAACCCAACTCCTACGACGTCATCTGGATCCAGTGGGTCATTGGTGAGAGCTGCTTGCTTTGCAGGGCCCTCACCGGCCCGTCCGATGACTGGCTTCCCTCAAAGGGCTGGTGCCTCACCCATCAAGGAGGGTTTTTGGGGAGGAGAGCACAAAGACTGCTGTAATGACGAGCGTGGCAGCAGCGCCATGGGCTGGGTCAGGAACCTGCATCCCCACTCCCTGCCCCACACAGGGTGAATAGGAGGGCACTGCCAAACCCTTGGGGGCCAGAGCAGAGGTGCGGGTGGGATGGAGCGGGATAGAGCCCATGGGACACAAGTTAGACATCCCCAAGCTAAAGATTTCACTAGCAGCAAACAGCTCACATGTTTGGCTGCCTGGATCAGGAGGGATCCCAGCAGCAGCCTCCCCTTCTCCTCCCCTCATACGACACGCTGCCCAGCGGTCCTGCCCCACAGGGATCCTGCCCCTGGTCATCCTGCGCTCACTCAGCACCTTCTAACACCTGCTCTGTCCCTCCAGGACACCTCACCGACAACCACCTCTCCGACTTCCTGAAGAGGTGCCGCGCCGGCCTGCGGCCCAACGGCATCGTGGTCATCAAGGACAACATGGCTCAGGAGGGTGTGATCATGGACGATGTGGACAGCAGCGTCTGCCGGGATCTGGACGTGGTGCGCAAGATCATCCGCCGGGCTGGGCTGCACCTCCTGGCTGAGGAGCGCCAGGAGAACTTCCCTGATGAGATCTACCACGTCTACACCTTCGCCATGAGATGAAGGCAGCCAGTGGCAGCAGGGAGGTCTCTCCTGGGCCAGCTCGGAGCACAGGCCCAGCACAGGCGGTTCCTGCCAGGGCCGGGAGGGACGAGGACTGCGCCTTCACCGCGGGTGGTGGACGGCAGCGAGGGTGTCGTGACTCCCTCTTTGTGGTGCTGGTGGCAAGGACGGGGCTTTGTCTTCCAAGTTGCTGCTGTTTGTGAAAAGAGATGTTTGCCAAATACATTTTCCTGCTGTTGCACTTCTGCACGTGGCCTCTGTCAGATGCAACGTGTTTGCCTGATGCCGTGCTTGGGGGCTCTGCAGGCGGGTGCCCGACATCTCTGGGAGCAAGAGGGTCCCCCCTGCAAGAGCTGTGCTGTGCTCCCCGTGCACCAGTGGGTTGCTGACTGCAGTCAGTCAGGGCTCCCTGCTAGCAAACAGGAGCTTGGAGCATCCCTGCAGCGGTTGGGACTCTCCTTTTCTTGCTAGGACGTTTGACTTTCCCACTCGTGAACTCATTGTTGCCTATCTGCTGCTGCTCACAGGCAGGCCAGGGCTTAAGTCAGCAACAGGTTGGGTATGGCAAGGAGAAATCCCTGCTATTTGCCTTAAGGCAGATTGGGGAGGTAAAAATCAGGTTCTGGGGCTCTGCAGGGCGTCTCCTTTAAACCCGACAGGTCTCCCACATATGCCAGCAACACAGGAGACGGATGTGAGCTGGGCCAGGGTCCCCCCATCCTGCTCCAGGGACAGGGCTATCCCAGGCAAGGCTGTGCCTTTCCTCCAAAGAGGCAGCTGAAATGCTTGATCAGTCCCAGCGACCTAGGGGGAGAGCCATCACGCTCTGGGCATTAACAGGGAACCAGCTCCTGGGCCCAGCCCTGAGGAGCAGATTTTGGGGCCACCCACCCCGCAGGGACAATTGGGTCCATACCAGCTATGGTCCCTCAGTAGGGGCACTTTGGGCTGCTATGTTGTAAAGTGACTCCAAGCCCCCATGTCAGTGGGGACAGGGCAGGTTCCTCGAGGGCAATTTGGAGCAGGCAGACTGCGTCCACTGCCTGGAGCAGGAGCCACCACTGCTAATGCCTGCTCTGAGCTGCCTTTGGACCCTCCAGCCCGTTATCACAGGCTCACGCTGACAGCTAGCACGCCTGCTCGAATCCTGCAGTGCTAGAGCTGCTCCCCCTCAACACCCAGCGCTGTTATCCCAAGAGCCAGGCACTAGCTTCAAACACGCCTGTTACCTCCAGATAATTTTGCCCGAGTCTGACCACAAAATTGTGCCAACCTAACACGATACAACAGCGGCCCAATGGCTAACGTCAGGTGGGCTAACCCACGCGCAGACCCCGGCTACAACATTTCTCGCCGGTTGGGCTTACATGCAGCCACGTCCAATTCCTCCGCATCTGCGAGGAAACTGCCAGGTGAGGAGCAGGCAGCCCCAGAGCGCTCTCCCCCACCCAGCCTCTCCCGCAGAAGAAACAAACCCCTTGTTGCTATTATAAAAGGCCTCGTTTAATTGCTCATTTTCCATTCCAGACACCAGGGGAGTATGTGATCACATAATTTTTTCTTAAACACCAACTCATCAGGATGTACAGCTCCAACTCCGTGGGGTGGGAAAAGGTTAAAAAATAAATGCTGCCAGGAGGGCAACGTGAGGAAGCAACCCTTCTACAACCAGGCTTCACCTGTGGATCCAAGGCCCATCTGCTATAAACTGTACCTGCTCAGAGTAGATTTTTCCTCTCTTAGTCCTCTTCTGCATCTGTTCCCCACGGCAAAAAAAAAAAAAAAAGAAAAAAGTTAAATGAAAAGGGGGCTCAGCTTTGGCACGCCAAAAGGAACCAGATGCCTAGAAGAGGAGCCAGACGGCTGCGGCAGGGCTGGCACGAGACCTCCACACGCAGCTCCAGAGGATGGAGCTTCCAGTAGCAGCCTGGCAAGTTGGAAAGATCCAGAGCCCTGTGGCTATTTCTCATTCCTGGGAAGCAGGCAGTGGAGACCAAGGCCCTGGGAGTACTTAGCAGGAAAACAGAGAGGAACATGAAACAGGCCAAAGAACAGGGAGCTGCAAGGCCCTGAGCAGAGCTGGCAGCCCATTTCTTGTCCTTGCACAGGGAACGTACCACAGAGCCAAATAACAGCTGCTCCTCTGTTTGCTTTGAAGCCCACATCTGAGCTGTCCTTGGTGGATTGTCCTCCGTGCTGGGAGGATGAGGAGCTCCCAGCAAAAACTCAGTGTCGAGCAGCCAGGCTGCCACTGCCAACCCCCTTCCCTTCATCCCCTTCATGCTCCTGGTTTCAGACACCAGGGCGAGCAAGAAAGGCATCCACACCCACGCAGGACATGCCTCCATCACTGCTGCTCCCTTCAACAGGACTGGAGGCACAAAACCAGGGCGTGGAGCCAGCATCTCCGGCAGGACAGACTATACCAGGTTGACCTGGGGCATCTCTGCCCACTGCTGTTCAGCCTCCGGGATGGGAAACAACTTTTTCTCAGCATCCGGAGGTGCCTCCTGACTCCACCACTCACCTAAGGCACTGCTTCACCCATCCAGAACCTGGCAGGGCTGGGAAGAGAGAGGAGAGGCTGCCTCTCCAGTCACACCATCCCCAACTGCTCTGCTGGTCCTGCCTACGAGACCACCAGGCCTTTTCTCAAAATCCACATGAACCACCCTCTACCTGAGTATCCAGCTCCCCTAATGCCCGCGGGCTCTTTGCACCCCTGGGAGCTGTGGGGCTCTGCCTGCCTCCCCGACATGCACACAGCAGTGAGGCCTCCACAGGACATGCAGCTTTGTGTGCGGAAAAAGCGCACCCCCCCCCAACGCAGCAGAGACAGACACTGTGGGCAGCACAAACCAAGCCATGGCTGCAGGGACAGCAGCACATCTCGCTGCAGAGAAAGCCAGGCCCAGATTTGCTGGCTGTCCTGGAAGAGGCACCACGACTGCAGAGGTGGGGAGACGGAGAGGCACTGGTTGGGCTCAGAGGTCCTCATGCCCAACAGCAGTGTGGTCAATGAGGAGGTACCACTTCAGCCTGTCTGGAAGAGGTAGGGCCTTGATTTTGACATCCACTGGCCACGGTTTAAGGCGCTGCCGAATAAACACCCGGCAGAGATGTTTCAGTGCCTGGGGGGAACGCTCCAGCTGCTTCAAAGAGCAGAAGAGAGTCCTGACCTTCTCCCCGTGGTACCTGCAGCTGCTGGTGTTGACCTCAAAGTTGCTGGGCAGCTGGATGGCTTGTGAACTGGCCATCATGAGCTCTAGCAAGGTCTGACCCTTCTGGATGAGGTCTGTGGAGAAGCTGTCATCTTCGGAGACACTGAGGTGAGAGCAGAGGCACTCAAAGATGATGTGGAAGCCCGACCAGCACGAGGGGCCGTGGAGGGAGCAGTTGTAGGCAGCGCCTGACTCCAGCAGGAAACGCAGCAGCGGGAAGTGGCGTTTGAAGCTTTTGAAGCAGAGGTGGGTGAGGGACTCAGGGGCTGGGCACTCGCTGGGGTCAGCACCGTGGGCCAGCAGCAGCTGGGTGACGCGAAAGCAGAAGCGATTGATCACCTGCGCCTCCTCCGTGTTGCTGCATACCATCTCTCCCAGCAGGAAGATGATGTAGGTGAAGACAGTGTCACCATCTTTGGTGGCGGCCCTGACATCTGCGCCTGAAGGGGCGGAGAACATAGCCAGCATTTTGGAGAAAGAGGAGGACACATTGCAAGCAGGGACAGATTCATGGGAGGCACCAAGGGGGCTGTAGTTTCCCCCCCGCCATTACCATCAGGAGTGCCAAATGCACTCAAATGCCTCACGCACCCATCACGCAACAGTTGCGGCCAGCATGGAGCTGAGAGCAAGAGCACGGCCACAGCGCTTCTTCCTGGTGGAGGAGTGTCTCACACCAGAGCACCAGGCCGCACAGAGTATCCTCCCAAGTTTCTGGTCTCTGCCACCCAACACTGAATCCTCCTCTCTTCTCCTGACAGAGACAAGGCCCAGGAAAGCGCAAGAGTTACAACAGCGTCTGTCTCGCCCGGAGGAACAGCCTCCCTATGGCCTGCCCCGGCAGCACAGAAACCACCCAAAGCTTTACATCCAGATAAAACCATTTCCTCCATGGCATAAGAAGCCCAACACGTGCTCCATAAGGAGCCATGCCAGAGGTGATGAGTTGTCCTCGGAGCAGCCTTTGGAAAGGGTACAGCAAAGGAGGCCAGGATAGCACTAACACTAGCACCACTGGGCTTTAGTCTGGCTCAAGTGAGAACATAAAGAAGTTGGGAGGGCAGTGCCAGGTGCTGTACAAAGAATCAGCTGGCTCTAGGCCTGGAGGGGTCATGGGTTGAGAGGGTAGAAGGTTGCTCTCACCTCCTTCCAACAGGAGACGGATGCTCTCAGTATTGTGGATCTGGACACCATCACTGCTGGCCAGGGCGTGCAACAGCGCTGTCTTTCCTGCAATGGAGCAATCACAATCAGTTGAATGAAAACAGTGCTTCAGCTAAACACCCACCCCAAAAAGCAGGTGGGAGCACAACCCACCCCACCAAACAGATGGTTGAACATGGGGAGAGAAACAGCCCTTCTTCTTCTGGCAGGTTCCCACTGGTCCCAGCTGGTACACAGCTGTGAGGATAGGGAGATGGGCCACTTGTGCAGGGCTGGTGGTGGCACCAGAGGGCACGCAGGCAGTGGCAGAATGGGTTTGGGAGTATAAGGCACCACACGGCTATGGGGGCACAGCCCGATCCCATCTCCCCGCAGTGCGGGGCACAGGCTGTTCCCAGTAGTCCAGACAGAGCTGGGATTCAGCCTCCTTCCGCACCAGACACAGCCAAGATGCAAGCAGAAAACAGCATCAGAGCTTTTGCAACCTGCACCCAACTTCCCAAACAGTTTGGGCCCGGACAGCATTTGCAACAGTGAGGCAGAAGGACCTGGCTCCCGCAGCATGCTCTAGCCCACCACTCTGGTTGCCTGCTTGGAGAGCCCTGCTCTCTATGCAGGAGCACCCAGGCTGGGAGAGCTGGACAGGGGACACAGACCGTTTTTGTCTGCTGCATTGACATTGGCCCCCAGCTGAAGGAGACACTGGAGGCAGGGCAGCCGCTCGGGCTCCTCGCTGGCCAGATCGAGGGGACTGCTCTCATGGATCTGCACAGAGCAAGAGGAAAAAAGATTAATAAATATTAAAGACTATTTGTGAGCTCTTCTGGCAAGTCTCTGCTTCACCATGGCCAATATAAGAGCGTTAATTCACCACCTCAATAACCAAATGGAAAATCCCTCTGGTGTGTCCAGAGGGGGCATTGGTCTGCCCCACCCCCCTCCCATCCATTGCTCTGTAGCAGAGGCAGGTTTGCTCGGCCAAAGGCCGCACGAACCTCTACCATGTTACCGCAGTGCTACGGGCAACCTGCACGGGGGAATGCCAAGGGGAAGCAACATCCAAGAGGCCCTAGAGGTGGGGAGCAGGAAGGACTGTCCCCACAGGTCAGGGCCTTGCAGCAAAATCTCAAGTGGACTCAGTCTGACCATGCCCAGGCAGCAAAATCTGTACCCGGTCTCTCCGGTTGATGTCAGCCCCGTGGTGCACCAGGAGCTCCACCATATCCGGCTGGTTGCGGAGAACTGCAATGTGCAGAGGGGTGTAGTAAGTGACTGGATCTGAGGACACAAAAAACACACGGTCAGAGAAAACTAAGGATCTTCCCCGGAATGGCCTTACCATCCTTCAAAAGGCAGTAAACAGGGTAGATGGGGAAGGCACTGAGAAAACAGAGATGCCTGTGAAAGCAGGGCTGTTATGAACAACCCAGATCCTACTTTTGCAATGGCTCCACCTGCCTTGAAAGCCTTCAAACTGGCTCTCAAGTCCCTGGCCACAATCGGGAGACTGAACACGCATACTTCTAGCCTTGCTTTTGTGGCTACAGGGCAAGGGCAGGGATGCAAACCTTCCTCCATCTCTCGGGAAAACACCTAGGTCCTGCCCCAGCAACCAAACCAGGGCACTGTTGGATGCTGCCTCCTTATCACAGCAGAGCCTGCAAGGGAAGCAGTTCATAGCCCCTGGCGCCTACCCTGAGCCTCCCCACTGGCTGATGGCTGTCCCCCTTCAGCCGGTCACGTCAGGAAGCCGCTCTGCCCCAGCTGTCAGAGGGACAGCGGCCCTGTGCTGCCCCACCAGGCACAGAGCAGCGTCCCCACCCCACTGCTGGGATCAGAGTCACAGGGAAGGGCTTTCAGCTACACCCGTGGTGCCTGCTCAAAGTCACAAGGCTGTGCTTGTGCTCCATTACAGACTCGTCTGCACCCGATCACTTCATGGAGACCACCAAGTAACAACTGTTCCAGTCAGAAACACCAACCCTACAGCCCATCACTTGTCCCAGGAGCTGCTGCAGGGCTTGTCAGCTGGCTCGGAGGCCCCCATGGCAACCACAGCCTCTTTGTCGTTAACAGAAAAGAAAAACAAGCTGTTAAGCAAGGAAGAGGATGCCAAGAAAACAAACAGAGCAATGGGAGACCAGGAGCACGTCACAGAGATAGCAGCAACCCAGATTGTCACCGGAGAGCAGCTGGGACAGGCAGCACCTTCCAATCCATCCTCAAGGCTGGGTTTGGGCAGCGGCTGCCACATCCCCAGCAAGGAGCAGGGATCCGAGGCCTGAGCTGGCAGCGACCCTTCCTTCTGCCCCAGCTACCAGCACCGCTCAGGGCAGCCTCTCACAGGCTGGGTCCTCCCGGCCAGCCCCAGGAGCGGACCCAAGCGCAGCCCCCTTCCCACCAGCCTTACCTTCAAAGCTGAGGTCGGCCCCGAACTCCAGGAGGATCTCCGCTGCGGGGACGAGCCCCAGCTCAGCGACCTTCAGCAGGGCATAGCTCACGCCTTCCTGATAAAAAGGGGAGTGCGTCTCCCTCTCCAAGACTCGTCTCACAGCGGACAGCCGGCTCCTGTCACTGCCCAGACAAGCAGGGCTTGAGACACACAGAAACAACCGGTTACTCGACTGAACGACGCACACCTCTCGGACAGGCTTACGTGCGTCACAGCAGCACCAGGGAGCACGAACGAGCCCTGGTATCTCCTCGTGTCTTGTAACCCCTAGGTATTACCCCCTTCCCATATACTGCAAGGAGAGGGTAGGTTTTACCACGCCCCCCGGGCTCTGACCTGCTGGCTGTGGGGTTACGTAGCAGCGTCAGCGCCACTGCTGAATCCCAGGTCAGATTTTACTGCCGCGGGTCAGGCAGGAAGGGCTGTTCCAGGGGGGGCGCACGCGGCCCCTGTGTTTGCTCCGCTCCGGCTTCATGTTCCCCAAGAGCAAGAGCAGAGAGGAGGGTGCCGGGGACAACCCGCCCGCAGGGACCTGGGCTTATTCCCAGCTCCGCTGCTACATCCAGCCTCAGCTGCACCACTGAGCTGCGGTTACAGGGTAAACGACCCGGTGGGCGTTTGCCCCCCCAAACTCTGCCCAAGTTACCTCTCGAGAGCGCTCTGGCTTTCTGCACCCTGTATCGCCAGCAGCCCCAAAATCTCGTCTACCAGGGGCTGATACTCGAAGATGATTCTGCGGAAGCCGTGCAGGAAAGGCATCGTGCTCGGCTCTGCGCACAGGCCAGCCAGGGGCCTCCAGCATGGCAGTGGCGTCCTCCCCGGCTCGGGAATCAGGCCGGCAGGCTCTGGCAGCGCCCGGTTTCCAGGGGACTCGTCCCTCCTTTTAAAATAAAAAAGCTTTTTCCAGCAGTCTCTGCGTTTCCAGCGGAAGAGGCCTGCCTCCGCACCCGTTTCCCAGAGGGAAGGAGAACCAGAGCGGGGCGGCTCCCCCCACGCGGCAGCACGGCGTTTCCCTCCGGGGCCGCCGGCTGCCGGGGGGCCGCGTGACGGCAGGCCGAGAACAGCCCCGGCACGGCCCGAGGTCGGGGCACGGCACGTTCGCAAAGGTTCGGCCCGAGCCCCCGCCTGCCCCCAGCCCCGGCCCAGGCCTCAGCTGCAGCAGCCCGCGGGGACAAGCCCCCCCCCAACCCACTGCACCCTACAGGGGCCAGCTAGAGCCCCCCAAATCCCCACCCCACGGGGCAAGGCTGAGGGGCCCCATAACCCCAGAGAGGCAAGCCCAGTAGCCCCTAAGTGCCCCCAGCACCCCGGCGGGGGCAACCCGAGGGAGAGGTGGGGGAGCCCAAGGGGGCAAAGCCCAGAGCCTCGACACCCCCTGCCCCTACGGGGAGAAGCCCACGGAGCCCTCAAACCCCGCGAGGGCCAGCCCGGAGGCCGCTACCGGAGACCTCCAGGGCAGCAAGGCCGGCGGCCCCATAAGCGTCCTGCCCCCATGGGGGGAGGGGAGGGGGCTGAGAACGCCCCAACTCATCGCACACCTGTGCGGCGCCGCCTCCGCAGTGCCCCTCCCCCCCAAGAGCCATTACCTCCCCGGTGTGGCCCGGCCCGGCGGTGCCACCGTCCCGTCCAACCCCCCCCCAAGCCCCCAAACCCCCCAACCCCGGCCCCGGCGCCCCTCACCTGCCCCGGACCCGCCGCCCGCCGGAAGCGGAAACCGCCGCCGGTGCCGGCTGAGGGCGTGGTTTCGAGGGGGCGTGGTTTTCGAGGGGGCGTGGTTCTGGGGGTGTGACTAAGAGGGGGCGTGGCCCGGAGCGGGCGCTGCGGGGCGGCGCGGCCGCCAGGGGGCAGCAGGCGGCAGCGAGCGGCGCGGGCGGGAGCGCGCGTGGGGCGGGAGCGCGCGTGGGGCGGGAGCGCGCGCAGCAGGGCCGCGAGCAGGGCGCCCTCCCCCGCCACCGCCCACGCGGTCACGCCCAAGATGCGCGCACCCCCCCCCCCCCGGCACCCATACCCCCGTGCACGTGCGCACAGCGGGGGCGTGCATGCCCCCCCGTACGCGCACTGTCAAGCTGCAGGCACATGCACGTGTGTGCGCGCGCACACACACACGCGCGCTTGTGCTGCATGCACACCCCAGACCTGTGCACATCTCCATACGCCCACGCACGCCCACGCACATACATGCACGCGCGCACACACACACACGCACACACTCTCGCGGCGCAGGCACACCCCAGGCCTGTGCACACCCTCATGCACCCACGCAAGGGGTATGCACACCACACTGTGCAGCAGCACCCCTGCATGCCTACACCACCACGGAGCGCACACACCTGTGCACGGATACGACGGCACCCGATGTGCACCTAGGTGCAAGCTGCACACAGCCCCTCCCCACACGCACCCCAGATGTGTGCGCGTGTGTGCGCGCACACACACACACGTACACACAATGCACTCGCACAAGTCTGCCCCCGCGTACCCATGCAAGG